>NW_022436946.1:50996230-51141343 GCF_009761245.1 Sapajus apella
GAAACTCCGTCTCAAAAAAAAAAAAAAAAAAAAAAATACAGCCAGTTTCTATGAGATGGAGTTTTATTGCTTGGGCTAATGGGCAGTGACATTTTGCTTCTATAACATACATTACATAGGGGTTTTCAAGAACCTGAGAGATTTTGTTTCACTATTTCAAATCCATGGAAAGCAAATTGCTGTAAGTTTATGTGGTGCCTCTGCAGGTGAATGATTTCTGAATCTTTTTTTTTTTTCTTACTGGAAGGTGAATTCTAATCTTGGTGGTGCTGGGAAAATAATTTTAGTGATTTATGTCTAGTGTTCCATTATTGGAACCCTAAGCATGTGAGAGTTTATATCCTACTGTTTAAGGTCATCACCAATGTCTGATTACAAAAATTCAAATAATTGCAACCTTAGGCATAAAGGGGTTAATTTTGCCCTAATTTCCCCGTTTGCTAAGTCATTTTGACACTAGTATTTGAAATGAAACAAACTTATCTTCTTAGGATGAACTGGTTTTGTTAAGGAAGGCTGAATATATCTGGTTTGTGAATCAATGCAACATCCAACGTAAAACATGAACTGAGGGGTACAAACACTTCTTTACTGAGGAACGTCTTTTTAAAAGTGTAATATGTGAATCAGCAAAATGGATGATTTGGATGGCTGTCGTTTGGATAAAGGCAGTTAGAGGGAAATCCTGGTGGAGCTGGTAGAGAATGGAGGTTGCTTTGTGTCCACTTCCCTTCCACAGTTGGTAGGGCAGAGTAATCAAAACCAGGCTGGAAGCTGGAATCCTGACTCTCACTCTGTGGCCATTCTGAACCTCTTTTCTCATCTCAAAATAAGGATAATAGCACCTACATGAAAAGGCAACTGTCAAAATTTTTTTAAAAGAAGACAACAACTAGCATATAGTAAGCATTATATTAATTATCTTTTCAACCCCCTGGTTATACATTTTGATTCCCAAGAAAAAAAGGTATAGAAGCTTCCAGTCTAGATTTTCTTTTTCATCCTCTTGTAGAAATCGCAAGGTCTAGAAATAACTCCTTGAAGTAATGTCAGAAGCCACTATTTGTATTTCCTCTATACCTAGAAAATTTGTACATCCAACAAGAGGTGGTGGCCAGGAACAGTGCCAAAGGCAGAATTACAATTAGAGAAGGGCTGTCATGAAATCTTCACTTAAGTGCTTTATGTATTTGTCTGGATTAAAGCAAGTCTCTGTCCTACTTACTTCTTGGACCTCTTTGATACCTTATATCCTCCTCTCTTTACTCTAGGTATAGAAGCTTATCATCTATGCTGTTTCTGCCCCTTACCAGCACCTACTGCAATCTCCTCAACCTGAGAAGCCCCTGTAAATTCTGTTCTGCAGAAGGTGATATTCCTAAGATAGGCTCCTGTTTCTGAGTATGCCAGATGCTTCAGCATGACAGGGACCCTGTCTCCTTTAGGACTTGGTATGATATTTGTCCACATTTCTTTAGATGACTTCCCAAAAGATTCACTCAAGGAAAAAACATCTACCCTGGAGAAGAAAGATTTGGAGTTCAAGCTATTTGAATAACTATTATAAAAATGGCAAGCTATAAGCAGGGGACAGTTATATTTTATTGGCCCAAGAGTTGCAGTTTGCTTGCAAAAGCATGTTGTGATTGTGCTTAATGACTTTGTTTTTATAGCTTTAATAGATCTAATTAGTCCACTTGACTTAATTTTTAAAAGATAAAGAGGCATTTGAAAAAAGTGAAGTTGTATACTTAATCCATATCCACACACATTTTGATATAAAGAACTACATATAAGATGATAAAAGTACAGTATTATTAGAACAAAATACATTGGAATAAGCTTACATTACTGGGAAAGGGAAAGCTTTTGAAGGCAAAATACAGAATCAAGATGCCATAAATACATCAATAAGCCTAGTTATCTAACATACCAATGGCAATGCACATATAATTAAAAGACAAGCATCTAAGAAATACTTTAAGGTAAATAACAAAAAATGAATATTTAAAATATGTTAATACCTCCTACAATTAAAACATTATGGAAATATGGGAAATTACGTAAACAGTAAATTTGAAAAAATGAATAAAAATGATGACAAACATATAAAATTATCTTCACACTCACATATTCAGGAAAGTGTCAATGAATATCCCCAAATTAAATAGTGGCCTAATAGAATATCAATACCTAAAAACATTGATAATATACAGTGATGAAAAAGATGCACAGAAAATGCATCATCTTTTATATTCTCAGAGGGAATAAAAATATATGCAGGTCTTTCAGGGGCTAATTTGGTAATATCTATTAAAATTTAAATTATACTTATTTATCCCAAAATTCTGGGTCTAGATATCTATTCTAGGGAAATTCTTGCACATGTGCACATAAAGTCATGTACAAGAATATTGTTCCATTTTTATAGTTAAAATACATATAATTGTTGATCTATAGGCAATGAATTCTTAAATGATACATGATACAGCATTAGCCTGGAAAATTATGCAATAGGTAGAAGTTTGCAGAGAATATGTTTGCTCATGTGTCTTTTTAGTCAGAAAAACAAAGCACACTCCAAAATATATACACAATGTATTTTAACTTATATAAAATTCAACACAAAAACCAAAATTTTATCTTTATGATTACATATAAATAGATTTATAAGCAGTAAAGAAAAGGACTGAATAATCATATGAAATTGAAGTCAGTAACAATGTAAAGAATGTTTGAGGGAGAAGAATCAAGGACATTACTAATTAGAATTCATTTATGTGTTCTTTTGTAAATAAAAATTTAAATATGTAAAAATGAATAAATTGAAAAGAAGAGAGGATGCACAAATCAAACAAAAAACACATATCAACCTCAAAAAATTCCACTTACAAAAGGTAAATGAGTCTCATAGGTGATTATAACTCTTGGAGTAAAACATCTAGTCCTGATTCAAATCAATGGAGTAAGTGTTTCTCAGAGAAGGAGAGGAGTGTGTTGGGATACAGAGTGTTTTCAGTGTGTTTTAAAGTCAAATGAGCATTATACAGAGAACATATAAATAGAAGATCCACATAAGGGGCAGAAAGTTGAAATATGAGAGAGAAATAATTTATCTGAGTTTTGTAACTGTTAACATGTGGTTACCTTAGGACTTAATGAGATATTATTAAAACCAAAGACATATTTCAAAACATTTTATGTTGGTTTTAAATAGCTGCTTCCATTTAATTCAATGTGAGGAATTATGCTAGGTTTCCTGGAGGAATAAAAAGATGAATTAGATGGAAGACCTGAAGAAGTTTATAATCTAACAAATGACAGACATAGAAATAAGCAATAGGCAATGGATGATTTATGATTTAATTGAAGCCAAAAGTCTATGGACACAGATGTTCAATAGAAGGTTATATGTGTATATTATAGCAATAATGCATTTAAGCAATAAGCCTAGAACACAGATCTTTGGATGGCAGTAAAATTTCTATTATTATTGGAGAGTAAGGCAGGAAAAGATAAATTCTGGTGGTAGAAGTAGAAAAAGTTTTTGTAAGTAGGCAAAGTTTGAGCTTGAGGAAGATGCTGATTTTCTACAGCTGAAGATGGCAAAGCAGCCTTTGCCAGCTGACAGAAACCACCTAAACAAAGACAGAGACAAAAATACTTCAAGCTTGCATAACTGAAGGGAAGAAAGCCTAGGATTTGATTAATAGAAATGAGGAGTGGGAGATTAAGCTGGGAAGGTAGGTTAGGCCAGGTCCTGCCTACCTAGAGTAGGTTCAAACCCTACTTTATATCAAACGGGTGCCGAAGTTCTCAAACAGGGAATGACTTTTAACAGAGCTGAACACTGCAAATATTAAAGCGTCATAGCTGAAAGAAAATTTTTTCTGACAAGATCACCAAAATATCTTACATACAGTATGTATTAGCCACCTAAGCAAAAATGAAAAAAAAATTTATTCCAAATTTATAGGCAATAGCATTGAAAAGTTAACCCTGTGTTATTTAACATAATTATTTGTTATAATAACATAATTTAAACATGATATGTTAACATATTTAGCATAAGTATCATGTTATTTATCAAAAACAATACAAATTGCAAGTTATACTGTGATGTTTCTCAGGGATGAGCGAGCTCTAAAGCAGAAGCTATATAATCAGCCACTGATAACTCTCTGAGCCTAAGTACTCATTACAAAAAATAGTGGTGACTACCTCACAATAATTCTGTGAGGTTTAAATAGTAAAATAATCTATGTAAAACCCTTAACATAGGGCTTAATGTGAGCTCTCACCACTGTTAGTGCGGGGTTTATTGGAGAGAGCAAAATCTGGGAGCTCTCCTTGGTCCTGACTCAAATAGTTCCAAAAATTACCAACAGACTGAATTATGTGCTTAAGGTTCAAAATATTTTTTCAAATTAGTTTGAGATAGCCATTGATGCTAGGGGATCTTCTTCATCTGTACAAAAAGATTCATGGGACAGGGTCATATGAGAAAGTAGGTGAATGGCAATTCATTTCTTTTTAGTTAAGCATTTCTATTTATTCTATCTAGATGTGTCTGGAATGTTGTCAGGTGCTTACTGGTTCTACAAGCCCTCAGTAGCAGTGTCAGCAAGATGGCTGATGGCTTTGTATTTCTTGTGGCATCTATTGCCTGAAATCTAACATAGAGGCCTAATACACGTTCATATGTTTACATATTTCTTCAAAGGACAATTTTAAAACATTAGCTTGAAATGCTTAAATGTAAAAGCTGAGGAAAGCAGTTGAACTATTTCAGTATTTTTATACTGATAAAAATTAAACCCGCTTCCTTGGCAGGAAACAAAAATAGAAATTTAATCATTTTCTAAGAGTACCATCAAATGGGAAGGAAAGGAGTTTTCATAGTTTAAGAATAAAGTGCTTACAAGAAAAATAAATATTTGTTTTTACTAGATAGTCAAGCTTTACAAATATACATTTAAATAACCACTTTCTCTGGTATCCATGGCTTGAAATATTTATTTAAATAGCTTTTGGCTAAAACTACCTGGTTTTTAAAAATAGTTCTGTTGTCAATGTCAAATACTTGGCATCCATTTGCTGCACTAAAAAAATGGTTGGGCAATGTTGTGCCTTTTGAGATACAGTAACATGACAGAAAGTGACAAATGGGGGAATGTGTCACAATGAAGCATGATATATTATAGCAGAGTGATATCCTGATACTCAAAAAATCCATAATATGCATCCTTCTTTTTATTTGCTGCTACAGCAGAGGAGATTATTCTTATAGATTAAGGGACTACTGTCACATCTTAGGTAACAAAGTAAATATATTTCACTACATTAATATTTCTGTATAAGACTGTCATGTGCTTTTTCTTTACTTTCTTTGTAATAATTTCAAATTATAGTAGATGCATTTACAAATAGAATTCTGTTCTTGTGCTTCACCTATCCAATGGTAACATGATAATGTGAATCTGAATTCCAAGTAATTAATAAGGAAAAATATTAATGCCAACAAGGGACATAAGTATGACTGAATAAGAAGACTAGTTAAAATACAATGGCATTTTGATGATTTCCACAGGATCCTTTATAGAAAAATACAAGAATGCATAAAATTTTCCTAATTTTAAACTGGAAAAAAAACCCAGATCATTTAAAGACATTTTCAAACAAAAGTTGTATTGCCTTTTTACATGCCTACTTAGGTTTAATATATATCATATATTTGTTCTAAATATTAGCAACTAGTACCATCTAAAATATTCAGTAAAGATGGTCTACCATCAGCCTTTTAATCTACAACTAATATTCCTTCATCTTTTTTTTTTATTTTTCCCAGAGAGGTGTGAATACTTCTCTGTTTCTCAGAAAATTGCTGAGGTGTGTTTAAAACCAGAGAAAACTACAGTGTGTGTCATCATGCATTAGTGGTCCTAATATATATTACTGTGCAAACAATATGCATGATGAATAGAAGTGTAACGTTAATGTTAAGTTGAAAAGAAAAAAACATTTTTATACTAAAAGCTCTGTTAAGATTTTTTTTTCATTCCATTTTAATTGTAATTTCTTTTCTTTATTTTCTCCATTCTTTCCTTTTATTTGTCATAAGAAAGGGATCCCTTTTGGCCAATTTGCACAGTACCATCCTATAAATGACAGACTGTGGCTTAACATCAAAAATCTGCTCTCTATATAAAAGATTTTATAAGTGATTTAAGTAATGATCCTGAAGGAATTCACTACTAAGCATGATTGTATACTATTTCTACAGGACACAGTGATTTAACATGGTGTACTATGAAGTTAGTTATTTTGTTTTCAGCAATTTATACTAAACTCTATATATACAAAGTTAGTTCACAAAAACAAAATGGCATATGACTGTTCTTTTTACAAGTCAAAAATGCAAATAATCTGTGAAGCAATCACACGATTTATTCCATTTCTTCTTGCTAGTAAAAAACAGTAACAAAAGAACCATTAGCTCTTCTCTGTACAAACAGGTTACATGGATTCATATTTATAATTAAAAATTTATAGTACTTTCTCTACAGCATAGGAACATAGGTTTAAATTAAAAATGCTCTGATAGCGTGAGCATCATTTTAGGCATGAAACTCAACTTCTTGCATGTAATAAATTAGAATTTTTTAAAGTTTTAAGTTAAAGGTTCACATTCGGTAAGGAGAATATTTGGTCATAGAAAAGATTTATTCATTTTTTTAGAAGTGAAAATTCCATTTTATTCTAGTAGACAAATATAAACACATTAAATATATGGAATGTTATCTTTTTGCAGAAAGGGAAGGAATTTTATATATGTTCTTTTAGAGATGACATTTTTTTCTGCCAGAGGTTTATTGACCAGGTTTTTCCCTAATATAAAAGCAGAACTACTTCAGAATTGTAAAAAACTTAAGAATAGATACACTTAATAAGTAATGAAATATATGTATCCTAGTATCAAATTATAAAATCAAAAGATCAAAATATTCCAACACAATAATTATCTTTCAGGATACTATTCTTATGTAAAATGTATAATTCTGTCTTAGAGAATGTTAATGTTTCTAGTATCCACAAGAAGGTAAAAATGGTCACGTTTTAACTTTTAGCAATAAATACATATTTTTAAAATTCAGTAAGTCTTTTATTGTTTTAAAGAACAACATCATGAATGTTATTATAAATATTTCTATTATCTACACTATGCCTAAATAACTTCACATCAACAATAAATTTACTCCATTAAAACCATATTTCTTCCTTAGAAAAATGTACCTTATGACATGAAACAAACTAATTCTTCTGTAATACCCATGGATAAAGAAAAAATACAAATTTTTTCTCTAAGTATTTAAAATTAGTTTTTAAATTTCATATATATGTATGTATGTGTGTGTGTGTATATATATATATATATATATATATATCTCCACTCCAAGTTAATTTAAACCGAAACTTATTAAGCCAGTAGCATTCCAATTAAGGAATAGTATAAGCAGTATATAATAGATTACAGTCACATGGCAAATTTCATTAAATAGTATCATTGAATATGTTAAGGACATGGCTCATTGTGAACTAAAGAAATCTATTATTTTTAAAATCATAAACCTTTCCACAGTCTCGTATTTCTGATCTTGCTTCATATCTGAATCTGTTACATAACTCAGTGTACATAAAAGACCAAACCCTGCTGACCTGGGGTAAAAAATAACCTGTACCAATATAACCATAAACAGGCCTTAAATAGGTTTATAGCACATCTGGTATTACCAGCAGAATAATATATTTACAAATTCAAAAAATCAAAATTATAATAATCTCATATTTGTTAAAATATTTAGGAATATTTAGAGAAATTACATGGAATTTTTTTCTCTTTTATTTCCAGCCTTCATTTTAGTAATAGTGGATAAAAAGTATGTTGCAGTTCAGTTTACAGAATTATACACACATACATGCATACACACTATTTTCTCAAGTTTGAGAGACTACCATAGCTGCCCAGACCTTCCTCTGTTATTGTTAGTAATCCTTTGATCTTACTTACCCTTCTTCCTACACAGATAGCTCTTATCAGTTGGTTGCTTCACCATAGAATTTATAGCCAGTGGTGTGCTGGTCAATGTTTAATATTTGGCTCTCCAGAAGAAAAAAAAAGCCTCATTCATAGTCTTTGCTGATTTCCGTCATGCACATAGTCCTAGCATGGCCAGTTTCCAGCCACTAAGGTAGAGTCATCGAATGAGCACTTGAGAAGAGATTCACAGTAGCACACCATTACATAGTATTCCGGCCATCCCCAATACTATGGTTATAAATAAGCTAAAAAGCATAGTAAAATGTAGTAAAATAATTTAGAAGTGATAAGTTATATTTATTGCCTTCGATTTTAGTATAGTCTCCTAATTACAGGCTTACATAATTTAATTTTTGATAATGGTCATATTAAATAACCAAAATTCCTGAAAATTTAATAATTTACCCTCATTAGCTGGTGTGAGCTTACCAAATGGCTAAGTTTACTCTATGAAATCTTTCATAAATGGTAATTTTTAAAAATTGTGCTATTTAAAGTGTTAAGAGTTAGATGTATAAATTTTTGAAAGCATCAAAATCAGCAGTCATATAGTAATCCTACTGGTCATGGCTTTGTCAAATTTCAAGTAGCTGGCATTTCTATGTGCCTTATGAGAAAAAGAAAAATTAATTTTACTATGTTTAAGCTGATAAAATTATCTCTTTTATGTCTGATTCCTTGACCATGCTATTATCCTTAGTGGATAAATTGCTTATTATCTTTGCTAAATGATTTGTATCCTTGAGGATATTTCGGGCAACACTTTCTACTTATATTGGCTCACTCCCTGAGATAGAAAGGGATTGATGGATAGACAATGGATACAGATCTCCTTTGAGAGTTTCACATTGATATGAGCAAAGGTGGCCCTGGAGGTAGGAGAAAGACTCCTAATTGGTCTGGGGTGAATGTTTTGAATGAGATGTTAATGTATAAATCAGCCTTTATTTTTCTAGGTTACCTCCACTGCTCCTTCTATGTGAAAAAAATCAGGCAATGAATTCAGAGCACGTCTCTTCACTTTTCTAATTTAAAAACTACCTTACTGGCATATGACTACATTGCTGTCTCATCTGTTGCCTAAACTGGCCCTGAAGCAGCAGACAGGAAGACAATAGGTTTGGTCAATGAAACATGAGACAAATGTATTATGGCATTAGAATTCCTAATGAATCAGTAGTTCCCTAATAATAGGACACTACAGTTCTACCAGACGCTATCTTTCATGGCTCCATGTAGAAAAAAAGTCCTTTAAATCTCTGGGAGAAGGTGCTCTTTCTAGCTGAGTGCATTACCTATAATCTCATAAAGATCAAATTTTAGAGAAGAAAAATATATGGAGCTTTTTTTATGGGAAGTAGAGAATAAGTTAAGGTTTTGGGGGTTCAGTTTTCATCATTAAGTCTTACTTTAATTCTAAACTCATTTTGGATACAGAAATTTGATGTCTTTTTTAAAAATATTGTTTTATATAGGAATTTTTAAATTGAAAACTTCTTGCTTGAAATTTAATCTGGTAAAATTTCATTAACATTATTGATATTATATACACATATTGTAATAATGTGGTTAGGACAGAAACAATTTATTATTAAGATAATTTTTATTTTTAATATGTTTACCAGTATTTTTATAACATTCACGTCTCTTTTTTTTATTATAGGAATCTATTTTAGCAAAAATCCAAGACTCTGACCCTCATCTGTGTTTACCATCAGTGCAATTGGAATAAGTAATTTTTCTTCCAGCCATCATTCCCCATGAGAATGTGAAGTTTTCTCATATCATCTGGATCTAAGATGAATGAAACTTGACACATTTATTTAAAAGAGCTTCTTAACTATATCACTACTGAATGAAACAATCCAAGGTTGCTTTTAACATTTCACAGTATGTGAAATTCACTGTGAATTAAAGTAAAATAAGTAACTAAGAAGAGAAAACATAGTTACTTGACCTATTTTTTCCTCCTTTTATTTGACCTATTTTTTCCTCCTTATATTTGCAATGTAGTAGAGATAAAAATCATGAAAAGTATTCATCAATGTATCTTTGTTAACCCTTTAATAGCAATCATATCTTACTGAATGCTGATGTAATTGGTTATCAATATTAAGTAGAAATGTTGTAGAGTATGTCTTAATTTATAGCTCTTAATTAAATAATTGATTTAAACAGAAGAGATTAACTTGAAATAGAGATACTATTTTTCACAGAATGAATTTATTCTATTTTAAATGCAAACTCCTCAAAAACTAAATAAATTAAAAGCCTACCTATTTTTAAAAATGTTTTATCTTCTGAAAATAGAAAAGCTGATGTCCTCATTGATGGAGAGTTAACTAGGCAGTTAACTTTACATTGTTTTCACAGCAAATACAAGGCTTTCAACCAATCTCTCCAAACTTTTTACCTTAGAATAAAACTACATTTCAAAAAATAACCAAAACTGTTAAGGCAGTAGATTTATTAAACCACAACTTACTACATATTATTGCTTCATTTTTAAGTATGTATATTAAGAACTAAATTTTCTTTTTTTTTCTTTTGAGATGGAGTCTCCCTTGGTCACCCAGGCTGGAGTGCAGTGGCTCCATCTCAGCTCACTCCTACCTCCACCTCCTGGGTTCAAGTGATTCTTCTGCTTCAGCCTCCTGAGTAGCTGGGATTTCAGGCATGTGCCACCAAGCCCAGCTAACTTTTATATTTTTAGTAGAGACAGGGCTGAATTTTCAATAGAATATACCACAGTAAAATTTAAAGTTCAAACTTAATTTCTTATCTGCTTAATTGCTGCACTAATTGTGGATAAATATATCGCTTTTTAAAATTATCACAGATAATGCTATTAACAAGGTTACTTCAGAAACGTTGCAACGGATACTTAATGTAGAGCCTGAGTTTATGTTCATTTTATTTAATCCCTAGTAGAGTGACATATTTGATCCCTAACCAGTTTGGAAGGCCAATGCTGACTACATAAACTATTATAAGTGTATTTTGCTTGCTTTGCTGATTTTAAAGTAAATGGTAAAATACTGCAGATTTGTTATACAGTATATTGACGAAAAGCACATTATATCTACCATGCTCAATAAGTAACCTATTTAAGGTTTGAAAACCAATGCATTATCAACTCATATATAAATCCACTACATCTTAAATAAGCAAAGTCTTTTGAAAGATCAAATATAAAACATGAATTTAACCTTTTCACTAGAATTTTGGTTCATGAATAGCCTGATCTCTCTATGGATCAATGGAATAACTCTTTTAGTTTGAGTAGGCCTCTGTCTCTCAATATAACTTAATAAGTTATCAACAGTTAATGTTACTGAACAATTTCCACCTGGTTTCCATTATAGGATTTTAAGTATATATTAATGTGTATGTTCACAGGGGAGTGACCAGGGAATGCTGTTGTCACTGGAAAAATAAAGGAGTTCAAATAATAAATTCTCAAAACTATACTTTATGAAGTATATCCTTAAGTAAATTTAAGACATCAAAGAGTATAACATAAAGAAAAAACTTAACAGAGGCAGAAATATGGTGAGGAATACCAAATTTTAAATACACTCAGTTTTTAAAACTCCATTTTTCAGGTTAGGTGATATAGTCTTATTTGTATATTCCAGAAACCAGTTTAGGCATAAGGAAGTATGAGAATCTGACTCTGGACTTGGGCTTACATTGCTGTTTACATTAATTATGTAGCAGTCAAGGAGATTCAGTGTAGTTAGGAGAAAGCAATCTATCTTCTGGAGGATTCTTGAGGATGTGAATTCTTTGGTGTGAGGTGGGGAGGTGGTTAGCTTATTTCTTTATGCTTATTAACTGAACTGACACACCAAGATAAACCTATCAGTTATTTTGGAATTTCTGGATAAAAGGCCTGAAAAAAATGGAGAAAGATAAATCTTTGTAATTAGAAAGTATTAGAGTCCCTTTCATGAAACCACAGATTAATTTTTCTACATGGAAAACTGATCATGTTACTCTACTAAAATCCTACACTGACAATTTATACTTTGGGGTTTCTTAGGTTTCTTCAGTGATCTTCATAACTTTCGGAATGAAATCTATGCTGCTTTTTCTAAAGTAAGGTTTAGGTCTGGGTTCTGTCCCTGGCTCTGATTCCTCATTCTTTCTATTTGTCATGAATATTAAATAATTTGAAGATATTTGAATATTCTTTGCTCGTTCTACCGTCATTGTCTTGTACACACTACCAGAAATGCCTTTTCATTTCAAACTTCCTTTCAAACTTCCTTAACTTACCTGCTTTGGAACTTCTTACATGAGTCTTATTTCTACCTCAAGATTCAGTTCAAATAGCACTCGCCCAGTTATCTTCTCCAATCTTCCTCAAGTTCCTTATCCCCAGGCTGGTGGTGGCATACCTCCTATGTGCTCTCCTAACTCTCCTCACATTTCTATCAAAGCATATAATGATATTGTGTGATAGCTATTAATTTATTTGTTTTTACACTGCAATAAAATGCACATCTCAGGGCTATGACTTTTACCACCAAATCCCTGATTATTAGTTCTCAGCACAGTGTCTGACAGTAGTAAGTCTTGGAATAGTTTATTAAATAAATGCTTACATTGTCTTGAAATTAGAGGGTAGAACTAAAAAACATCAGCAAATTTGCCATTTTGGGAAGAAAGAATTAAGGAAAAAGCTACCAAAAGCAAAAGCAATCACAACTAAGACCCAATACTTTGGTTACAATCCTTGTCAGACTAGAATTTTTGCTCTAAAACAGGCTTCAGGGGTAGATTTACGTCCTTGGTAAAAGCACACTCCCCACTCCATAATGCTGCTACACATGGTTCTGGAAATTATACCTGATTCTTGGGTTGTATCTGCACCCAACCTCAGCCTATCCCCAGTCCATATTTCTCAGGGCTCTCCAATTAATTTCTCTCTTTGTGTTTTTCCATAAGCTATCGGGAAGGAGGTACCTCTTTCTTATAGAGTAATAACCTTTAAAGAACATATTCCTTAGATGGCCAATACCCCTCCAGTTCCATTCAGTATAGAAAAGACCTCTCTGAGACTGAAGTATGTAAGAGATATACAAACCTCTTTGAAGTTTTTAAATTATTTTAATTGTGGTTTTAAAAAATCATATTACATGAAATCTACAACCTTAATCATTTTCAAGTATAAAGTTCAGTAGCATTAGGTATATTCATATATTCACAGATCTCCAGAATTTTTTCATCTTGGGTACTAAGATTCTATACTCATTAAATGACTCCCCTTTTCTTTCTCTCCCTAGTCCCTGGTAATCACCACTACTTTCTATTTCTATAAATTTGACTACTTTAGATACTTCATATAAGTTGGATCATATGGTATCTTCCCTTTTTTAGTGATTAGCTTATTTAGCTTAGCATAAAGTCCTTGTGATTCATGCATATTATGACATATGTCTGAATTTCCTTTATTTTTAAGGCTGATTAATATTCCATTATATTTTGTATATCACATTTTGTTCATTTATTCATCTGCCAATGGACATTTGGGTTAAACCACTAGTTTATTGTAAGTGAAACTTTTATGAAAATAAGTGTGCAAAATATCTCTCTGAGACTTTGATTTTTATTATTTTGGACCTATACTGAGGTTGCTGGATCATATAGTAGTTCTAATTTCAATTTTTTGAGGAATGATTATACTGCTTTCCATGGTTGGCTGCACCATTTTACATTCCCACTAACAGTGTACAAGGGTTCTAATTTTTCTACAGCCCTGACAACACTTGTTATTTTCTGTTTTTTTGTTTGTTTTTTATAGAAGCCATCTTAATGGGCATGAGATGATATTTTATTGTGGTTTCAATTTCCACTGAGATAGATATACTTTCCATTATGTTGTTATGTGATTAAATCCAGCTAGATTTGCATGAACTGATAAGTTTTTATAATTTCATTAAGCTAGTTTGAGTTTCTTCACTTGTAACCAAAATAATCCTGTCTTCTAATATATTTATCCATCCTAATGTACCTCCAGACTTCCCCACCTAGATTTTACAGCTAGATGTGATACGTCAACATAAATCTAACCAGTGAAATGTCTTCTACAGTTAATATAAATCCTTTCCAAAAAATGTGAATGTATCTTCTAATGTTAAGAAAATTTTAATCAAACTTTGCATGAACAAACCTTTGTTAGGTAGCTTCCTCCCAACATTTAGCTAATGGAAATCCCACTGAAGCCTTTGTAGCTACACTTACATCAGGAAAGAAGAGGAGGAGCAGAAAGAAGAGTGTGAGAAAGAGGAGGGTTAGGAGGAGAGAAAGAAAAAGAGGAGGAGTAGAAAGAAGAGAGAAGAGGGGAAAACAGGAGAGGAAGGAAGAAATAGAGGAACTGGTATTCTGGAGCACTTTGTGCATTAGGGCCTCCTCTATCCTGCATTTCGCATCTAAGCTGAGAGGTACACCAAGGGGCCACCCAAGACAGTGAATGCTGGGAAATACTGACTCTCCAAGATGGAGGCTGGGCTAGGAAGGAAGTTAAGAGAATGTCAGATTTCCTATTATATTGGAACAAATCTTGGAGTAGGAAAATAAGAGAATCTTCTTCACTGAATTTCATGGTCTCCTATCCTAGATCTTAGCTTTCAAAGTTATCATAATGAAGCACTGAATATTGATGTAACCACAGTTATGATGTAATTATAATGAAAAGATGGAGGGATGGAGTTTAGTCAGAGAGGTCCACAGTAAAACATTAATAGATTATACTAACCTGAAAAATCAAGAAAAGAATCAAGTGTTAGCAATTTATTTATACAAATGTTGGAATTATAAGAAACACAAAAAGACAAGTGTGGTATAGGAAGAAACAACTACATTTTTAAAAGTAATTACCATCTAAACTGGAATGTAAAGTTGGCAGGGGGGTGCAGGGCTACTGTTTGTAATTATAAACCTTATAAAATTTTCACTTAGAATCATATACATGTATAATTTAGATAAAAATAGAAATTAAGCTTTTAAAAAAGAAACAACCCTTACGAGTAACTACCAAATAGTTAAGAGTATGCATACACACATACATGTGTGCACCTATGTATTTGTGGTATGTAGTGAGAAGTGCTCATGTGTATGTGTGTCTATGTGTTTGCCTGTGTAGGTGAGTCTTTTTAACCAAATGAAATCCTATTAAACTCCTTCAGCATACTTTACCTTTTGAGAACATATCAGAGATATATTTTACCCTTTTAATGTGACATAATTATATATACGTATGTTCATTCAGTTCACCATCCCTCTGATGATGGGTTTAATATGCTTTTTAGAAAGTATTTTTGTCCTGATTTTGAGGCAAGTGTTTGCCAATTAATAAATATAAATGAATTTAGTATTGATTTGGTATCAGAGATTATTTTTAGTAACAGGAATAAAAACTAAAATGCGAGACAGCTATTTAGACAACTATAATACCATGCAATGAATTCCATGGGGGTTTGACAACAGAGTTTATAATAAATGTATGTTATAGAAGTAGAGGTTCGTGTGATTCCCCACCTCCACAAGAAAAAGATATTACAACAATAGAAAGATGATAAAACTATACAGAATACCTTCTGTCAGTGGAAAAAAAAAGAAATGTAAGTTCATTTATTTCCTAAGGGAGTAACAATTATATATTTTTATTGAGATGTGAAACAAAACTAAAAGCTCTGAGTAGTTTGTTATATCTCAACTGACTGTGATTTAGTAAGGAGGAAAATAGCGAGGGAAGGAGAAAAGGAGAAAGGAAGATGAGAGGAAAAGATGGAAGAGTAAACTTAAAAAAGTTAATAAACTTTTTTTCCAAATTAATATTCATTCTTATATGTGTAAATCTTAGTAGATGTTAATATGTCTTTTTTGTTTTGTTTTTGTTTCATTTTTGAGACAGAGTCTCACTCTGTCACCCAGGCTAAAGTGCAGTGGCACAATCTTGGCTCACTGAAACCTCTGCTTCCCAGGTTCAAGCAAACTTGTGCCTCAGCTTCCTGAGTAGCTGGGATTATAGGCACATGCCCCCACATCTGGATAATTTTTGTATTTTTAGTAGAAATAGGGTTTCACAATGTTAGCCAGGCTGGTTTCAAACACCTGAACTCAAATGATCCACCTGCCTTAGCCTTCCGAAGTGCTGAGATGATAGATGTGAGCCACCGTGCCCAGCCACTATGTCTTTAATAAGACTAACATTGGTTGTGTATTATTTGAATAATTTCAGAAAAAAAACTGTGGGTAATAGAGGTGGGTTTCTAGGATTAATTTCATGAGGCCATGTAAAAAACAAGCAAGGTAACCAATTCTGATGGTATTCTACTGTAAGTCAATGTTATTAAAACATATATAAATCGCGAATATATGTTTATGTTATGTTAATGAATAAAATCTGAAAGCTCATGTGAACAGAGAAGGTTCTACTAGAACATAGTTTACATTGTTAAAAATTATTTTTGGCTTAAGTAAAATAAACAGAAAACTCTTATAGCTAAACTTTTCAGCAAAGGTCAGAACCGAGGCATTCACTAAATTTAATTCTAGAACCAAGATAAAGATGTCTGGTATCTAAAAAAGTAAATCAGAAGCATATCTATAATAAAAAAAATATGGTGTTGTGAAAGATCAAACTTCAAATCTATGAACTCAGAGTATGGCTAAAATCACAGAATGAGAGATTTAGCCCCAATAAAATCAAATTTAGTTTTCATATTGAGAATGACAAAATAGAGTCACCAAAATTGGATTTTAGATTTGAAAAATAGTGGTGCTAACTAACTTTGCTGGGTTTAACCCAGGATCATTTTTAAGAATATCACTAAAAGTTGGGCCCAATCTATAGATACATGGGGTGGGGGGAAATTCTCTAGTTCAAGAAGCAAATTACAGATGCTGAAAAGGCTAATATTGTAAACAGCTATTGGCAGAATAAAGTTTCATGCTTCACAGTCTATGAAGTAAAGTACTATAAAGAATGGAATTTTAGGGCACCAGATTGCTGGTTTACTGACTCTTGTAGAATGACTTCAAAAATGCTTTCATTTAGATCTCTAGTTAATGTGTTATAGATATAAAGAAACAGAGAAACAGAGAGCCACTTAGTATAATTTAACTTTACTTTTAGTATACATAAATGTACACTTATGCATATGCAAAATGAATATCACTTTCCTATATTCCATTTTTTACCTTTTGGCCAAGACTTTACAGGCTTAAGAATTATAGTCAGATCTGAATTTAAGTTTTGGCTCTGCCATCTCATTCTGTATGATGTTGGGCAAAGCACTTTAACATACTGAACCTGTTTCCTCATATGTAAAATGAACATAATAATAATTTCCGCATCAGAAACTTCTTATGACCCTTAAATGAAATAGTATAAAACATATAGTCAGTGCCAGGCAAATGCTGAATGACAACTATTGTTAAAGAAAAAATTATTCTGACACTTGTTAAGACAGTAAGGGAGACTTTAGTCAGCGCTATTACAATAGCAGTATTGCAATAGGAAAGAGAAATCTGGGCTCAACTCCAAATACAGCAAAGACAGCTGGGAATTTATAGCTGGAGAACAGAGTCAGGGTCAGTGAATGAAAAATTTCTAACAGGAGACATCACAGATAGTGGAGTAATTCTTGCTAAACTGGTCTAACAGGATTCTTGTTAAACACAGGCCAAGAACTTAGATTTCAAAGGTGGAGATGGAGAATGTGTTCAAGTATCACAAATTGGGGATTCTCTGTGCACTGGGTTACTGATAAAGTCTTTGTCACTATATAATATCAAACATGCCACTATCCTTTCAATTATTTGAATTTAACATATTGTTCTAACTAGCCAAAGAAAGTCCGAATATATTTTATGCCTACTTGTTATGTTTTGCATGAGTTTTCTTCAGGCTTTTAGTTGTCTGTATTCAACATGAGTACTGTTTTGCTCTGTTTTTTAACAAACTTAGAATGCTTGTTTCTTAAGTTTTCTTGCCTTCAGCACCAAGACCCAAGATAATCTTAGTTTTTTCTGTGCATATGAAATATCTGAATTACTGCTTTTACAGTGTTTAAAAATGCCCAGCATATCCTCACCATAACAATAAAATCATTAAAGAAGTCAGATGACATGAAAACATTTTAAGTTTTATAAACAAATTTAAAACATGGTTTTCTTCATGAAGAATCAAAGTTAAAATTGTTTATAAAATTATATATCATATTTGTACATTAAGACTTTTTATTTTACTTCAAAAGGGATATGGCTTTATATTATATTTCATGATGTCAGAAGCCCATTATGGTAAACAGAATGGTATGCTGAATTGGCCATAACTTTTTCATGACATAAATTGGTGTTCGCAGAAAATTTTTTTTTTCAAAACTATCAGTATGGAATAGTTGCGTACCGTCCATAATATTGGTTTTAAATTATCCATTAAAGACATTTTCTTGTTAAGGGTCTGCCAATTTTAACAACTCCTTTCTAATTTTTCATGTATGCACTTTTACTTTAGAAAACATGTACCAAAGCAACTATTTTTCTTCGACATCAGTGTTATAGTTTTACATATTGCTAAATCTCAGGCAGATAAACAAATTCAAATAAAATTTGGTGATAAAAGAAAACAGCACCCATTGTATTTCTCTTCTACGTCAGTGTTATGGTTTTACATATTGCTAAATCTCAGGCAGATAAACAGATTCAAATAAAATTTGGTGATAAAAGAAAACAGCACCCACTGTATGTTGAGAATTTCGATGGCAACTTTCAGCCGAATATGAATTAAAATGGCTAGGTTATAAATCCCCTGAAAATAAGGTTTATAATGGAAATGCTGACAGGCATTTAACGATAGCAGCAGTAGCTGGCACCACCGTAATAAAAGGACTTAAATGAAAAAAAAATGTATGCCTCACAAAGACATGCGGATTTCAGGGTAAAGCTATATGCAGACTCAATGTAAGGATGGATGATAATATGCCTGAGCAATTATGATGCATGGGTGTTAGTAACAAAGAATCTTGAAATTCAGCTTCCAATCAAATTGTGAAAGAGTTTAAAAAAAAAACTTGAATGCAGCATTCTTCAGTTCTATTACTCTGGCACCATCATCCTCTTATGAATATATTTTATTCATGCTTAGTATGAGGGCAGAGAAAAGCTTAGTCAGAAACTGACTCCCATGAAAACAACATGGGTATTTCAATGGTCAATCCTTTGGAACTCTCATTTTAATTAATTATTAAAGCCTTGGCAAGGCAGTAGGTATGAGAAAACAAACATGTTTTTCAGGGACACCACTATATTTTTATAGTATATTTTATATTTTTTATAAAAATATATTTTTTATACTATAAAAATATTTTTATACTATAAAATATAGTATATTTTATATTTTATATTATAAAATATAGTATATTTTATATTTTTATATTATATATTTTATAGTGTTTACAGTTCTGTTTCTTTCAGGTTCCTCTCTAGACAGGACAATAGCCCTGAGTAGCTTCTTTACACTATCTGCTTATTGAAGGTGCCCCCTCTGATTATAGCCAAGTAATAAATTAGTGTCTTAGTTTTCTTTTTTCTTACCAGTAATCCACACTCTAATCCATTATTTTTGACTTCTATTTTTAAATTTAAACTCTTGTTTTTCTGAATAAATAAATGGAAGTTTAAAGTGCCACATTTTCGTGGTATGGCTATAAAATAAAATAAAAGGGGCTTTAGGTCTGCTAAAGAGCAGACTTAAAAAAAAAATCTCTGCATATGTGCCTGTAGATCCAAACTGGTCATTAGTAAATTCCTGTTTCCAGAAACCTGTGCCCCAGGTTAGTCCCAAAGAGCTCCACTCTGTAATTCCTCTGACAAATTATAAGCTCTTTGGTTATTTTGGGAAAGAATCTTCTCCAGGAATAGAATAAAGGTATACTGGTGTGAGTGTCTGTGTACTCTTTCTTCATGCCTATAAATCCCACCCAAACTGTCAAGGTTGACAATCCAAAACGATAATCAAAACCACTTTTTACATTCCTTCTTGTAACTGCCGCAGGCAAGTTTTAAAAGATATGCTAACAAATCCCAAAGAATAGCTGGTATTAAATATTTGATAAAACCTGAAATGAATACTGTAGATATAAAATTTAAGTCATATAGCTCTTTAATTTCTTATCTATAGGTAACTATAGTAGTGTGTGTGCATATATATGTATGCATGATTTAATTTTAAATTATTTAATGGGATTAAATTATTTAATTCAATTAATTTTAAAATATGCACACACACACACATATACATTTTTTTTAAATTCACAGAAGTTTTTGGAAAGAATTTCTAAAATCCTTGCTGTTTTATAAACTAGATTATTTTAATACTCCAGTACCAAAGCAGCACATCAAAATATTTGTCATTAGACATTTTAATACACATTACTGTTTTGTATAAACCTATTTTGTGAACTATACCAAATATAAGAAAAAGTGAACAACTTATACACACAGTGAATTTTTTACTAAGTGAACACATTAGTTTAACACTACACAGATTAAGACAAAGAATGTTAGTAGTACTCTAGAAATATTCTTCTTTTCAGATCCCAGTTATCACCAACCACAAAAGTGGCCAGTTATTTTACTTTGTGTTTCTCAAGAATGAACTGTAAGATGAGGGTTTGGGCACAGCTGGTTTATTTGAGAGGTGATCCCATGGTTCACAAGGGAAGGTGAGGCAATAAAGAGAGAGGTCAACAAAATGTGTGTTAACTGGGTTAGTGTAGTGGGCAACTGGATCTCAACCCTGCTATGAACACTCTGAAAACTCATGTGGAATATTCCCCAGAATTATCTACTGGAGGACACAGAGACTCCATTTTTCCACTTATCCCTCTCTCTGATTTGCTGAGTGTTTCAAAGCAGTTCGCTTATCTGCACTTCTTGTTTGGGCCTAAATGAGGCTGAACAAGCTCCCCTGCTGTTAGTGGGAGCCCAGAAACAAAGAGACAGAGTGAAAGAGAAAAAAAAAAAAAAAAAAAAGGCTGTTGCCATGACCAGGTGGACTGAGATAATATGGAATAAGGCATCAATAGTTTCTGTTTCATCATGGTTCAGAGTTTTATCACAAAGAATTGTTTTTTCTAATGCTTTTCAACATTTGTAACTGAAAATGTGTAGTGTCTGCTTTGTGTAAGGTTTCTTTTGCTCAATATCCTGTCCGTGAGATGATCCATGATGATAGTACAGAGAGGGGAGGTTCATTGGTTATATTGGTGTATGGAATTACCTTGTAGCAATATCCTATAATTTATCCATTTCCCTGACAATGGACATTCGGATTATGTTCAGGTATTGACTATTTGGAAGAATGCCAATATGAATATTCTTGTATTTTGGTATAACCATGTATACCTTTCTGTTGAGTGCTTACCTAGGAGTAGAATAGCTTGTTAATTGGCATGCATGTGCTCAACTTTAGTTGATGCTGCCAAACATTTTTCCAAAGTTAAATGGCATCAAAGAAACGTTTATTCCCATCAGTAGTTTCTGGTAGTTTCAGTGTTTTCCTTTGGCCTGAAGAGCTCTCTAGTATTTCCTTTAGTTGATGTCTCCTGAAGATGGTCTCTCTTTTTTTTTTTTTTTGGTTAGGTTATGTCTTGATATCGAATTACTTTATTTTTGAAGTGTGTGTGTGTGTGAGTGTGTGTGTGTGTGTATGTGTGTATGTGTGTCTGTGTGTGTGTGTGTGTGTATGTGTATGTGTGTATGGTATATTTCTAAGCTAGCATGTAGTCTCTTGCAGTTTTAAAGTTGCCATTTTAATTTCTTCTGGTTTTCATTATTGGTGTGAACAATTGGTTGTCAAGCTTATTGTTGTTTCTTTAAAATTAATGTGTCATGTTGTTTCCTTTTTACCTTAGCTATTTTCAAGGTTTTCTCTTGGTTTTGGTTTTCAATACTTTTCCTCTCATGGAGCTAGGTCTAGCATGGTAGTTTTTTTTTATCTTGCTTAGTTTCTGAAAAATTTATGAACTTGTGGCTTGATGTATCTTGTCAGTTTTGAAAAGCTTGATTAGGATAGCTTCCAATGATGTTTATTTTTTTTTCTTTTAGAGTTTGTTCTGATATATTACTAGTGTTTTACAGTATTTATTTTTATATTTTTTAACTTTTATTTTAAGTTTAGGTATGCATATGTAGGTTTGTTACATGGGTAAACTTGTTTCATAAGGGTTTCTTGTACAGATTATTTCATCACCCAGATATTAAGCCTAGTACCCAGTCATTATATTTCTTGATCCTCTCCTTCCTCCCACCCTCCATCCTCTGGTAGGCCCCAGTGTCTGTTGGCCCTCTGTGTGTCCACGTGTCCTCATCTTTTAGCTCCCACTTATACGTGAGAATATGAAGTATTTGGTTTTCTTTTCCTGTGTTAGTTTGCTAAGCATAATGGGCTGTAGCTCCATCCTTGCTCCACAAAATATATGATCTTCTTTTTTAGGGCTGCATAGTATTCCATGTTGTATATGCATCTCATTTTCCTTCCTTAATCTGTCATCAATTGGTATTTAGGTTGATTCCATGTATTTGCTATTGTGAATGGTGCTGCCATGAACATGATGAGTGCATGTGTCTTTATGATGGAATGCTTTATAGTGCTTTGGGTATACACCCAGTAATGGGATTGCTGGGTAGAATGGTGGTTATGTTTTTAGAAACTAGTTTAGTAGCATTATATCAGAGACCTCCTAATTACCTGATATAGATACAGTATTCATTACCACTTGGGTGTTTTTGTGCAAACCATTATAAATCCACTTAATTATACTACCACCTAGAAATCATTTTTCTATCTCATATTCAAGAGTATCATGATACTGCTTATGGTATTTTTCTTCTCTACAAGACTGCTAATTTTATGAAGGAGGAAGTAAAGTTTGTTAAGCCTGACTTGTTCTTGACATATTTGTGATGATTCCACAGAATATTAACTTATAATTTGGTGATTAATCAACAACCAATTATTTTGAGGGAGAGATCAAAATCATTGATTGTTTACCAATTTATATACTGACCTTGTTTTACTTATTTGGATGATTTTTTGAAACCATCTCAATAATCCAGTTTTTTAATGAACCCTGAAGTCTTATCAACAGCCATTTGGGGACTATAGATGATCTACTCTAAAGAAGATAGGTATCTTTTTATATCTGTTCATCTTAAGCTCAGATTTGAGTTAAGAATTTGCTAGTTCTTCTTTTTCAAAAATTAGTGTCATTCTTTGTAATGAAATAAATAGAAATCTTATTAGAACTGAGTATTTTTTCTTTCCCTCTGTCAGAGTTTATTTATGTCACTTCTCCAGGCCATGAATCTTTCTTAGCAGACTTCTAGCTCAAATGTCCTTTTTTATTGGCCTTAAGATTTTTGGGGGGTTCAAAAATTTCTTTCAGCAATTTAGTATATCATGATTCTAAAAAAAAAAAGCTGACACTTATAAAAATTATATGTATTTTTCTAATTGAAAAGTAATATACGACTGTCACTTTCACCTTTAACATGTAAAGACCTTGGAAGTCATCACTCATGTCCTTGGAACAACAAAAAAGCAGAACAAGTTGAAACTCAGGCCCTTTCATTAAATCCACCAGTGAACTAATATTGCAGGGAAAACAGGTGAGATCTGCTTACTTGAAGCAAAAGTCTCTAAAGCCATAATCTGATAGGGATATTTAAATAATAATTTCAACAAAGTCTGGGAACAGTGGCTCACACCTGTAATCCCAGCACTTTGGAAGGCCAAGGCAGTCGGATCACTTGAGGTCAGGAGTTCGAGACCAGCCTGGCCAACATGGTGAAACCCCATCTCTACTAAAAATACAAAAATTACCCAGGTGTGCTGGTGCGTGCCTGTAGTCGCAGCTATTTGGGAGGCTGAGGCATTAGAATAGCTTGGACCTAGGAGGCAGAAGTTGCAGTGAGCCAAGATGGTACTACTGTACTCCAGCCTAGGAGACAGAGCTATACTCCATCTGAAAAAATAACAATAATAATTTCAACAAAATGATGGATGCTGAATATGAAAAACTTCTGGATGGTGGGCACACACTTCCAAGAACCCTAGCAGTTTCTTATGGTGAATGTCTGAGCAGTTTCTTATGGTGAAAGTCCTATGGTGAAGACCTGACTGATCCCTCATGAATCTGTCTGGTGAACAAAGAATAATCTTTGTGTAACATGCCCAGAGAATTCTCCATAACAAGGGTCCACTCTCCAGGGGAGTAGACATTACAAAAATCTTATCCCAGTTGGTAGGAGGTTATTCCTTACATTCCATTTATTCCCTTCTAGCCCTGTCTCACATATAGATGAAAAAAAAGCTATACCACTGGATGCTTGGGAAGTCACAGACAAGAGACACAGGCCTACCAAAAGACTATATATATATAATCTTATTCCATCATAGATTATATGCATCTCTCCCTCCTCGACACCTTACCCTCATATCAATGAGGTTCCAGTATATTAACAAAGGATACAGCTTAAAAACTGCGGGACACAGACTGTTCCTGAAGAGGAGTACTTAAGGAAACCCAAAATCAAGGTAGAAAACAAAAAAGAACATTAATAACATTTGAAGCCTCTGGCACCTACAGCTACAGAAAACATTAAACACACTCAAAGAAGGCATCTACTAGGAAAAAAATATATATTTGCAATTCACTTATAGACTAAAGGGCTTGCATTCAAAATATACAAGGAACTCAGATAACTCAACAGTAAGAAATCAACCCATTTTAAAAATGGGCAAAATATGTGAACACTTGACTAAAGAGGATATATAGATGGCAAATACCATATGAAACGATGTCCAATATCCTTTGTCACTAGGGTAATGCAGATTAAAACAGCCATGAGAAATACCACAACATACTTATTAAAATAGTTAAACTTTAAAAAACTGATATCACCAATTGCTGATGAGGGTGGGAAGCAACAAGAATTTTTATTCATTGATGGTGGAAATGTAAAATGTTATAGTCAGTCCATTTTGAAAGATAGGCTGGCAGATTCTTACAAAGCTAAAAATAGTTTTACAGTACCATCCAGTAGTCATACTTTGGGGTATTACCCAACTGATTAAAAAAACCTATGTCCATGAAAAAAATCTGCATGCAAATGTTTATAGCAGCTTCATTCATAATTGCCAGAAGCTGAAAGTAATTGAGATGTCCTACAGTAGGTGCATGGAAAAACAAATTATGCTACATCCATATGGTACATACTATTCCATGATAGAAAGAGGCATGCTATCTAGCCACACAAAAGCATGAACGAATATTAAATACATATTGCAAAATGAAATAAACCAGTCTGAAAAGGTTACCTATCATATGATTCTATCTATATGATATTGTGCAAAACGCAGAATTATAAAGATGATAAACAGGTCAGCAGTTGCTAAGAGTTTGGGAAGACGAAAGGATTGAATAATAATGGGTTGTTTAGGGTTGTAAAACTATTCTATATGATACAGTAATGGTGGACACATTACACTGTATAGTTGTCAGATCCATAGAACTTTATGGCACAAATATTAAAACTTAATGTACACAAGTTTAAAAAAACCATCTAGGAAGTCAGAGATCCCAGGATAGAATGCTTACTGTGACAATAGAATCAAACTATATTACATACGTATGAAATAATCTTGCTGTGGGAGGTAAAGAAAAGATGATGATCTAAGTAACAGAAATGATTGGATATTTTTAAGACTAAAGCCAAAAAGAATTGTACATAAGTTCTATATTTTGATAATATTGTATCCCCTGGAAAAACAGTTCTAATATTGTCATATATGTATAATAGAAGTGAATAATAATACTGGGTTAGAGTTGGGAAACATCTCTACAAACTTGTGAATAGTTTAATATCGAAACAGAGGAGGCAACATATAGAAATATGTACAGAATTGTACATATACAAAACTGGCATACACATATGTATTTCATTGCTATGTTAGCTGAGTGCGTCTAGAAGCAATGACACCTAAGAGTAATGAATATACCTTGCACCCAGACTTGATTTCTAATGCTATTCTCCAATAAAAGGAACAGTTTCCTTGGACAAACAGTTTATTCTAGCTCTAGGGCAGGGAATATAAAAATGAACCCAGAACATATTGTACTATGTCAGAACAAAGGAAATATTTCACATTCACAGGTATTTAATTGCCATTTGATTGTTAGTTCTTACTGACTTTGTCAAATTGATAGTTTCATAACGTATTTCTTATTTTTATTTTTATTTGAGGTTTGGGGGTACATGTGAAGGTTTGTTACATAGATAAACACATGTCATAAGGGGTTGTTGTATGTATTATTACATCACCCAGGTATTAAGCTCAGTACCCAACAGATATCTTTCTGCTCCTTTCTCTCCTCCCACCCTCACGCTCAAGTAGACTCCAGTATCTGTTGTTTCCTTCTTTGTGTTTATAAGTTCTGGTCATTTAGCTCCCATTTATAAGTGAGAACATGCAGTATTTGGTTATCTTGTTTATTCCTGCATTAGCTTGCTAAGGACGAGAGCCCAGCTCCATCCATGTTCCCGCAGAAGACATGATCTTGTTCTTTTTTTATGTACAGTGAGATTTGGAGTTTAATTAAAATCAGAATGGGGATACATTAAACAAACAAACAAAAATACTTTTCTGATTATCAATTTTAGAGACTCAAAGCATTCCCCAAACATTGGAGATCCAGCTTATTCCTGAGAGACATCAACCATCACAAAAGATTTTCACGCTTTGAAGGATTTATATTTATGCAGCAGAAAACAGAACAAAGTTCTGCAGATATCCTTCCTCTCTTTTTCCTAAAATATATTCACAAACAGGGTCTTTTCATAGATGAAAAGGAAAACAAACAGATTTCTTTCTCGGCCAGTTGGCCTGTTACTCTGGGATCTGATTTCTTAATAGGAGCTGGTCAAGGCAGCAGGTCCAACCAGAAATTCCCAGCCTCTACCAGTGGCTACTTAACTATGAGGAGATAGATGCTTTGGTCTTTCTATGAAGGGGTTCATTCTTCAGGAATTATTATGCAGGCAATAGTCCCAGGAGAGCTGAGTGAAGAGGAAGATAAATGCAACTAAGGGTCAAGGAAAGGAATAAGGCTTTCATGAACAATCCATAGCAAGGCAGGATTAACTGGTTTTACAAACCACCCACTACAAACTCCCAATATGCACATCCAAAACTACAGGGCAAAGGAAAGAGCTCCTGGGAGTCTGGGGGAGATAAAAGATAGTGACATTGAACGGCAGACTCATTAAAAAGTTGCTGTTCAAAATCGCACTGAAAACCTCCCTAAAAATAAGTCTGAATTCATCTTAAAAATAAAAGGCTACTCCTCAGATAAGACGAATGACAAATATTCTCAGGTATCAACACTTGAGGTATCTTTGATGTACATTTGAAAAATGGCCTGGCAGAGAAAAAGGAAGAAAAGGAAGGAGAGAGGAAGACAGTGAGGGAGGAAGAGAGGGAGGGAAGAAAAGAAAGGGAAATTCAGAGTACAATAGGAAAGGCAAGAGAACTGGGGAGGAACGCTATTTTGAAGGCTATGCCTATCTATCCTAGCAGCCAAACAAGGCAGACCCACAAATGAAAAAAAAAAAGTGCAGTTATTTTCTAGGAACATTCTAAAAATCAACTTCTATCTCAAAACATACGAAACAGCAATCTGAGAACAAATATCACAATGCCCACTGGATTTAAAAACGACTACTGAGACTGGGTACTCAAATGGGTCAACGCTTTCAGAGATCATTCTTAGGCATTATCTGAAAAAGTACTGTGATCAGGCCTAACCCACCAACTGGAGACTAAAGTTCCTCTATTACTTGGTATTGAGCTGTTCTGGGAACAGACAAAATCACTTCACTGTCTTCAAGTACAAGAGAACTTTAGCCAGAGCTGTGCCATCCCCACCAGCACTGTGGCCATCAGCAACACTGCACAGTTACCTCATAACTATTGCACCATGTCTGGGGTTGTGGAGGGGAGGGGGAACTCATCTGCACCACGCCAGGAAGAGCTCAATTCATTTATGATAGAAAGTTTCTGTTGGATTGTCACAATTCTCCCATGGCTCAGACTCCACTCTGCCATCTACCCAATATCCCAGGAGTCACTAGCCCTGGCACCTTAATCAAAGACTCCAAAGTAGAAGTAAACAATTTGAACAGCTTGAACAATCATGAGAGGAAACATGCAGTTGGGGATGATGCTCAGTTTGAGATGGACATCTGACTGTCCTGCAAGGATTAGAAGAAAAGCAGCAACACAGATACTTGTGTGCACCTGATTTGGCCAACAGACTCAACAGCAATCTCATTCACAATTGCCCACCAAAAAATAAAATACCCAGGAAAACACCTAACCAAGGAGGTGAAAGATCTCTACACTGAGAATTACAAAACACTGCTCAAGAAATCAGCGAAGATACGAACAACAGCAGGTGACACTTAGGCTCCTTGGTCAGTTGCTGGTAGACTCTTGTTTGGTTGTGTGACTCTCCTGCGTTTTCTCACAGTTGCAGCCATGTTCCTTTTCAGCGCTCTGAAAGTGTGGGCTCCTCTCCCCTTTGAGTGTTCGTTGTAGAGCATGACTTGGCACTCTTGGGCTGTCCACTCCAGCTCTGGGGTGATCTCAGTGTTTATGTTCCTTCACAGCTTAGAGATAGCAGAGGTAAAGATCTTAGTAGTGGTTGTGGCCAAGGGTTATTTGCTTGACTCCTGGGCTTTACCCCAGGAAGACGCAGGTTAGCAATCGCTCAGTACAGTCAGTCCACAGTGTAGGATTTATGCTGTGGGTCAAAGCCACAGGTTCATTTTCTGGTGATGAGCCATGGTAGCTGTGTGGAACCCACGGACGATGAACTGGTCTCCACTCCTTGGCTCGACTAAAGCTTGTTGGAAGTGTGGATAAGGCACTTAGGGTCTTTGCTCCTTTGTTAGTCTGAAGATGGCATGGGCAGTTCCACTGCAGAGGCAGTAGCAGAGAAGATTTCAGTTGCCCCTGGAGGCTCTGCCTAGGGACTTACTGAGTTGGTACTGGCTCGATATCTCCGGTAGGGGGGTGGCTGGAGGCCTAGGCTGGAGGACCCACCCAGTGAGTAAATATGGGAACAAGCACCCATATTAACAGTCTGGCCTCTTTTCCGCAGGGCTGCTGCAGTATGCTTAGGGCCCACTCTAGTCGTAGTCACCTCAGATTTTCTAGAACCTGGAGGTATCACCAGTGAAGCCTATCAAACAGCAAAGATGGCGGCCTGCTCCTCTCTTGTTCCAGCGAGGTTTCTTCCAGTGAGGTACAGACATTTTGCCAGACCAAAGGTACCTGTATGAAGTAGCTGGAGACCCCAGTTGGGAGGTCTCGCCAAGTAAGGAGGAATGGGACTAGGACCTGCTTAAAAAAGTAGTCTGGCCATGTTCTTGTAGAGCAGCTGTGCTGCACTGCGGGTTCACTGAAGCCTCCCATCATAAGTTAATTTTTAAAAAGAAAAGAATGAAGTTATGACAAAGAGATATAGGAATCAACAAAGTGATCTCAACAGTCAAAGTTTGAACAATTAGAGTAACAAAATAACTTTAGGTTATAACCCAAAACGTAAAATAAATATCTGAGTCCATACTAATAAAATAAATGATTGAATAAATAAATACATGGAAGAAAATAGATGAGTCTTCAGTGCAGAAAAATTCCAAATAATTTATGCGGATACTTCACCCTCAAGGAGGTGAAGCATAACTGCCCACTCCTTAAGAATTTGGGCTGTGTATGGTGACTTACTTCCAAAGAGTACAGCATGTAAAGAGGAAAATTAATTTTATGGTGGAGTAACCTGACTCAAACTATCTCAGCCAAGCAATCATTCACATTAACAGTGATAAATCTTTTTGGTAGTATGTACCTTGATATGATATGATGAGAATGTCACTTTACCTCTGTTGTTTTTCTCCACAAAATCCATAACTTAATTCTAATCATGAAGAAAATTAGACAAATGCAATTGAGGGATATTCTGCAAAATACCTGACCAGTACTCCTCAAAACTACGCAGGCTACTAAAAACCAGAAAAGTTTGAGAAATGGTCATAGACAAGAGGAATGTAAGAAGATATAACAACTAAGTGTTATGTAGGATCCTGAATGGTATCCTGGAACATAACAAGTACATTAGGTAAAAACTAAAGAAGCTTGAAGTATAAAAATTAGTTATTAATAATATATCATCATTGATTTATTAATTGTAACAATACTCGTTAACAATAGAGAACACTGGATACTTGGCTTATGAGAACTCTCTACAGTGATCTTCACATTTTTTTCTATAATCTAAAACTGTCCTAAGGTAAAAGTTTATTTTTTAAAAATTTATTCTTAATGCAGAAAACTTCTAAAGTACAGACCACTGTGGTTCATTTTATCCCTTATTCCTTCCCCTGCTACTTCTGCTGCCTGATTTACACTTCCTTTTGAAATCATATCTCATTAGGTAAGTCTTCATGGTGTACACTGCTTTATTTTCTTTTTTTCTGTAGGAGGTCAGCATATTATTCACATGTAATTTTATTAAATAAGTTTTAAGAGTCTTTTTTCAATGAACTTCTGGAAATGTGCTTTCCCTGTCTACTAATGTCTTTTTTTCAGGTTATGCTGTAAGGTGGTTCAATGTGCAACACACTAAAACCTAACAATTCCTTCATGCACTTAAAACTTCTGCACTGTGCTAACTATATTTATTATGCACAAGTTATACCAAGGGGAGTAAAAAGTGATATACTCTAAGATTAAAATGCTAAAATTATATAGCCACTTCTATCACTTCTACTTAATAATGTTGTTCTTTTGGTCAGAGTTAAGTGTCATCTTTTTAGTAAGAGTTAAGAACAGTAGGTTCCATCTTGCTTTATATATATATATATATTATATATATATAATAAATTAGATATCTATGCAAGTCAAACAGCTTCCAGATGTTCTACTTTTTACATAAGGAGATTTTTAGCTTGTATTACAATTGGCAAGATCTCCTAGTGATATTATATTTTGTTTACTTCAATTGTATAATCCACCATAGAAAAATCCAATTAATGTCTTTGACTAATATTAGGAGATGATATTTTATCACTGCATAATATTATTGATTGCAAAGTGTATACAATTAAGATGGTGCAATTTTCCTGACCTTATACTTAGTATAAGTCCTGACGGCTTACATTAAAAACAAAGAAAGAAAAGAAAAAGGCAGAGTAAGTCTTTCCATGAAGCTCATAGAATAGAGTAGGACAAATAATGACAGGTGAGATGGAAATGCTGACGAAATTTGAGGAAATGTGTCAAGATTCAGTATCAAAAAACATGGCAAGTTTAGTTGTGACTGAAAATAGTGAACTGAATGATTTCTGAGAAGAGATAGCAAGATTTTTATCAAGTGTCTGAAACATTATAATGTAAAATCCAAGTCTGAAGTTATGCATTTGGCTACCGAGACATGTGTCAAAGTCTTCAAAGTGACAAAGCTACAGTTTAGGGTCTGTATTAGGATTCTGTAGAGGGGCAGAACTAATAGGACATATATATATGTCCTATTAGTTTTATATATATATATATGTATGTATATATATTCCCCCATATATGTACCTGTGTGTATATATAAATATATATTTATATATATAAAGGACAGTTTATAAAGTATTAACTGACATGATCACAAGGTCCCACAATAGGCCATCTGCAAGCTGAGGAGCAAGGAAAGCCAGTTTGAGTCCCAAAAAGAACTTGGAGTCTCATGTTCAAGGGCAGAAGGCATTCAGCACAGGAGAAAGATGTAGGCTGGAAGGCTAGGACAGTCTAGCCTTTTCACATTTTTCTGCCTGCATTATATTCTAGTGATGCTGGCAGCTAATTAGATGGTGCCCAACCAGATTAAGGATGGGTCTGCCTTTCCCAGCCCACTGACTCAAATGTTAATTTCCTTTGGCAACACTCTCACAGACACACCAGGATCAATACTTTGCATCCTTCAATCCAATCAAGTTGACACTCAGTATTAACCATCACAAGTACACCCCTTGTCAACTTGAACCCATACACATCTCCTGAGATCATGCATAATCTTCAAATAAAGAAAATAATAAGGTCATAATTATGCCTAACATAATACAACTATCCTTCATACAACTGGAAACGCACCAATCCGCAAACCAAATACTATTACATAAAGTTAACAATACTTAAGTGCTGACATAAAGCCAATAAATCTGTGTCACATGATAAAGGCAAAAGAAAATAAAATGAAGATATTTTCTTAGTACAAATGTATATATGCACAAACATACTTTTTAGCAAAAGGAGGAGGAAATACTCGTGACAATTACAGTTCCAGTTCCAGTTACTGGTCCCGTGGTCACAATCAATGCTGAGGTGGAAGGCAGAACAAGATGGAAAAACAGAAAGCTCCACTGATCGTCCCTCCAGCAAGGACACCAGTTTAACAACTGTCTACACAAGAAACACCTTCACGAGAACCAAAAACCAGAAAGGAAATCCGGACCAAACTCAGCTGATGCCTGCCCATGAAGGGAGCGTTTAAAACAGCCCCAGCCAGGAGAGAATGGCCCACCCAGCAGTCAGAACTTGGGTCTCTGTAAAAATCAGTGGGGCTTCTTCTCTCAGGCAAGTCCCTGCATTCACTTTTGAAAATGGAGTCTCACGGACTTTTATAATGTCCATATATATCTGGCCTTTCTGGGAACTGTCCTAGAGACTGACAAATTTTCTTTCTGTTCTTTATTCTGTTAAAAAGCCCTCCCCATCTGTTTTCCATAGGTCTTTAGAAAACAAAACTGCCTTCTTAAACCTTTGAATGAGTTTATCTTCCATTCACTCTGCTCCTCACTGCTGCCCAGTCTCTAATCAGGAGGGTTATCTTAAAATAAAGGTATGTGGAGATTTGAAACAGAAAGAAAAGCTGGTATTGATGACTACCTTCTTCTACTACCCATTCTTTATTCCCTTTAACTTCAGCAAGCACCTCAGCAGGTCGTGGTTTTTTTCCTGTTGGAGTGATGCAAATCTTCATTCCTGAAGGGTCTGGGCCATTTGTAGTCTTGCCTGAATTGGGCTGTGGTAGTTTCTCATTGACCTTAATCACAGGGCATAGTAATACTAAAAGACACCCTAATAGATCTCCTGTATTTTATGCATACTCTTCCTTACCTTTGTTGTGGGGTAGTAGACTGTTTTCATCTTGATAGTCTGGGTCAATCACCCAAGCCAACAATGTAACTCCCTTCTTAGCCTGTTGGCTTAAAGGTAGGAGGATCCCAAAGTGCTCATGTGGCAATCTTAACTTCTAGTTTAATGGAATAATTGTTGTGTCTCCTGGTGGCTGCTTTCTTCCCTCTGGAACTAATACCTCTAGGCCAGCAGAACATAATGTTGTGAGAACAGGAAGCAAAAAATTTGCTAGTGGATCACTAGGGGTGATGGTGAATGGTGCCACTGCCACTCCACCTCTTGATCCTGGAACCCTGAATCCTGGCTATGGAAGAAACAACACCATATACTGCATGCTGATTCAGAGCATACACAGCTTTCTGGAGAACTCTGCCCCAGCCTTGCAAAGTATTTTCACATAATTGGCATTATAATTGTGACTTCAAAAGGCCATTCCATCATTCTATTACTCCAGCTGCTTCTGGATGATGGGGAACACGATAAGAACAGTGAATTATATAAGCATGAGCCCACTGCCGCACTTCTTTATCTGTAAAGTGAGTGCCTTGGTCAGAGGCAATGCGGTGTGGAACAACATGGTGGTGAATAAGGCATTCCGTGAGTAAGTCTCTATTCCAGTGATGACAAACCTCTGCCCTTTTCATGAAGAAACAAGTCCAATATAATCAGCCTACCACCAGGTGGCTGGCTAATCACCTGAAGAATGGTGTCATATGAAAGTCTTGGTGTTGGTCTCTGCTGCTGGCAAATTGGGCACTGAGTAGTGGTCATAGCCACATGAGCCTTAGTGAGTGGAACTCCATGTTGCTGAGCCCATGCATAACCTCCATCCCTGCCACCATGGCCACTTTGTTCATGGGCCTATTGGGTGATAACAGGTGGCTGGGGAAAGAGGCTGAGTGGTATCCACACAATGTGTCTCCTATTCACTTGATTATTAAAATCCTCCTCTGCTGAGGTCACACGTTGGTGAGCACTCACATGGGATACAAATATCTTCACATTTTTTGACTACTCAGAGAGGTCCATCCACATACCTCTTCCCCAAATTTCTTTGTCATCAATTTTCCAATCATGCTTCTTCCAAGACCCTGACCATCCAGCCAAACCATTGGCGATGAATAAGTACATAATTGCAAAGTTTTGCTCACTGGGAAGATTTTCCTTCACTACTGTCCTTCAGGGATGTCCAGGAAAGGGGCTGTAGTGCTCCAGTTGTCCACTTTCAGGTGGTGCCTGCATATCGTGCAGAACCAACTGTGAACCAGGCTCTAGCCTTCTCTTCCTCTGTCAACTAATCATAGGGAACTCCCCATGAGGCCATCAGTGCAGGCTGGGGAAGAGAAGGCGGGGTGGCAGGAGTGGAGATCATAGCCACTTCCTCATGTAACTTATTTCTGCTTTCAGGACCTGCTCAAGCCTATTCACATATATACCACTTTTATTTGATGATGGAATGCTGCTGTGCATGATCCAATTTACAGGTAGATGGGTCAGAATGCACCCAGTTCATGATAGGTAGTCCAGGTTGCCTGATGACTTGATGACCAATAGTCAAACGTTCAGTTTTCACCAAAGCCTAGTAACAGGCCAAGAGCTGTCTCTCAAAAGGAGAGTAGTTATCTGCAGAAGATGGCAGGTCTTTGCCCAAAAATCCTAGAGGCCTCTGCTGTGATTCACCTATGGGGGCCTATCAAAGGCTTGAAACAGCATCCCTATTTGCCACTAACACCTGAAGTACCATTGGATCTGCTGGGTCATATGGCCCAAGTGGCAGAGTAGCTGCACAGCAGCCTATACCTGGTGCAGAGCCTTCTGTTCTGGACCCCACTCAAAACTGGCTGCCTTTCGTGTCACTCAATAAATGGGCCAGTGTAACAGACTCAGATGAGGAACATGTTGCCTCCAAAATTGAAATTGGCTCATTAGGCATTGTGCCTCTTTCTTGGTTGCAGGAGGGGCCAAATGTAGGAACTTATCCTTCACCTTAGAAGGAATGTCTCGACAGGCCCCACACCACTGGACCCTTAGAAATTTTAATGAGGTAGAAGTTCCCTGAATTTTAGTAGAATTTATTTCCCATTCTCTGGCATGCAAATGTCTCTCCAATAAGTACAGTGTGTTTGCTACTTCTTGCTCATTGGATCCAATAAGCATAATGTCATCAATGTAATAGACCAGTGTGATATCACACAGAAGTAAAAAGCAATCAAGTTCTTTCTGAATAAGATTATAACACAAAGCCAAAGAGTTGATACACTCGAAGGTAGGACAGTAAAAGCAGATTTCTGGCCTTGCCAACTGAAGACAAATTGCTTCTGGTGGGCCTTATGGACAGGAATGGAGAAAAAGCCATTTGCCAAGTCAATGGCTGCTTACCAGGTACCGGGAGATGTGTTAATTTGCTCAAACAATGAAACCACATCTTGTACAGCAGTTGCAATTGCATTCACCACTTGGTTAAGATTACAATAATCCACTATCATTCCCCAAGATCCATCTGTCTTCTGCACAAGCCAAATGGGAAAGTTGAATGAGAATGTGGTGGGACTCACCACCCCTGTGTCTTTCAAGTCCTCAATGGTGGCACTAATCTCTTCAATCCCTCCAGAGATACAATATTGTTTTTGATTTACTATTTTTCTAGATAGAGGCAGCTCTAAAAGCTTCCATTTGGCCTTTCTCACCATCGTAGCCCTCACCCTACCAGTCAGAAAGCCAATATGGGGTTTCTGCCAGCTGCTAAGTATATTTATGTCAATTATGCATTGTGGCTCTGGGGAAATTACCACAGGATGAGTCTGGGGACCCACTGAAAGGTGGGCCTGAGCTAAAACTCTATTAATTGTCTGATCTCCATAAGTTCCTACTTTAACTGGAGGACCGCAGAGATGTTTTGAGCCCCTTGGAATCAATGTCAGCTCAGAGTCAATGTCCAGTAGTCCCAGAAATATCTGGTTATTTGACTTTACCCAGTGCAGTTTCCCTAGTAAAAGGCAAGAGGTCTCCCTGGGGAAGGATGAGAGAAAAATTCACTGCATAAATTGTTGCTAGTGTAGTGAGGTCTTTCCCCTTCATTTAAGAAGTTCTGGATCTGTAAACTGGCTCAAGTCTGGAAATTGATTACAGGGCCATGATTCTCTGTTTTGACAATTCAAATTAGTCTTTTGTCCATTAGACCTAGAAGTCTTCTGCTTATATAAATTAAGTCGGAAAGCAGTAGGCTTCCTATCTATTTCACTCCTAGAAACAGTGTGATTAATTAGCCAATGCCAGAGTTCTACACTAGTCAGACTATTCTGATTGCCACTTTGCCTCTGCTGTCCATTATGGTAGCTAAGCCCACCTTACCTTTGATGGTTGATTGCCACCACTTGGCCCTTGCCACCTCAGAATCCAATTATTCACATTGTATTTAAGTTTTGTAGTTTACTAACTGCGGTTACCACTGTTAGATCTGACGTACAAAGAAGAGCAATTACAGGGCTCTTCAAAGATGCAGGTGCTGCCTGCAACAATTTATATCACAAAGCATTGGTCAATCTTCTGGACCCTCCCAGGTGGATCAATAAGCCTAAAGTGACTAATCCACTCCATCGTCCCCATCTTCCTTGGCCTTTTTATCCCTTCCTCTACATTAAACCAAGGGAGATCAGGCATTTCCAGTTCACTCACATTGGGCCATCTTTTAATCCATATTTCTGCTAACCAAACAAATAAACTATTAGAACCTTTTTAAATTCCCCAAGCTGGAACATTAAATACAAAGTCTCTACTTAGTGGGCCCAAATCAATAAATTCAGCCTCATCCAACTCCATATTCCTTCCACCATTATCCAACATCCTTAATATCCAACCCCATGCCTGTTCTCCAGATTTATGTTCACATAAATTGGAAAACTCAAACAGTTATTTTCAAGTGTAGGGCACCTCCTCTTGGGTCACACTCTTGACCTCACCTCTAGGGGCCCACCAGGACTGTAGTCTAGTTATAGGTCTACAAGCAAATGGGATGTTGGGGATGGGTCCTGAGGAGAGTCAACATGATCTTACCTGGCAACTGCCTCAGAGGAGGCCATCGCTGTTGCCTCAGGCAGCACAGGGTTTATCTCCTCAGGCAAAGTTTGAAAGGTTGATAGCTGCATGGTGAGGGGATGTTGCCACTACTGGGCATGGAGAAGCTGTTTCTTCTGGCAAAAAATGTTCATCAGAGTTTACGAACTCAGTGTTGCATGCTTCAGCAGGGTTCCCCTAGACATTCCCATTCCAAGTTGCAGGGTCCCATTCTTTTCTAGTCGATGCCCTCACTTTAACACCTGACAAGGCTGTGCATGCACCTTGCATTGCATGTCAGCCACTCAGATGATAAGAGCTTGTGTCTGTTTTTCCAAAATTTCAGCTCTTTCTCTACAGGAGATAAGACTCACTCAGGGCAATCTTAGCAGATTTGAGGCTCAGTATCTGCTTCTGACGCCAGGAGTTAGAATCCCTGAGTTCATCATTTTCTTTCATCACTTTGTTCACTGAACTTAGGAGCAACCAAATAGGTTCATTATGTTCCTTGGTTCTTCACATATGGTCAAAGGTATGTATAGATTCACTAAATTCCTTGCCTCTTACAAGTGGTGAATCAGGAGTGTCAAATACATTTATTTAGAATAACTCTCTAAACAGCTAATGTCAAGGACTATCAGTGTTCTCCATACTATTAGAAGTAGAGTTCTTAGCATTTTGGGGTCTAATCATATTAAGCAGCCAACTCCAGATACTCCAAAACCAAAAAAGAACACCACTTTTACTATTCTGTTTCTCTAGAACCACTCCTGGTACCAAAATCTGTGTTACTCAGGATTCTCTAGAGGGACAGAGCATATAGGGACAGAATACATATATATGGGAATTTATTAAGTATTAACTCACAGGATCGTAAGGTCCCACAATAGGCTGTCTGCAAGTTGAGGAGCAAGGAAAGCCAGTCTGAGTTCCAAAAATGAAGAACTTGGGGTCTGAAGTTCAAGGACACGAAGTATCCAGCACAGAAGAAAGATGTAGCCTGGAAGGCTAGGACGGTCTAGTCTTTTCCTGTTTTTCTGCCTGCTTTATATTCTAGCGATGCTGGCAGCTAATTAGATGGTGCCCACACAGATTAAGGTTGGGTCTACCATTCCCAGCCCACTGACTCAAATGTTAATCTCCTTTGGCAACACCCTCACAGACACACTTAGGATCAATACTTTCCATCCTTCAATCCAATCAAGTGGACACTCTATTAACCATCACAAGATCACATCTGCAAGTCCCAAAAGGAATAACAATAGTGAGGACAAAAAATAAACAACAACAACAACAACAAAACTAAACTCAAAGGAAATACTGTCTTGGGACTATTGGCTCATGTAGACACATGACTGGAATTAGATAAAATAAGTTGTTAATACCTTAGGCTTGACAATTGGATGTCCTTTTGGATGACAACTAGAAGAATAGAGGCAATGGGGCTCATTTCCTGATGGAATGTGAAAGTGAAATTTTCTCCCAGTTTGTTAAAGCATCATTTGACTTTTCCAAAGCCAATGAGCAGGGATGCACATTGCGTTGAATATTTAATCTGCAGATGTGTATGTCCTGTTGGTTAATTCTTGTTATCTCTGCTGATCTGCTGGTCATATAGTTGTCAGCTAATGCTTTTTCAACATCTTTATTATTATTATTATACTTTAAGTTATGAGATACTTTTTTAACATTTAAAAAAATTATTAATTTTGTAATTTAAGTTCTGAGATACAGCTAATGCTTTTAGAACATGATATTGTTTTTAAGCAAAGCTAACCAATGATAGCATTACTCATTTGTAGCAGCTATTTCTGGCTTCTGCCCTGGTCTCAAAATTCGATAGTCATTCACTCTATCACATCCAAGACCTAATACTCTGCCCATAATATATTGTCTGTGTACTTTGAATACACTATGTTAAGTGATATTTCTCTGCCTTCTTGTGTGCTGTTTCTGATATACGGTATTCCCTTACCACCATGTCCAGTTCAAAATTTCAATCTATTCTTCCAGATTCAGCATCAGTATTACTGCCTAATAGTAGCTTGCCCTGATTACACACATCTTCTTTGGTGTTCTACTCTACCTACATGACATTTATTTGTTAATCTCCAACTATGTTATAAGTTCCTTTACTGGGCAAAGACCTTTGTATCAGTTGGGATGAGGATATCCTTTGGATTGTAGTAAGTCTTTATTCCATGTTTATTGATTTCAATTTAAGTATGCTTGGTGGCCTTCAAAGAAATTCTACTGTTATCTTTTGTGGACATTCCCTGACACATAGTAAATAAGTAAGTAAATGCTTACTGAACTTAATTGATGTGTGTGACATGGCCCAAAGAGCTCATGTATCACTCTCACTGTATAAGGTTGATTGTCTCTCCATTCATCCCTTCTTCCTTCTAGTTTTATAGAATAATAGAATGTAGAAGTTAAGTGCATGAGTACTGGAGAGAGATTTCTGCCTTCACATTTTACCCCTAAGTACTCTGTGATTTAGTTTTCTCATTTGCAAAATGAAGCTACTAATAGCATGTACTTTTTATTTAGTAAGTTATAAATGCTGGCCATAGTTACATGAAAGTTGGCTTGAAAAGCATCCATTCTTCAAATTTGAGCACATAAATCAAAAACTATATTCCTAATATATGCTTTATGGTACTTGGCAAGTACTTAGCACATGTATACTGGAGCAAAAGTGCTCAATTAATAGTCGTTATTGTCTTGTTTACTACTCTTACTTTAGGACAACTAACAAGAGGTTCTGTACAATGACATTAAAAGCTCTGTTATAGACATATTACCAAATAAAAACATAGCACAAATATGCACATCCATTGTTTGATCCCAAGCACTACATATTTGATTGGATGAAAGACAGTAGAAATAAGGCTATTTGGCAAAATGAGGACACATTCCAAATACACATTTTTCACTAAATCATTTTGATTAGTTCTTAAATACTGCTTTTAAAACCTACCCTCTTTTGAGTATTAATAGTGATATACTTTCACATCCTAACCCTCTACCAAATAGATTGGATAAAGCAGTAACTTCCTATTTACAAGAAATCAGCTGGTGGATAGTGCAGTGTACTAGCCACTAAAAGGAATGGGGGAAAATATTGGTCCTGTCTTAAGAGTCTAGTTCTTAAGTTTCACCATACACAGGTAAAATAATGAAGCTAGCATCTATATGAATATATGAAATAATGTAATATATTAATAATATAAATTATATTTACAGGTATATCATTAATACATTTTAGAAATAAGGGCATAAATTCTTAGTATCTAGTATCTATTTCCTGTGGAAATTATCCACCATTTTTCCTTTTAAATAAAATATAATTTAAATAAAAAGTAAAACAAAACCCAACACAGTAGTTATATTCTGTATAATTGAAGATAGCTTAAAAATGTGGGCAGCTTAGTTCTTGAATTAATTAAGCTAAGAAGGTCAACCTGATTATCAGAAACATTATTTGTGAGAGATGAGGATTTAAGTATCATTACTTTCTTACAGAAACAGTAGAAAATTGGAATCTAAAAAGGAAAACCTATCAAGAGCAAACCACTAGCATTTAACTGACTTAGGTATAGAAATCAGAGTGCAAATATATATCCTGATAGCACATACAATCAAAAAGATATTTAATATATTTTTATGACTTTTCACATTCAGATATGATAAGGAACAAAGCTTATTATCTGTATATCTGTATCACACGTTTTGTTTACTACCATTGATGGCTATTTGTGAGTAATGCCTGTGACACAGATAATTTTAATTTTATAATAATTGAGAATAATTACTGGCTGGGCATGGTGGCTTATGCCTGTAATCCCAGTACTTTGGGAGGCAGAGGTGGGCCGATTACCTGAGGTCAGGAGTTCAAGACAAGCTGAGCCAATATGGCAAAACCCCAACTTTACTAAAAATTACAAAAAAATTAGCCAGGTGTGGTGGCAGATGCCTGTAATCCCAGCTACTCCAGAGCCTGAGGCAGGAGAATCACTTGAACCTCGGGGGCAGAGGCTGCAGTGAGCTATCACCCCATAGCACTCCAGCCTGGGAAATGAGAGTGAAGCTTCATCTCAAAAAAACACACAAAGATAATAATTTCAGCCTAGGCAACAGTGCAAGAGACCATGTCTATAAAAACATTTAAAAAATTTAAAAATTACTGGTTGGACAAAGTGGCATGGGCCTCTAGTCTCAGCTACTCTGGGAGGCTGAGATGGGAGGATACTTGAGTCCAGGAGGTTGAGGCTGTGGTGAGCTGCAATCAAACAATTGCATTCCAGACTGGGAAACAGAGTGAGAATATCAGGTATGGATACTATAGAAAAATAAGATAATGGAATAACAAATGATTGTTTTAGAATGTCTTAATTCACTTAACAGAGAATGAACTAGGCTTTCCATTAAAAGACATGAATGTGTTTAAACCTACTAACTTCTATTTTAGAAGCCATTACTAACATTGTTCATGAATATTCTCTCCTGACTCATATAACATGTAATATTAAACTTTAATAGGATAAGCACAGCATTGTGTTTGTTTCATGAATGATCATATTTAATAAATAATACATTATTTAGTTTGAGTCAATTGAATGAAAGGAGTCATGGTCTAGGAATAAGAATTAAGAAATAATAAGAATAGTTCAATTTAATATTTAATATTCTGTTGAGTTTAAACTTGTTCAACTCATGTGTTCTACTCTGAGCTTGTGATTTTTGAAGGACTGCTGAAGCACAACACATTTTATTACTAACTAGCATATTACATTGGATAAGAGTAATAGAAAGCAAAGTTACAAATTAATAAAGTAAAGGGATAAGTTTAAAAGTGATAGAATAGAATAGAATAATCTTATTTTGGAAATCATATAAAAATAGGAAGTCTAACAGGTGTTAAATTGCAGTTTCTAAATTTTCAGTACAAAAGTGAAAGAGTGTCTATGAGATATTTTATTACAGACAAACATAGGGGAAACAAGATCCAAGTTATGTAAGACTCCACTTTTTAATACAACTTTTTGAGTAAAATAAAAATGTAGTTTAGAAAATAATGTGCATATATCCTACAGCATTAAAAATGTACTTTTTGAAATTACATAGTTGTTGGTTCACTTGTCAGTTGTCATTGAGATACCTTTCTGAATAGTGTTTGCAAATGGCAAGTTTATACTTTAACAAGATATCAAAAGTATTTGTGAATTTTTAAATGAAGAACTGTGTATAACTTTTCTTCTAAGTTTTTAATATTGCTTCAGACATACAGAAAATCATAAGAGGCACAATATCCAACATTAATAATGATAACTTTGACCATATAGTATATGATGAATCCATTTTTATGCACTGTTACTGTTTTCTTAATTCAAATAAATATGTAATTTATGTGAACATAATTTGAGTATAATTTTTAGTGAGATATATTATGTCTACATTCTGTTTCTTGTCAAAATTTTTGCCCACTGATTCTAGCGCAAGTTGATTTTCAACTCCACCATTTTTTCTACAATTGTTAGTTGGAGTTCCAGTGTAAGGAAGAACTTCTCTTATTTATTTATCTATTTAATTACTTATTTATTTATGTATTATGTGGACTCATGTATCCTTATTTTGTTCATCATTATAATATATAGTATCACTATTTATTTACTATCACTATTATGATATTCATATTATTTCACATTTGATGAAGCATGAGCCCCCTCAAGTTAGCTCCTGTATCCTTCTGACAAGTCCCCAAAGTTTTTTAGCAGTTAATTAATTGGTGTTGCAAGAAAATGTTGTGTATTCATTTTGTATTTTTTCCACCAAAACATTAAGATTCAACCATTTGTCCAAGTATCCTGTTATTTCACTGGAAAATAGTATTTAGAAAACAAAATCTATGTATTGACAGAGCTAGGAAATCCATGTAAGTGTGAATGTGTTTATCCCACATATATAGATATATATGTAACAAAATATAAAATGCATTATATATATGAATATGTGTATTATATATTTTAAATATATATGAAATCAGTTTATATTGATACTTTCAATTGCAATATAATGACACAGGGTATATTCTAGTCTTTCTTCTTTTTCTATTTGTAACTTGTTACCCCAAGAGAAAAGCATGCCTTCCATTATGCTCAACATATTTACTCATTTACTAATACTTAGGACACATAGGAGGGACCTTCAGAATTGCTAATCCATACCACTGTGAAAAGCAAGTGTACTACTCACAGGAGTTTAATGTTTATTTTAATTCATAGGAAAAATTTGTACACAGTAAAATTAACAATCATAAGTGTAAAATTCTATGAATTTCAAAAGCAGATGTACTCATAGAACATATACTCATCAAAATTTAGAATATTTATGTCATATAGAATCGGGAAGTAATACAGTATGTAATCTTTGGTGTTGGACTTCTTTTACTCAGTATAATGTTGCTAAAATTGATGTATTAGAAGTTTGTTCTATTTTATTGCTGATCAGTATTCCTTTTTATAACGTATAACTCATTAATTCATTCTCCTTTTAATGGACATTTGGGTTGTTTACAGCATTTGGCTTTTATGCATAAAAATGCCAAAATCATTCTTTTAAAAGTCTTTTGTAGACATATGTTTCGACTTCTCTTGGAAAATACCTAACAGTGGAGTTACTGGGTCATATGGTAGGTGTAAGTTTAACTTTGTAAGAAACTGCTATAATTTTCTCCTAACTGGCTGTACCATTTGTGCTTTTAGCAGCAATGTGTGAGCATTCCATTTGCTTCAAATCCTCAGTGACATTTGGTATTTTCATTTTTAAAATTTCCGTAATTTGAATGGCTGTATAGTAGTATTTCATAATGGCTATAATTTGTATTTCCTCAAAGTATTAGTCATTTTTGTATATTTTATTTCTTATAGTAATTGTTTACTGTGTCCTAGGAAATTTTTTCCCTTCCATACTTTGCAAAGATAATCCCTTTTGTTTGCCTTAAGAATCATTATGACTTCAGCATTTATGCTATGTTATCTCTCAAATTAATTTTTACGTTTGGTGTTGGGTAAAGTTAGAGCTTCATGTTTTCCCATATGGATATTCAGTTGATCTAGATTCATTAGTTGGAAAAGAAAAACCATTCTCCAATGATTTGTTTGATGTCTTTGTGGAAATCCAATTGTGCTATATAAGTGTAGGTCTATTTTGGAACTCTCTAGTTTATTCTATTGATGCAATTATCTACCATTAAAGAAAGGTCAAGTTGTCCTAATTATGGTAGATTTATAGTGCATTTCGAAGTTGGATAGTGTGTAAGTCCTCTACCTTTTCTTTTCCCAAGAATTTTTGGCTATGCTAGGTATTTTGCATTTCCAAATACATCTTGAATCAGCTTTTGTATTTCTACAAGGAAAACCTGTTGTTACTTGCACTGAGATAGTGTTCAATCTATATATTAATTGAAGAAGAATATAGAATTAACACTTAATTTTGAACCCTCTAATCCACAAACATGGTGTGTCTCTCCATTGCTTAAGAGTTTGTTAATTTCTCTGAGCAATATTTTTTAGCTTTCAGTGTAGAGGCTTTGTAGTCTTTTGTTAGATTTGTTACTAGGGGTTTCATGTTTTTAAACATGATTTTATACAGGATTGATTTTTAAATTCATTTTCTAGTTGTATACTGTAATATATTAATCTTGTATTCTGAAATTCTGCTAAATTCACCTACTGGTTCTAGCAGTTGTTTGAAAAATTCCTTGTGATTTTCTATGTAAACAATTATGTTATCTGCAAGTAGAGACAGATTTAATATTTTCTTTCCAAGCTTTGTGTATTTTTTTCTTGCCTTTTTGGCATGATGCAAAATAGTACTGGTAAAAGCAGACATCTTTACCTTATTACTAATTTTTATAGAAAATTATTCAATATTATATTATGCATAATATTAGCTATAGATGTTTTAGGTAAGTCTTTTAGAATATTGAGAAAATACAGTCTCTTTATTCAGAGGATTCCAAGTTATTTCTGCTAGAGTCTGTTTACATAGTAAATTACAATAGTTGATTTTCAAATGTTAAAACATCTTTTTATTGCTTTAAGAAACCCCATTTGGTCAGTATGATCCTTCTTATACGTTACCGGCTTCATTTTACTAACATTTTATGAGGAATTTTTACATATTTATTCGTGAGGAATATTAGTCTTTAATTTCTTTGGTGAGTTTTTGGTCACATTTTGGGTAATTTTGGCCTCATAAAATAAGTTTGGAAGTGTTCTATATCTACTTTCAGATAAAAAAATTGTGTAAGGTTTGCATTTCTAAATTTCTTAGCAGAATTTAAATTAAATAGTAGAAACATCCAAGCCTTGAGTGTTTTTATGAAAAAGTTTTATTTTATATATCTTTTTAAAAATATTCTACTTATTACTGAATAAGTGGGTATTCAGATTTTCTATTTCATCTTGTTAGTTTTTGGACATTGTGTTTTCTCAGAAATTCATGCATTTCATCCCAGGAGTTAAGTATATTCAATAAAGTCATTAATAATATTCCTATATTATTCAATTACTATCCGTAAAATCTGTAGTAAAATTACATTAGTAATTTGGATTTTTCTATAATTTTTTGATCAGTCTTTTATCAATATTTTATCAATTTGATGTCTTTTTAAAGAATCAGTTTTTGTTTTGGTAATTTTGGTTATTTCTGCTTGTTATTATTTTCTTTATTCTATATATTTTGGATCTAATGTTCACCTTTCTTTAAAATGATGACAAAAACTAAGGTCATTTATTTTAAACACTAATCTCTTCACATAAAAGCCATTAACTTCAAGTATTGCTTTAGGTACTTTTCCAACAGTTGATATATCATATTTAATACAATATGTCAAGTTGACAATTGATGTATTGTATTGTATTTGATATATTATATTATCATTCATGTTGAAATATATTCTAATTTCCTTTATTTATCTCTTACCTATGAAATATTTAGAAGTGGGTTCTTTCATATTCAAGTATTTGTGGATTTCCAGATATTTCTTATTAATTTGCTTATTTAAATTTTTTGTGATCAGATAGTATACTCTGTCCAGAGCATAGAGTCTACCTAGGTAAATTGTTCATAAGCACTTAAAACTATATTCTCTAGCTGTTGTATGAGTATTTTGTAAAACCAATTTGGTCAAGAAGGTAGATAATATTTTTCAGATTTTCTCTATGACATTTTGGGTTTAGTTTTGTTGTTATTTTTTTTTTCAATTACTGAGGGAGGAGTGTTAAAATTTTTAACTATATCTTTTAATTTGCCTTTTTATCTTTAGTTCTGTCAGATTTTCCTTTACATATTTTGAAGCTCTGTTATTAGGCACATCATACTGACAAGGGGGATTCCCCCAGCACAACACACCAGCTGTGCTAAGGGACAGACTGCCTCCTCAAGCAGGTCCCTGACCTCATGACTTCTGACTGGGAGAGATCTCCCAATGGTGGCTGACAGACACCTCATACAGGAAAGATCTGGCTGGCATCGTGCTGGTGCCCCTTTAGGACAAAGCTTCTGGAGGAAGGAGCAGGCAACAATCTTTGCTATTCTGCAGCTTCCACTGGTGGTATCCAGGCAAACAGAGTCTGGAGTGGACCTCCAGCAAACTGTAGCAGATCTGCAGAAGAGGGGCCTGGCTGTAAGAAGAAAACTAATAAACAGAAAGCACAACAACAACAACATGAACAAAGAAAGACCCCCACTAACAAAAACCCCATCCAAAGGTCATCAGCCTCAAAGACAAAAAGTAGATAAATCCCCAAAGATGAGGAAAAACCAATGCAAAAACACTGAAAATTCCAAAAGCCAAAATGCCTCTTCTTCAAATAATCACAACATCTCTCCAGTTAGGGCACAAAACTGGACAGAAGATGAGATGGAGAAATTGTTAGAGGGAGGCTTCAGAAGGTGGGTAGCAACAAACTCCTCTGAGCTAAAGGAGCATGTTCTAACCCAATGCAAAAAAGCTAAGAACCTTGAAAAAATGTTACTAAAGCTGCTAACTAGTATAGCCAGTTTAGAGAGGAACATAAATGATGTAGTGGAGCTGAAAAACACAGCACAAGAACTTCATGAAGCATATACAACTATCAATAGTCAAATTGATCAAGCAGGAAAAAGTATATCAGAGTTTGAAGACCATTATGCTAAAAGAAGGCATGCAGACGAGATTAGAGGAAAAAGAATGAAGAGGAACAAACAAAACCTCTGACAAATATGAGACAATGTAAAAATTATGTAAAGACTATGTAAAAATTTACATAATTCCATTACAAATATGGGACTATGTAAAAAGACCGAATGTACAATTGACTGGAAAGAGATGGCGAGAATGGAACCAAATTGGAAAACACACTTCAGAATATTTTCCAAGAGAATTTCCCCAACCTAGAAAGGCAGGCCAACATTCAAATTCAGGAAATACAGAAAGCACCACAAAGATACTCCATAAGAAGATAAACCCCAAGACACATAATCATCAGAGTCTCCAAGGTCGAAATGAAGGAAAAAATGTTAAGGGAAGCTAGAGAGAAAGGCCAGGTCATCTACAAAGGGAAGCCCATCAGACTAACAGCATATCTCTCAGCAGAAAACCTACAAGCCAGAAGACAGTGGGAGCTAATATCTTACATTCTTAAAAGAATTTTCAATCAGGAATTTCATACCCAGCCAAACTAAGCTGCACAAGCAAAGGAGAAATAAAAAGTTTTCCAGACAAGCAAATGCTGAAGGATTTTATCATCACCAGGCCCGCCTTGCAAGAGCTCCTGAAGGAAGCTCTAAATATGGAAAGGAAAAACTGCTAACAGCCACTTCAAAAACACACCAAAATATAAAGACCAACAACACTATGAATTAGTTGCATCAACTAGTGTACAAAATAACCAGCTAGCATAATGATGACAGGATCAGATTAACATGTAATAATATTAACCTTAAATTTAAATGGGAAAAATGCCCCAATTAAAAGACACAGACTGGCAAATTGGATAAACAGTCAAGACCTATCAGTATGCTGTGTTCAGGAGAACGATCTCACATGCAAAGACACACATAGGCTTAAAATAAAGGGATGGAGGAAAATTTACTGAGCAAATGGAAAGCAGAAAAAAACAGAGGAGTTGCAATCCTAGTCTCTGATAAAATAAACTTTAAACGATTAAAGATTAAAAGAAAGAGAAGTAAGGGCATTACATAATGGCAAGAAGAGCTAACTATTCTAAATATACATGCACCCAATACAGGAGTACCCAGATTAATTTTAAAAAGTACTTAAGACCTATAAAGAAACTTAGAGTCCCAGACAGCATCCAGCTGTCAATATTAGACGGATCAATGAGAAAGAAAATTCACAAGCATATTCAGGACTTGAACACAGTTCTGAATCAAGTGGACCTAATAGATATCTACAAAACTCTCTGCCCCAATCAACAGAATATACATTATTCTCAGTGCCACCTGGCGCTTATTATAAAATTGAGCACATAATTGGAAGTAAAACACTCTTCAGCAAATGCAAAATAAGAGAAATCATAAAAGTCTCTCAGACCACAGTGCAATCCAATTAGAAATCAGGATTAAGATTCAGTAAAAGCCGCACAACTGCATGAAAATTTAACAACCTGCTGCTGAATGACTCCTAGGTAAATAATGAAATTAAGGCAGAAATCAAGAACTTCTTTGCAAACAATGACACCAAAGAGACAACATAGCAGAATCTCTGGGACACAGCAAAAGCAGTATTAAGAGAAAAATTTACAGCACTAAATGCCCACACAGGAAAGCTAAAAAGATCTCAAATTGACACCCTAATATCACAATTAAAAGAACTAGAGAAGCAAGAGCAAACAAATCCAAAAGCTACCAGAAGACAAGAAATAGTTAAGATCAGAGCAGAACTGAAGGAGATAGAGACAAGAAAAACCATCCAAAAAGAAAAATCAATGAATTCGGGAGTTGGTTTTTTGAAAAACTTAACAAAATAGATAGACTAATAGCTAGACTAATAAAGAAGAGAGAAGAATTAATTAGACACAGTAAAAAATGATAATGGGGATATTACCACTGACCCCACAGTAATCAAACTACCATCAGACAATATTGTAAACAACTCTATACAAATAAACTAGAAAATCTAGAAGAAATGGATAAATTACTGGACACATACACCCTCTGAAGAGTAAACCAGGAAGAAGTCCAATCCCTTTATAGACCAATAACAAGTTTTGAAATTTCAGCAGTAATTAATAGCCTACCAATCAAATAAAGCCCAGGACCAGAAAGATTCACAGCCAAATTCTACCAGAGGTATAAAGACGAGCTGGTACCATTCCTTCTGAAACTATTCCAAAAATTTTAAAAGGAGGGACTCTTCCTTCCCTCCTCATTTCATAAGTCCAGCATCATCTTGATACCAAAACCAGCAGAGACAAAACAAACAAACAAACAAACAAAAAAACTTCAGGCCAATATCCCTGATGAATATTGATGCAAAAATCCTCAATAAAATACTGGAAAACTGAAATCAGCAGCACATCAAAAAGCTTATTTACCACTTTCAAGTCGGATTCATCCATAAAACACAAGGCTGGTTCAACATATGCAAATCAATAAATGTAATCAACCACATAAACAGAACCAATGACAAAAACCACTTGATTATCTCAATAGATGCAAAAAAGGCCTCCTATAAAATTCAGCATCACTTTATATTAAAATTCTCAATGAACTAGGTGTTGGTGGAACATATCCCAAAATAATAAGAGCTATTTACGACAAACCTACAGCCAAAATCATAGTCAATGGGAAAAGCTGAAAGCATTTCCTTTGAAAACTAGCACAAGACAAGAATGCCCTCTGTCACCACTCTATTCAACATAATATTGGAAGTTCTCGTCAGGGCAATACAGGCAAGAGAAAAAAAAAAGCATATTCAAATAGCAGAGAGGAAGTCAAATTGTCTCTGTTTCCAGATAGCATGGTTGTATATTTAAAAATTCCCATTATCTTTGCTGAAAAGCTCCTTAAGCTGATAAGCAACCTTGGCAAAGTCTCAGGATACAAAAAAATGTGCAAAACCCATAAGCAGTTCTATACACCAACAATACATAAGCAAAGAGCCAAATCATGAACTCCCATTCACAACTGCTACAAAGAGAATAAAATACCTAGGAATATACCTAACAAGGGATGTGAGGGACCTCTTCAAGGAGAACTACAAACCACTGCTCAAGGTAATAAGAGAAAATACAAACAAATGAAAAAACATTCCATCCTCATGGATAGGAATAATCAATATTGTGAAAATGACCATACTGCCCAAAATAATTCATATGTGCCATACTATTCCCATCAAACTACCATTGATATTCTTCACAGAATTAGAAAAAACTACTTTAAATTTCATATGTAACCACAAAAGAGCCTGTATAGTCAAGACAATCCTAAGCAAAAAGAACAAAGCTGGAGACATCATGGTACTCAACTTCAAACTATACTGCAAAGCTATAATAACAGAATCAGCATTGTACTGGTACATATAGACCAACAGAATAGAAAAGACCTCAGAAATAATACTACATCTGATCTTCAACAAACCTGAAAAAAAAAAGCAATAGGGAAAGGATTTCCTATTTAATAAATGGTTCTGGTTAGCCATATGAGGAAAACTGGTTAGCCATCTGCAGAAAACTGAAAATGGACCCCTTCCTTACACTTTATACAAAAATTAACTTAAGATGGATTAAAGATTTAACTGTAAAACCCAAAATCATAAAAACACTAGAAGGAAACCTAGGCAATGTCATTCAGGACATAGGCATGGGCAAAGATTTCATGATGAAATAGTCAAAATCAATTGCAATAAGCCAAAATCGACAAATGGGATCTAATTAAACTAAAGAGTTTCTGCTCAGCGAAAGAAACTATCATCAGAGTGAAAAGGTAAACTACAGAATAGGAGAAAATTTCTGCAATCTATACATTTGACAAAGGTCTTATGTACAGAATCTACAAGGAAAATAAACAAATTTAAAAGAAAAACCAAACAACCCCATCAAAAGTGGGCAAAGTACATGAGCAGACACTTCTCAAAAGAAGAAATTTATGTAGCCAAAAAACATGGAAAAAACCTCAACGCTACTGATCATTAGAGAAATGCAAATCAAAACCATACATTGAGATACCATCTCATGTCAGTCAGAATGGCAATTATTAAGAAATTGAAAACAATAGATGCTGCCAAGGCTGTGGAGAAATAGGAAAACTTGTATACTGTTGCTGGAATGTAAATTATTTCAACCATTGTAGAAGACTGGGAATTCCTCAACATCTAGAACCAAAAATACCATTTGACCCAGCAATCCCATTACTGGGTATATACCGAAAGGAGTATAAATCATTCTACCATAAAGACACATACACATGTATGTTTACTGCAGCACTATTTACAATAGCAAAGACATGGAATCAACCTGAATGCTAAACAATGATAGACTGAATAAAGAAAATATGGTACATATACACCATTGAATACTATGAAGCCATAAAAAAGGGTGAGTTTATATTCTTTGCTGACATGGATGAAGCTAGAAGCAGTCATCTTCAGCAAACTAATACAGGAACAGAAAACCAAGCATCACATGTTTTCACTAAGTGGGAGTTGAACAATGAGAACACATGGGCACAGAGAGGGAAACAACATATCCCTAGGCCTGTGGGGGGACTAGAAGGTGAGGGGAGAGAGAGCATTAAGACAAATAGCTAATGCATGTGTGGCTTAAAACCTATAGGACAGGTTGATAGGAGCAGCAAACTACCATGGCACATGAATACCTATGTAACAAACCTGCACATTCTGTACATTTCCTCGAACTTAAAGTAAAATAAAAACTAATAATTTTGCTTTTAAAACAAAATTTTTGTTTAAAATTTTTTAAAGGAATATATAATTTTTGAAATGTATGTTTTGTCTACTTTTCTGTGATCTTTACTCATTACTGTAGAGTTTCCATCTCATGTCAATTTGCTTCAGCTTAAGGAAACTTATTTTAGCATTTTTGATAAAAAAAATAATCTGTTGACAATGATTTTTCTTAGTTTTTGTTTATCTAAAAATGTCTTTAGTTTTCTTTGCTTTTTTTTTTTTTTTTGCTCTGATTTTCACTGCATATAGAATTTTGGGTTGATAGTTATACTGTTGAACAATGTTCTATTGTCTTTTTCCCTTTAATTTTCTTTGATGAGAAGCCTGATACATTTTGTATAGCTGTTTCCTTCATGTCATGTGTTATTTTCTCTGAATATTTTCACAATCTTCAATTTACTTTTCATTTTAATCAGTTCTAATATTATTTATTATTCTGCTAAAAGTTGATGGAGGTTTTAGATCTCCAAGTAGATATTTGTTTGCCAAATTGGAAAACTGGGCCCCATTATTTCTTCAACCATTTTTGTCTCTATTTTTTTTCTAAGACTCTAATTGCACATATGTTATATTATTTGATATTGTCACAGATCATTAAGACTTTGAGGGTTATTTTTTTCCTATTTTTGTTTTCCCCAACTGTTCCTCAGATTGCATAATTTTTATTGTACTGTTTGAAATTTACTTTTTCCTGCTACCCTAAAATTACTTTTTTTTTTCAGTAGACTCCATTTAATATCAAAATTCAGTTTAGTTTTTTTAATAGCTTCCACTTCTCTGACAAAATTCCCTATCCATTTATTCATTATGACTACATTTTTTTTAAAGCTGTGACTTAAGGCTTTGGTGTGACTTTATAATATTTACTTTAACACGTTTTTGTTCTTCATGTTGTTTGCCTGTGTTTGCTAATTTCAGTGTCTGGGTTTGTCAAAGTCCTTTCTATTAAGTGCTTTTTACTTGGTTGGAGAACACTTTTCCTTGTTTTTTTGTTTTTCTTGTTGTTTTCATGACTAGTAACACTTTATTGCTTGTTTGCTGGACATTGTGGATTCTACATAGCTAAAGGTCTGTATTTTGTATTCTTTCTTTAATAACTACTGTGTTTTGTTCTGGCATTCACTTATTTTACTGGGTATCAACTTGATTCTTTAGAGTCTTGCCTTCTAGTGTTGGTTAGGTTATGTCTATAGAATTGCTTACTTTAGAGCCCCTTTTGAAGAATGGCCTCTCTGGGTTATCAACTGAGTACCACCTATATTTATACAGGTCTTTTCACTTAGGTAGTTAGAAAGATATGCCTCCTGTCACTGTGAAATCTCCAGGCTCCATTCAATTCACAGCTTTCCAGTAGGAGTTCTTTGCCAGGCCTTGTAAAATCTCACTCTAGTCATGTTCTGCATTGTATTCAGGCAAATATTGGATGAAGTCCTTATGCAGATCTGGGGAAATATATTCCTGCACAGCTCACTTTTCTCTAATACCCTACCCTGCGAAGGTCAGCAGTCTCAGTATCGCCAAACTGCAGTGTTTGCCTCCAAAGTTCAGTGAAAGCACTATGGTTCTGTTTAGTTTTGACTCTTTTTCTACACATACGTCCAGACAGTGCCTACATTGTGCTCAGGTACAAAGCTAGGCCAGTTGTGAATCTCATTTCTTACATTTCCCATTTGTCAGGGATCGCAGTCCTATACTGTATGCTGTCCCATGTCTAAAAATTGTGTTATTATATATTTAGTTAGTTTCATTTTTAATTGAAGTATGGGGCTAACTTCAATACTAGTTACTCTGTTATGGCCAGTAATGAAAAGTCTGGTGTTATTCCTGCTCATCAAATATATTTTGTCTAGTAATTCACATAAATTTTTGTAAAACATCAAGATTTAATGATAAAAATGCAAAAATATTAAATAAAAAGCATAAAATAGAAGGAAAATACGTTAGTAACCAGAGTCACAGTTCTGCAACAACTTGGAAATTTTACTAATGGTGGCACAGATTACCATGTTTCTAAGCTGGGCTCTCTGAATGAGCAGTTTTAAACTCCATATAAATTCTATCTTTTATGAATATTAAAAAATAACTTACTTTCAGTATATTTTTATATTTAATTTGGTCCATTCCATTATTTAGTATATTAATAGTGTTATGTATAATGTAAACTAGTTGTACTTATATTTTAGATTTTTTTTGGCATATCTCAATTTTTTATCAGATACCAATCAAATCTGTCAGCACTATTTATGGATTAATCTTTTCCCTAAGTTTGAAGTAATAATCAATTTAATACATCTTTGTTGGGTACTTGATATGCTCAAAGTGTTGTTCAAGTATATGAGTGAACAAAGACCAAAAATCCTATTTTGTAGATCTTTACATGGTAATGGGTGGAAACAGACATAAACAAGGAACTTACATAATATATTAAATGATAAAAAATGATGTAGATTAGTCCCACCATTAAATAGCATGGTTAGAATAGCCCTCGTTGGAAGATGACTTTTAGGCTCATGTCTGGATTTACTCTTCCATGAATCATGTATTCACATAAGTGTTCCCTTGTTTAAATTATTATAAGTGTGCAATATATATTTGATATCTAGTCATACAAATCCCCCTTTATAATTTTTATGTCATATTTTGAACTTTTTTTGGCTATAACAGTTCTTTTTCTCTTCTATATGATTTTTAGAATCACAAAAAATTTCTGAAAATCTCACTGTGTAATAATTGGATTTGCATTATGCATAAACTAATTCGAGAAAAATTTACATCTTTATTCAGTCTTCCACTGTAAGAATGCAGAAACTATATCCATTTTTGTAAATATGTATATATCCATTGGTAAGATTTTGTTGCTTTCCTCTTTGACACACATTTCTATTTAAGTTAATTTTCATGTATAGTTTAGGCTGCTGTTTAAAATGTGATCACTTGTTCCCCATTTAATTTTCAATTTGGATGCAGAAAATGTATTAGGTAACCATTTCAATTTACCATTTCTAATATATTTATTATATTAGTTAATGCTTTTGGCTTTGCAAAATCATAGGAATAGTGACAATACTTTCTTTTCCTTTCTTTTCATTCTCTCTGTTTTATGAGCTAGTTGTTGTTTATGTCTTGTTTTATTACATAAATTAACTTGGAGCACAATGTCGAATAGTCAAAGAAATAGTGTTGACTTTTGGAATCGTTACCTTTTTTTAATTGAAAGGACTTTTTAAAAGTACATGACATTATGGGATAAATACAGATAGTGAAATGGTTACTATAGTGAAGCAAGATAATATATACATATCTTTTTTTCTCATTTTTAAGAGTAGCTAAAATCTACTCATTTAGCAGGAATCCCAAATACAGTAGAATTTTATCACCCATAGTTCTCATGTGGTATAGCAGATCTCTAGATTTCTTCATCCTACACATTTGCTACTGTGTGTATCCTCTGACCCACATTTCTCCATTTCCTCCTCTCTCCTCCCATCTCTGGTAATCAATGTTTTATTCTTTATCTCTGTATATCTGACTTTTTTTTTACACTCCGCATATAAGTGAGATTATGCATTTTTTTTTCTGTGTCTGGCTTATTTTACCTAGTTTAATTTCCTCCAGCTTTATCTACATTGTGGCAAATGGCACAGTTTCTTTAATTATAAAGGTTGAACGATATTCCATTATGATGTTATTTCATATCACAGTTTCTTTATTCATTCATCTGTTGATGGACACTTAGGTTGTTTTGATATCTTGGCTATTGTAAATAATGCCTAAATGAACATGGGAATGCATATATCTTTATAAGATGGTAATTTCATTTCCTTGGGCATGTGCCGAGAAGTAGAATTGCTAGGTCATTTGATAGTTCTATTTTTAACTTCTCTCTGAAATACCTTTAATAATTCTTCATTAAGAATAATATAGGGCGGTGGGGGAGGACGGGGAAGGATAACACCGGGAGAAATGCCTGATGTAGGCAATGGGGGCAGGGCGTGGGGATGGAGACAGCAAACCACCATGGCATGTATGTACCTATGCAACAATCCTGCAGGATGCAGGATATGCATATGTACACCAGAGCCCAAACTAAAAATAAAAAAAAGAATAATGTAGGCATGTAGCTTAAAGTAGATATAAAGATATAATAAAATTTATATCTTTGTTTCCCTTATGTATGTATGTGTATCCTTCTATTTCTTGTTTACTATATTTTTTTGCTTTTTTAGTCAGAAATTAATTTTAAATGAATATTAAATTATGTCAAAAAGCTTTCAACATAAACCAGAATTATCATGCTATTACTTTGAAAAATATATTTTGGAAAGGAACCTGATTGGAAGTGATGCATTATGTTTTAATATATGGGTTTGTAGTTTTTGGCTCATATTTGATTTATGGTTTTAAATTATTTCTATACAACGTATAGATCTATTTTCATGTAACTTTCATAAATTTTTCTTGTCAGTATGACAACTTCCTTCCATGCTTCACTACAATATTAACAATACATATAATGATTCATATATTTCAAAACTGAAGCTGGGCATAATGTTGTGGTCCCTGTAGACTCAGCTACTTGGGAGGCTGAAGTGAGAGGATTGCTTGAGCCTAAGAGTTCCAGTTTAGCATGAACAACATAGCAAGAACCCACTTCTAAAAAAAAAAAAAAAAATTAAAAGAGCTTAGTGTATTGTTTTAGAGGTAATTATTTGAAAACTTTTCAGTTCTCTTCTGGGATTTTTGTATTTTTGCATTTTTTTAGAAAAATATGATCATTAACATTTTAAACAAATTCATTATAACAAGTTTTAAATTGATTTGAAAATATATAAACACATAGGCCCATAATTTTTAATCTCATAATTTTTATTTTACTCTTTCCTAGAGCAAATTCTGAATTTAGTCCTTCTAAAAGCTTTCTTATTCTATACCCTTGCAAGAAAAGAAGTTTTTAATTTCTCCACTTTACACTTTTGGGATTTTCTAACTTTTGATATCTTTTAATCTGTTACTTTCTAAATTTATGTTTATTTTTCAATTTTTTTCTAGTGCTCAAGGTTTAAATTTATTATTTCCATCTATTATTTGCTAAAATATTCAGTTATTAATTTTCTTCTGAGAAAACTTAGGCAATATTTTATGAGTTTTGATGAATAATATTTCAATTTCTGTTCCTTTTGAAAAACTCAAATTCCATTATTTATTTTCTTCTTTCAGAGTTTTACAATAGGTAACTTAAAATATAAATAAGTTGTTTAGTTAATTTTTATAAATATGCTTTCAGTCAGAGAATGTGATCGGCATTCTACTTTGCAGAATTTGAGGTCCTATGTATGGCTCAAATCAGTTTTGTTAGAATTTCATTGTGTGAGATATGTATTATTTTTTGTGATATAAAAGTTTACATTAGTATCAACCTTTATATACTTCAGATCTTTTAAAATATTTCCTTTTATTTTACTTGATCTCTGAAGTACATACAGTTTTACAGGTTAATATAATATGCAATACAAGATAATTTTAATCTGAACAAACAATATATATTCTTACCAAGAAGTGGAAAATTAACAACTCTGTTTACAATATAAAATAAAATCTCAAATTCTACAAAGCAGAACACATATAATAACACCTTTAAAAAAAGTTATTATTTATTGCATTTTTATTCCTAATTTAACTTGTTTGATACTAATATTGTGATTTCTGCTTTTCTTTTTGTATTTATGAAACATTTTAAATTCTTTTATTTCAATCATTTTTATTGTTTTAGATGATTCCTTCATTGCCTTATGAAAATAGTTTTTTTTTTCTTTTTTGACTCAGTTTAAAAATCTTCACTTATCAATAATGTAACTCTTAACTTATATTGTTATAATTGATAGATTTGGTCTTGAGACTATGCTTTTTCATATCTTTTTTATTCTTCCTTGTTCCTTTTCTGAATATTTTCTATATAAACTGTGTTTGTTCCTAATCTAGTGGTTTATGGGTACAAACTCTTCTTTTTATTCTTCTAATTTCTACCTTTAAGTACATGTTAAATTTGCTACTTCTACCTTTAACCCAGAACAGGAAAAAAATTAAATTAATAAGTATAGATTTACATTTTCAAACAACAAAAACAGAAACTTTGTATTGGCCTCACAGTGAAAATTTTTTTATAAAAATAAAGAAACAACAAACAAGCAGCTGAGAAGTCATAAGGTTAACCATGGTCAATATTATTAGTTAAGGCTATTTTAATAAGCTGCTGCACCAGTTGCATATGCTCTACAATACACTTGTAGCAGTCAGAATTAGACCACAACCCTCCACCCACCAAAGTGCTCATGTTCTAATTCCTGAAACCTGTGAATGTGGAACCTGTGAATATGTTAAATTACATGTTGACATAATTTGGCTTTGTGTCCCCACCCAAATATCATCTCAAATTATAATCCCCAAGTGTCAAGGGAGGGATATTATAGGAGGTGACTGGATCACAGGGCTGGTTTTCCCCATGCTGTACTTGTGATGGTGAAGGAATTCGCAAGGGGTCTGATGGTTTTAAGAAGTGCTGTTTCCCAAGTGCACTCTCTCTCTTTCCTGCCACCATGTAAGAAATACCTTGCTTCCCCTTCACTTTCTACCATAATTGTAAGTTTCCTGAGGCCTCTCCAGCCATGGGGAACTATGAGTCAATTAAACCTCATTTGTTTATCAGTTACACAGTCTCAGGTAGTATCTTTATAGCAGTGTGAAAATGGATTGATACAAATAATTGGTACCGCAGAGTGCAGCACTGTTATAAAGATAACCTGAAAATGTGGAAGCAATTCTGGAGCTGGTTAGCAGGCTGAAGTTGGAACAGTTTAGAGGGCTCAGAAAAAGATAGGAAGATGAGGGAAAGTTTGGAGCTTCCTAGAGACTTCTTAATTCTGACCAAATGCTGATAATTATTACGCAGACAATGAAGTGCAGCCTGAGGAGGTTTCAGATGCAGATGGAAAACTTATTGGGAACTGGAGTAAAGGTCACTCATGCCATGCTATACCAAAGAGACTGGCGACATTTTACCCCTTTCCTAGAGAACTGTTGAAATTTGAACTTGAGAGAAATGATTTTAGGGTGTCTGGCAGAAGAAATTTCTAAGCAGCAAAGCATTTAAGAGGTAAGTTAACTATTCTAAAAGTATTCAGTTATATTCATTCACAAAGAGATGGTTTCAAATTGGAATTTATATTTAAAAGGAAAGCAGAGCATAAAAGTTTGGAAAACTTACAGCCTGGTCATGTAGTAGAAAAGAAAAACCCATTTTCTGAGCAGGAATTAAAAGCCAGCTGCAGAAATTTAGATAAGTAACAAGAACCTGAATGTTAAAAGCCAAGACAATGGGGAAAATGTCTCCAGAGCATGTCAGAGATGCTCCCAGCAGGCCCTCCCTCCTGGAGGCCTAGGAGGGAAAAATTGCTTCGTGGGCCAGGCCCAGAGCCCTGCTTCTCTGTGCAGTTTTGGGACTTAGTACCCTCTATCCCAGCTGCTCTAGCTTCAGTCATGGCTGAAAAGAGCCAAGGTACACTTTGGGCTGTTGCTTCAGAAGGTGTAAGCCCCAAGCCTTGGTGGCTTCCACTGGTGTTGGGCCTGTGGGTGCATAGAAGACAAGAGTTGAGTGCATAGAAGTCAAGAGTTGAGCTTTGGGAGGCTTTGCCTGTATTTCAGAGGATGTATGGGAAACACCTCAATATCCAGGCAGAGTCTGCTCCAGGAGTAGAGCCCTCACGGCAAACCTCTGCTAGAACAGTGCAGAATGGAAATGTGAGGTTGGAGCCCCCACACAGAGTCACCAATAGGACTCTGTTTAGCAAAGCTGTGAGAAGAGGGCCACTGTCCTCCAGACTCCAGAAAGGCAGATCCACCAATAGCTCGCACCATGTACCTGGAAAAGTCACAGGAACTCAACACCAGCCCATGAATGCAGTCAAACAGACCAGGGTCATGGTCATACCCTGCAGAGCCTCAGGGGTAGAGCTGCCCAAGGCCATGAGAGTCCACTTCTTGCATCAGCATGCCCTGGATGTGAGACACAGTGTGAAAGGAAGTATTTGGAGCTTCAGTTTTAAAATATGAAAAGAACATGAGATTTGGGAGGGGCCAGGGTTGGAATGATATGATATGGCTCTGTGTCCTCACTCAAATCTTATCTTAAATTGTAATTTCCACATGTTGAGGGAGGAACCTGGTACAAGGTGATTAGATAATAGGGATGGTTTCCTCCATGTTGTTTTCATGATGGTGACGGAATTCTCATAAGATCTGATAGTTTTAAAGGGGGCAGTTTCTCCTGCATGTTCTCTCTCCTGCCACCATGTAAGACATACCCTGCTTTCCCTTTGCCTTCCGCTATGATTGCAAGTTTCCTGAGGCCTCACCAGCCTTGTGGAACTGTGAGTCAATTAAACCTCTTTTGTTTATAAATTAGCCAGGCTCAGGTAGCATCTTTATGCAGTAAGAAAATGAACTAATATACACGGCAAGGGGGAAGAAAAGTAGAATTAAGTTAGTCAAACAGCTGACCTTAAAATGGGAAAATGATCCTGCGTTATCTAGATGGGACCAACGTAATTACAGATATCCTTAAAGTGGAAGAGAAAGTCAGAAGAGAGAAATGAAAGGATGGCACCCAGAGAAGGACTCAGTCTGGTGACACTGTTTGAAGACAAAGAATGGGGGCTAAGAATCTTCCTCTAGAAGCAGGATAGTGCAAGAAAACTAATTCTCTTCTAAAGCTTTCAAAACAAGGCAGCCCTGACAATACCTTGGTTTTACCACAGTGAGACTCATTTCAGACTCTGATCTACAAATTGGTGAGATAACACATTTGTGTTGTTTCAAGCCACTAAACTTTGGTAATTACTTCCAGCCATCATAAAAGACTGATATACTACCTAATTGGAAAAAAAAATCATAGTTATAGATGAAATGCTACAAAAAGTAAACAAAACATAGAGTGTAATTGACACATAAAATAGAAAACATATGCACAAAAAATACAGAAAGAGATGTTTTTCAAAGAAACAAAGCTATTCAAGAAATCAGGAAATGACTTCAAAATATATACATTTTACATATGTAGAAAGATAAGGAAGAAAATAGCAGTCATGAGACAAGAATATATAACTATAAATAAATGCTAGTTTTTTGATGAAAAGTATAATTAGTGATGATATGGTTCGGCTATGTCCCCACTCAGATCTCATCTTGAATTGTAACTCTCTTAATTCTCATATGTCATGACAGGGACCTGGTGGGAAGTAATTGAATCATGGGTCCAGGTCTTTCCCAGCTAGTCTCCTGACAGTGAATAAGTCAAACAAGATCTGATGGTTTTATAAAGGGTAGTTCCCCTGGACAAACTCTCTTGCTTGCTGCCATGTAAGACATGCCTTTACTTCTCTTTTGCCTCCATGCCATGTGGAACTGTGAGTCCATTAAACATCTTTTCTTTATAAATTACCCACTCTCAGGTATGACTTTATTAACAGCATGAGAACAGACTAATACATTCATAATAAAAAACAGATAGTAGTAGCACACTAGAAAAGACAAATTAGTGAGCTAAATGATCATGCCAAAGAACTATGCCAAAATATAGTAAAAATACATTTAAAAGATGGAAATATTAAACAGAGTGGGGAAAACACTTTTATTTATTGGAGGTTTTTCTAAACAGGATATAATCAAATATAGGAAAGGAACTGTTAAATGTAATCTTTTTTCAAAATATAATGAGTACAATAAGAATTTTTCTTTAAAAAATTTTAAAAGGCCAGGTGTGGTGGCTCACACCTGTAATCCCAACCCTTTGGGAGGCCACAGGGGGTAGGTCACTTGAGGTCAGGAGTTCAAGACCAGCCTGGGAAACACAGTGAACCTTCATCTCTACAAAAAATAATACAAAAATTAGCTGGGTGTGGTGACACACGCCTACAGTCCTGGCTACTCGGGAGGCTGAGTTGAGAATACTGCTTGAGCCTAGGAGTTGGAGGTTGCAATGAGCCAAGATCACATCACTGCACTCCAGACTGGGTGACAAAGTGACATTGTGTCTCTAGAAAAAAAAAAAAATTTCAAAATACACATATTTGAGAATATATTCCTCCAAAAGAAAAAAAAAGATTTCAAAAAGGAATAAAGAAGAAAGGAAATGATGAGCAAATATATAAGTAAAATAAGTATTAAATCTTAGTAAGTGTATATTATAAGAAGAGAGAACAGAAAGAGAATAAAGAAAAGGAAGAGAAGGAGACAGTGGAAGCAAACAAGAAAGAAGAAAGCTAAGAATGTTTTAAATAATAATCTAGAAACAAAAATCCAGGTTAAAGTTTAAAAAGGCAAGGGGTTTAGAGAGAGAAAAAGGAAAAGAAGAAAGGGAAAAAAGATACTCATATATTATTGAATATATTTTTCATAAAATATATATTAAATACATGTATAGAAAACTGAGCATGACAATGGAAAAAATAGAAATAAAATTTATGGCTATCAAAATAAGGATGAAATGAAACTCACTCAATTCAGATGAAGATAAGGAAACATCGAGAATGAATGGCAAATAAAATACCCAAAGTGAGAAAACAGACATCAGTAATTGCTGCTCACAATGACTGTGAATAAACAAGATTCTACTATTCTCAGACTGAGATTATAATATTGTATCAAATAAACCAAACTATCATACCTAAAATGTCTTTTTCTTTTCTTTTGTATTTCTTTATTTAAATTATTTTTGTAAAATTTTTGTGGATACATACTAGGTGTATATTTTTATGGGATACATAAGATGTTTTGATACAGGAATGCAATGTGAAATAAGCACTTCATGGAGAATGGGGTAACCATTCTCTCAAGCATTTATATTTTGAGGTACAGACAATCCAGTTATACTCTTTTATTTTTAAATGTACAAATTAAGTTATTATTAACTATAGCCAGCCTATTGTGCTATCAAATAGCAGGTCTTATTCATTCTATTTTTTTGTACCCATTAATCATTCCTACCTCCCTCCAACCTCCCCACTCTGCCACTACACTTCCCAGCCTCTGGTAACCATCCTTTTACTCTCTATGTTCATGATTTTAATTGTTTTGATTTTTAGAACCCACAAACCAGTGAGAACATATTATTTTTTTCTTTTGTATTTTTTGGAAGTAGAGGTGTACACAAATAACCAAGAAATAAATGATACAAAAACAAATATAAGGTGTTTTTCCACCATTCATCTAGATATAAAGTAAAGCTATAATAGTAATTATGTGCTATTGGAACAGTAATAAATAAAGCAATCAATGAAACAAGTAGTAACACACATATACAAGAATATAGCTAGTAATAACATTTCAAAATAGTGGGAAAATGTTTCTTGAATTATTCGTATGTTAGTATTTTTTAAATTTTGATTGTTAGAAGCTAATCTGTCTCTGGCTAAATCCTTTGGCATAAGAACAAATTTGTTGAAACAAATGGATCTCATATTCAAGATATGTACCCATTTATTAATTTAACTATGAGTAATAACACTATGTTAATAACATATAACTCAAGTGAAATTTTTTCTATCTTTATACTACTGGGTGAATTATGTGGAAGTAACAATACTGGCAAGACATGAGAGTAATACATAACAAAATAGTATCACTAATTACATTGCTGTAATAAAGACATAATAAAAATGCTACTAGCTCTTCTCTAGCATAGCTTGTCCTTAAAGCATTGTAAACAGAGATATCATGGCTATTAAGAATTAGTGTTGATGTATGGTATTATGATTAAGAGTTAGTCTGACAAACTAAAAACACAACTAAAAGCAATGTGTTAAATTACTCTTAAAACCATTGCTATATCTCTTCAATAGGGAAGCATCATGTCCTAATTTTTATTCATGTCAGTAGCAGAGAGCAGTTTGTTATGAAATGAGATTATTTTACCTTAACAGTATTCTTTACCTTTTTGACTAATATACCCCAACATGAAATTGTTTTGGGGCATATCTAGATAAAAATATGAGCCCTTCAAAAATGTCCAAAAAATTTAACTTAGGAATTGCTTTTGTGAACCCTTAAACGTTCCAATACATTGCTGGAAGTCTACAAAATTGTCTTGACTTACTTTAAAGTATCATATTTATTATCTAATACAGGGCTTTGTATTCTATCATCAGGGTAGTTGGGTTGGCAGTAACAAAAGCCGTTTCCTGTGATTTATAGGTTCCCATATTTCAGTGTATAACTTTGGAAGGTGTGGAATACTGGATGCACATTTCTTTTGCTTCATAAAGCTTTGGCTTAGACATATTGTAGCTTCTAAAATCTACTTAACAAATATACTGGATTCCTCATTTCTTTTGAATTTTTGCTAATAATTTTTATAAACCTAGATACGATGAAAATCTCATGTGTTTGAGGGTATTGAATATATGGAAGCTAAAACCATTTGCAACTAATTCCTTACACTGTACAATTTTTTTGTGATTCTGATATAATGATGGCAAAGAATATAACAAATCTTCATTTTACAATAAAAAGCACAAATAGGAGGTTATTTCTAGGCACTTACTTTAGATTCCTTTTTTTGGTCAATTTCTGTAGTATTTTATTAAGCAACACTTTTTTTAAAGCAAGGCATCCTAATCTCCCCGCAAATCTACATTTATTCCCACCCTCACCCCTTAAGAAAAGCCATCTCACACTTTTCTCCAGAGAGTAACTACAAAGGGTTAAAGAAAATCTACCCCGACAATAGTAGAAACAATTCTCTCGGTGTGTGTCGGTTCACTGCTCCACAGGGCATAGCAGATGTTGTGTCTGGTAGTAAGAAGGGCCCAGGAGGTGTGGGCTGTCAATCACATGTTTGCTCCCCCCCTACCCCCCCCCCACCCCCCGCCTTAACTACAGGCTATGCTATGGATATGAAGCCTAACTAAAACAATCTGCCTCAGCTGGGGTGTGTGAGGTATCAATAACCCTTGGCAGAGGTGTCAAGAGCCTCGCTGGAACTCAACTACCCTGCTGACCAGATGCTTAGCAAGTTAACAAGACTCTGGGCATTCACCACTTTTTCTAACACAACAATTAACACAACACAACTGGATAATCACTGCACTGATATGCTGGAAAAAAAAAAAAAAAAACTCACCAAAGTTGTCTTTTATGGAACAGAGGCAAATAACAAATACTGGACCACATCAGAAAGAGGAGAATTTTGAAGTTTCAAGTTGGGCAGGCACTATGGCTCAATAAATAAGATGAGAGAAACTTAAAAGTAAAAATATTATCAAAAGTATTTTCTCAGTACACTCATATACATTTCTGAGTACATTAAAACTATTTCAATCTTACCCTTACAAATATGATGTTTAATCTTTGGAAATAACTAAGGCTAACACATTTTCTCATAAGAGATCAAGACTAAAACTTGGTTTAAGAATAGAATCTAAACAGCCAAAATTTTACTAAAGTGAATAATATTAGTCAGCATCCATATATAGATTATAAGAGCATATTCCGAAGTTACTCATTGTACAACATTTAGATATTTATAAAGCCTGGATAAAGCCATCAATTTACTTGATGTCTTTAAACTCCCCTTTAAAAGACTGTATATGAAATTTATTTTTAACCTAAATATATATTTTGCTTTTCTTTTTTCAAGTTATATTACCTTAAGGTAATTTATCTATCCTCTCAATTCATAATTCTATTAAATGGCAATTATATACTTTTCTGGAAAAAATAAATTATATACTATTCCTAGAAAAATATATGGTGTGCAGGAAAACATGAATATTAGCTTTAAACAATTTAATGTTGTTTGTCTTTGCTTTGAAATTCAATAATGCCATCAGCCTCTAAGACCTCTTAGAGCCTAGCATTTCACACAGTGAAAGCTGCTTTCTGTTACAAAAGCACAGCAGCTGTGACTCCCGCAGATACCCTTAAAGACAGATATAATAAAACACTGGGAGGGAGTAGGTCGACACAGGAGCATGAAATGGACGAAATGAAGCCCCTTTGTCACAGCCAAACAGGCTATAAAGTTACTATAGTAACATACAGTATTAAACTCCAGGTGGATTGACTTAATCTTCCTCAAACATAAAATAAAGGTTAATAAAAACCAAACCAATAATAACTACAATCACTCCACTCAAATATTTTTTAAGAGGTTCTTACTTTTGGTTTAGTCTGGATAGGTGAAGAACAGTCTACGATGCTCATGTTCTGATTTGAGGAAACAACCCCAGAAATTCAGGGTGTGGCCGAAGACATGCCTTTTTAAAATATTTGAATACATCCAATGACTTGAGTTTCAAGAAAATCAAAGTGATAATGAGAGAACAATTAGACTATACGGATTCTCAAATCTAATTTTTTTCTATATTTATCACATTATTGTCAAGTGGAGAGAATTTAAGTGATAATGCCTCTGGGTCCAGTCCTAAATTCATGGAAAACTGGGCAGCCTTTTCTGAACTTTGGTAGAAGAGTGTCAGGCCCCATCTGTTTTAGTCTGTGTTTTCAGGAAGACAATAATGACGTAAGATGTAAGGTATAATAACTATGAAATAAGAACAAAGAAACTGGCCTGTGGAACATAAGACAAGGAAATGAAAAATTACAAATCGAATTCTAATTTTTAAATTTCATTAAGAATGTATACCTAAGAGTTCAGGAGATACGGTAACCTCTTATAGTATATGTCAAGTAATGCTTATTCCTTCTTGTAGGTATAGGACTTGCTATTATTTTTCTGTGATAATTGTTTCATTTATAAACCATTTTTGCAAGCAAAACTTCAGGAACTCTTTATTCTACCCAAACACACATACTGTCTCTCTCTGTCTCTGTCTCTCTCTCTCTTTCTCTCTCACACACACACACACTTACACACACACACACATTATCTGTTTTGCTTTAGTAAAATACTCATTTTTATGGCTCTATTTGCAAATCCTAAATTTTATGTATTAAATGTTGATGAAGACTTGCAATAATAAATAAAACATAAAATATGCATTTGCATTTTGGATTAATCCAATAAGCATTTGGATTGCTCTTTTTGAATACTGCTCTAACGATCTGAAAGAGTTAAGAGACTTGCTCTGAACCTTAATTTATGCCATGGAGTTAGGTACCAGGGCAAGCTGGACTCTATAAGAATATTTTTAGTAGGATTTAGCTAACAGTGTGAGACCTACCTTTAATGGATTTAGTTTGAGTAAACAACCTTTGTCTAGACAGCCCAAATGTCACAGGTATTGGTGCTCATTTTAAGTGGTGACTTCTATGCAAATAATTGTAAAGTTGCATTTTGTTCTCTGTACTAATATTTTATGAATTAAGGTTTTTGAGTGCATCAAGAGTTGAATGTGTACTTGTAAGTGATAATTTTAGTCCAAGTTTTTTTTTACTGGTCACACATTTGACAACATGGCAATAATTAGGTTTTAGATTGCACTCTAAGTTTTATAATGTAATTGCTGAGGGCTGCTAAAGGTTTTTAGCAGTAGTAAATATAGAAAAGAAATCTGAAAAGAAAGCGCTGATGGACAGCAGATTTTGGGAAAAAGTACAGAGCAGAATTAGTGATAAAAGGTGAAGAAATACAATCATAGTAGGAAAGAGTAAGGAAACTTATTTATTATAAGTAAAGATATTTATTAATTAAACTTATTTGATATATCCATGAACATAATAATTATGAAATGTTGAGAACTAGAACAAATCTATATTATTTCTTACAGGTGCATTAAATTTAGTCACCTTTCTTGTATTAATAATTAATAAAGATACATTAATTTTAAAAATTAAAGATATAACCTTTATCTGCTGATGCGTAGATTCATCCATAAAATGTTTGCTGTTTACCCCATTACATTGTTGAAGAATCTTAAGAAAGGAGAAAGAAAACCTCATTCTTGACTTGTGGAACTATTCAAACGAATATGTAGATTGGGATGTTAGAAGTACAAACGTAATTCGCATGTAACCAGAGGCCTAACATTTTGATCGTTGCACAAAACTATCCATAGGAATAACTTAATGTACTCTTAAATTTCACTCATGTCATAATAATACTTCACACTTAGTTGAGGTTTTTCATAGTTTCTAAAATTCTAGAAAAGAAAAATATGATTATTTCTTTATATAAAATTGTAAATTCACAATTTTATATAGTTTGAAAGAATTTCAAATCATTAACAGTAAATTGTGACAAATTTAGTAAATTCTGTCACTAATACAAGTTATAAAAATAAAAGTAAGGTTAGGTAAAGGATCCCTTTGCAAGCATATAATTTCATTCTAAGTAGAATGTACTTAAAACACTTAGTACAGGTTAAAGTTTTTGCTTTCACATTAAAACACTGAATTATTGAATTACTTATGCATGCAAATTTATATTTTCCATTACTTCAATTTTAAGAACAAGTGTCATCTGAAGTTGAATTTATTTTATTGGTTGATAACATCAGAACCTCCTTCCCCACAAAAAATACAAAATAAAAGGGATATGAGATTCAGAGAAAAAACCATTGCACTAAATTGTTGACTTAAAGGAGAATAAGTTATTAGTAATTCTATTTGTATATTGTATAATCTGTTATTTCATTTTCCCTTCAGTATGCAGTCCACATTTTGCCAGAAGGGCTGTGGGGCTCAAAACAGTAATTAAAAACCCGGGGCTCTAATAACTTTGACAAATATAATAGGTCCGCTCCATTGTATAAGTTGCTTATAGAGGAAAAAAATGGATTTTTAAAGATAAATTAGTTTAATTCATACAAATTCACATAACAGATAATAGTTCATACAGATTAGTTCTGCCATCTTCATTTGGAGAAGCAAACATTCTTAAGAGAGGAGTCTACAACTCATGTTTTTAGTGCTATCAGCTGGAAAGTATGTCAGACTCTTAAAATTGCTGTAATTTTCACCTCAGGCACCCCAAAGAGCTCAGTAAACCATCCAGGATGAAATCTACAACAATCTGTAAGTCCAGCACCCTCTCCGTAAACCCTGCAGGGTTCCTGAGACTGCCCCAGACTCTACTGGACTCCTCAACGACATGATTCTGACCTCACTGAGCATTCATTCCATCAGAATAACAGAGCCACCCTCCTCAGATTCTGTATCACAATGTGAAAGAAAAAGAATCAGAAACAACCAAAGCCATTAAGACAATTTATATACAGAGCAACTGTTTTAATGAACCTGCAGATTGCACCCCAAGTTCCCTAACCTCCAAGGAATAATATGAGCTGGAGGTTCCAGTCTATTAATGAGCAAAGACCATCTTTACATAAACATGTCTGTGCTTTGTGCCATGGATATCTTGTGAGCACATAGCAAAGACTTACTAAATATGCTTTACTTCTGTATTAGTAACATTTAGTAAGGTCAGTAATAATCACTGACCTTATCATTTTCAAGGGACAAAAGCTTCTCCAAAAGTTGTTGCTATTGTCTAACCATACCCACATAAGAACTAAAGCTCAGGAATCTCATAATGATGGAAGCTGCAATTATTGTTGCTTAATTTTCTTTTTTATTTCCAAAAATAGAAATGGGTTTTACAATGATTTTCGCACAAAATATGGAACAAAATTCATTCAGTGAACAAGTTGCTCTCTAGACACTTCTAAAAGCTGAATTAACATTTTTTTGTAAAAATATCATAATGTCCATAGCTCTGTTTAAATGAAGATGCCCTATTATCAAAATATTTTAATGAAATTCTGTTAACTAATATGACTTCTATTGATGGACTGTTCTACTTTTCCATCTTCTCTAAAAATGTGAAGATTTTAAAGAAGGTGCAAGTCATTTAAACAACCATCACACTCAAGAGAGAACACTCTGTTTTTTCTCTTTGTTGTGTAATACAACCTGTACATCACCGTCTACTTTTCAGATAATGGTCACTAAATAGTGAAAATTAGTTTTTAGCTCTCCAAAAATACATGAAGATAGTAGGATAAGAATTTCTGAATGAAATCTGAAGTCCCAATTGCTTATTTATGTTTGCATTATATAAAATAAATTATTCTTAATATTGCATGTACTTACAATAAATTAATAGTTTATTAGAATGTGAGCCCCATGGGACAGTGCTTTTATCTGTTTTAGTCATTCCACCATTTCAGTGATCACAATAGTGCCTGTCACATAATAGATACTGTTTACTGAATAAACAAATGATGGAATTACTACATTTGATATAATTTTCTGCAGCTGCCTAAATATATGGAAAGAAATAAATATTTTATTACACATTTCAGCTGAGTTAAGTAAATTGAAATATACTTCAGAAAACAGGTTTAAATGATTCCTCCTTGGTGAATGTAGAACATACACTAAGCATGTACAAAGTGTGTAATTTTCTTTTTTGTTTATAAATTAATGCTCTCTCTTTGTATATGTGTCACTTGGTCATTGTTGAATGACAATTGAGGGATAAAACTATTGAGAAAAAGTTTCATATTTGTTTACAAAAGCAAACTATTTATAAGGGAGTCTTTAAAAACCGGCTCTTGGAACACAGTTTGAGCAGGTATGTAAACGAAAATAAACACTCAAAATGCAGGGGTTCCAAAGCTGTATTTTGCCCGTTAAAATGGGGGAAAAAACAGTTGTTTCCTCTAATGATTATCATATTCGCATGAGTTTGCACGTATCTGTAGGTATCAGTACTGCAGGGTCAAGATTCACTTTTCCTAGGAAGTTGGCAACTTCAGAAAAAGCACTAAACCCTTCATTGACCTGGGGAATAGTGGGTTCTTCTTCAGTTTCTTTTACTTCATCTATTAATGAAATGGTTTTTGTATGTGTGTTTTGTTTTTACTTCTGACTGCAGTCTGATGTGCCTAGTCATTACAGAGATAGGACAAGATGTCAATTTTGCTTTTTTACTAGAGTTTCGTGATCAGAAAATTAATTATTCAAAATGTATTTATCAGAGTCCTCATGTAAGTCTATCTGTTTGCCGAACTCTGAATGTTTACCTCAGCCTGCCTCAGACATGCTGTTTTGTGCAAAAAAGAATAAACTGGGTGCTTTGGATTTGTTTCCCAGCAATCACTCTGGACTCTTCTCAGCGTATGGGAAACCCTGCCTACACTGATTACCCCTTCCCCAACTCCACCTCAGTGCCCAAAAGCTCTCAGTCCTGGTTCTGGAGTCTCAAATCTGCCCTCCAGGGGTTTGCTTCCTGGAGCAATTGAATTTACCTTTCTGAACCTCCGTTTCCTCATTTATGACTCTATGATTTAAAACTTATTTACAGAATTTTTGTGAGAATTCCATACAAGTTATATAAAGAATTTATGACTGTGACCTCCCTACAAAAGTTATTCAGTTAATACATATTCTCTGCATGTATATTTTCCTATTTTTAGCCTGTTCTTCTCTTTCAACTTGTCATTTAGACATGATTTATAGATTGCAAAATTGTTATTTTCCTCAGAACACTTGAATCCACATTCACTTTTTAACTCTTGCTTGTCATTGCCTTTGGGAAACAATTCTCTTGAATCCAAGTCCCAGGACCAAACCATCTTCTGGCTGTTGCTGCTCTCTAGCTCCCTAGAGAGGCAGTTCTGATCAGACATATTGTGGCTTTAATGACTGAGACATTCTCTTTTAGTTATGGTTTCAAATTCAGGCTCTGACATTACTATCTCTTCCCTGGTTTCCTCATCTGTAGAATGTGGATTACTAAATTCTCTTATAGCATCACAGGGAATAAAACAATGCACACATGCTTTTTAGCATAGTATATGGCATGTGAAATGCAATAAAAGGTAATTCTCCTTACAATTAAAGAAATAGAAATTAGTGCTCATAACACTATTTATGTAATAAATTTCTTTCCAATTGCCCTACAGTATGAGTGAAGCAAGTCTGTAGAAAATATACTCAGTTTTCAAATATTTTATTTCGGTTCTATCAAAAACTAGAACTGGCTAGTTCTAGTGGCACAGTGGCTCACACCTGTAATCTCAGCACTTTGGGAGGTCAAGGTGGTAGGATTGCCTGGGGTCAGGAGTTCGAGACCAGTCTGACTAACATGGTGAAACACCATTTCTAATAAAAATACAAAAAAATTAGCCAGGTTTGGTGGCATGCACCTGTAATCCCAGCTACTCAGAAGGCTGAGGCAGGGGAATTGCTTGAACCAGGCAGTGGAAGTTGCAGTGAGACGAGATCATGCCACTGCAATTTAGCCTGGGCTACAGAGAGAGACTCCATCTCAAAAAAAAAAAAAAAAAAAAAAAAAAAAAAAAGAAAGAAAGAAAGAAAAACTAAAAAATACATTTGTTAAGCTCACAGATGTTAATGATCTGAGAAAACTTTTATATTTTAAGATAATTGTTTTCTAGAATTTGTGCTTGTGGATTTTTTTCCAATATAGCATAAGTTAGGCAGGACTGGGGTTTTATAATTATTGGCAATATCAAGGAAAATAGATGTAGATCATTTTATCTATACTACTATTGAGTGTTATAAAGTGAATATAAGCATTGTAATAGCTATGAATGTATATGCCAGTTTTTAAATATTATTCCTATTGTAACAATGAACTTGAAAATTATATTTCATTATTGAGTCCATCTAGAGAAGGATTTCAGTGCCTACCCTAGTTTAAGGCTTATATCATTTGCTCAACAAATGTTTGCTAAGTAATAAAACTGTACAGAACGCTTATGTAGAAATTTCTGGAGGATAGAGTTATTCCAAAGAATTCAACATGAATGCTTAGCCAAGGACATTCCTCTATATAACAAGATTTCACCATTCAAGATAGTGACTGACAAAACCTCCTGGAGTAAGAGAACCTTACCAGTCGGGTACTAGGGATTTCCATCCAGGTTGTGATGGCAAGACTTCAGAAAGAACCAGCAAATCAAACAAAGGAAGAAAACAGGCACCAAAAAGCATTTTACTGCTCTATTGGAACTATGTGATGCCCTGAATTTCACCTGCATTGACACTTGAAAATAGGACTTTCATGGAATGTTTCACATAAAATACCATATAACGAAAGGTGTCATCCTTGCTTTGCCATCCGTTTATTTGTAACAAATCATTCTTTATGCAGGAGAAAAAGAGTGGCAAGTGAATGTGTTCAAGAATATAGCATTGGGATGATTGAGTTTGTTTAAAAATCAAATATCATGTCAGCTAGCAAATTTATCATAAACGTCTTTCCTATGCTTTCAAATTACAAAAGCTATCAACTTTTTACGAAGTTGGTTGAAAAGTAAATAAGACTATTAAAGGAAACTGTACCTTAGTACATATGGATGTTTGCACGAAGAAACCATTAGTCGATCTTTCCAATGAGGCAAGAGTAACTGGATCATAGAATCAGAAGTGTTCATTGTCTGACCAAGTATATAATGGAATCTTATAGAGGCATTTTGTTGGTTGTTACAATGATGGGGGGCATTTTTAGCTTATATTGGATAGATGCCAGGAATGCTGGATAGCCTTCAAAGAATATCTCTAAGTGCTCGAAATTAAAAAAAAAATTATCAAGATACTTACATGGGTGTAAATGGCACCTAGAGTAATTGGCACTGGAGCATGCTGAGCTTAATTTTACAATTAAATTCAGCATGCTCCAGTGGCGCAATCAGTTAGTGCACGGTACTTATACAATTAAATTCACACTATTAGTTTTACACTTTTTAACATAATTGGAAGTTTTCAGAAATTGAGACATTTTATACAATAATAGAACTTTCATTTTTTCAGACTGATTAAAAGTAGTTTACCATTGAAGAACACATTCAACACCTGTGGTGATGCCAATCCCACTTAATGCCCTGCTACAACCGGAATGGGTCTGCTTTTGGTAGATGTGGCTTTCCATACATAGGCACAGGCATATGAAAGAGAACCAGTGATGTGGCCTTATAGGAATGTGACTTAAAGTTATGCAGAGAGAAAGAGGGAAAAACAAAAGAGAAAGAGAGAGAGAGAAAAAGAAAGACTGGCTCTTAGGAGAGGAGAGATGATATAAATGTTACTAAATACTTCTTAATCTACATTCCAATATAGGCATAGCAATGAAATAACATGTTCCCAGGATACCATAGTTTGTAACTCTTGGGGCTCTGATGTTCTCACCAAAAAGACTCTGGCTCTTTCACGGGAATTCTGCTGCTTGGCCACTTCAGTACTTTACTTTTTTGTCTACCATTCTGGAGCAGAATTGAGAATCATTTTCCTGCTTTCATTGCCAGTAAACTTCTCTCCTTAAGTAGCAAACCTAGGCTGCTCTTATAGCTTCTTATCCATGTGCAGGAAATACTTCAAACTGAGGATTGTATTAAAGGCCAAGTGAGTGTTCAGTAGAAATATTCTCAGTGTATACTGCCTAAGTATGCATGTGTTTGCAAGACAAACTATGCCAGCCAATGTGTTGAACACTGGCACACCGAAGGCAGTCAAGTTTCAGGGTTTTAAGAAACATCTTTCTGGTATTTTATTTTATTGTCTGTCTTGCAATGTGACAATGCATATAACTGTTTGGCACAGGGCCTAGTAAAAAGTAAAAGCTTTAACTTGTCAATTATTGTTATACTCTTATCATTATCAGCTATTACTTGTTACTCTTCTAGATATTCAATATAAAAGTACATTACAAATTGATGTCAGGAAAGAAACATATTTTGATTCTTTCAAATCTCATAGGAGAATTAAAGTTCTTTTAACAGGAAAGCGTAAAATAACAGTTGTAATATATGTAGCTTTCATTCATGAGCGGTTGTAATAATGAAGTAGAAATCAAAACTATACAGACACTTCAGGTACTATTGGGTGTTTCTGTTCTTAAGATGAACTCTGAAATTCACTCCTCCGTAAATAAAAGTTAAGGTTTTCAAAGTACTCATGATTGTTTCTAAATTCTCTTAATTGGATGAGCTAAATAAAAATTAGAAAAGTATAAAAAATAATCCAGAAGAAATACAGAGTATGATGTGACAGTTTTTACTGTAGTGTAGGCTTGGGTTCTGGTTTTGACTTTGTCTTAATTCAAAGTGTCATTTAGCAATTTGGCTAAGATTTTTTTTTTTTTTCCAGAGTCAGTCTTCATGGCAACAAATGGCCCTGAATAACAAAGCATGTTCTAGCACCAGCAATGGAATAAGCTCTCTTTTTCACTAATATAACCCAAGAGGCATTGTTCAATTATGGCTACTTATTCACCAAATCAGTATGCACAATAAAGACTTTTCTCTACCAAAATATCTCCAGTAAGATCTTCAGATGACCCTTAAGTTTAATAATCTATATTTGATTTAATTTGAGATTTCTGAAAAATAGCTGAAGTGATTTCAAGATGTTCCCAATCAAAATTGCTTTAGGATAACAGTGTAAACTACATCAGGAACTGTCCCCGCTGGGCAGATGTAGCCTAGTGCCAGGTTCAGGAGCCCTGGGAGATTCAGAATACTGGGAGTTACCTTTTCAAGGAAGCTGATATTGCTTACAAGTATAAACAAGTCATTGCTGTCTTGACTATGGACTATTGCCACAATGCAGAGCTATGATATTTTTGAAAGTCATTTGAGAGAAAGCACAATGAAATCATAAGCAAAATTCCTAAGTCCCACTGAGAAAGCAACAAATGAATTCACTGATTTTCAAGGCCTCTGCATGACAAAAATTCCAAATTGTAAGTCTGTTTTTGAATTCTTATAATGAGAAATTTCCTATGTTGTAAAATGGCATTGTTAGCATGCTTTTAAAAGAAGATGGTTTAATTATAGATAATATACACAGGAAAAGTTTTTCTTTTTTGTATAGCTACATCTACAAACTTATCACATGCAATTGAAAAGAAAAAGTTTACACATCAATCCAAGTATATAAACTGCACTTGAGAAAAAAAGTTATTTTTCCCCTCTAAACAGAGGCTAAAGTATAATTGGGAATATTTCCTCATAATGCATTTTAATTATTTTTGACCAATAATAACATTTGGATGCTGTGGTGTAATCTCTCCCTCATGTGTAGTAAGGTTAAATTCAAGTTTCAATCCATTTCTTGTCAAGTCCAAGTCCCACTAGGAAGAGTTAAAAGCAGCTGTATTAAGCAGCTTTAACGATGAGGATGTCCTTAAAAATATGAATGATGTACATTTACCATGAGATAGATGTGATAGGAATTCAGAAATTATTGGCATCTACTCCCTATAGTCCTTATAACTGCACTTGATTAAGTGGATGATACACACCACATTTTCTATCATTTTTGATCATTTTAAAGTATATAGTATAAAGATACTGACTGGTCTTTATGCCCAACAAATATTTTAATATTTCATTTAATATTGATAACAGAATCATGATACACTTTATAATTTACTCAGTTTTACATTGGTAATCTCATGTTAAAATTTTATCTTAAAAACATCTTTTTAATAAGATTCTAATGTTATGAAAACTGCCAATTTTCCTCAAGTCCAATTCTGGAATATTTTTCCAAATGTATTAAATTTTTTTGAAAAATATAATTTTAAATTAAATAGAGAACTCTGCAGGATGAATCACCAGTTCTATCCACGTTTTAAACTTTTACCTTTTTTGAAGATTTCTTCCAAATTAATAATATGTCTTATGTGGATTATCTTGCAATATCAAAGCAAGAGAAAATTTTGTAAGACATTTTACCAGATTAATAACATTTGCAAAAATGATAGATTAAATAAAAATGAGCCTATTCACTATTAGTTTTAGATTCTCATTTTCGGTTAAGCATAATGTATGCAGATTACAAAGAAAATAATAATAAATTAGCTTTATAATCAGCAAGAATTACAAGTGGGTTAATAGATTATGCTTATTCTATGCCATTTAACAACAAAAACATTGTGCATTATTTTCTGGATTATGCCAAAGCAAGTGTTTTAAAAAAATCACTGACTTTCTCATGTTTCTCATGCTTGCCCTATTTGTGGAAAAAGAAAAACAAGAAAGGAAACATTTCTAGAAAAGCCACTTTGGTAATATCTGAGACAACATCATTCTTATTTCACTGGGATTTCATTTCATTCTTGTAGGCTTAACATCTCACTGCATGAACAAAGAAAATATCATGTGAAAAGGGCTTCAGGCTAGCTACTTCCAAAAGGATTCAACCTTCCTAGTGCTATCAATATCATCCATACACCCACACAGTTAGCACTTTTGAATACATTTACTGAAAACCATTAATAAAGCAAGAATCTCAGTCTGGTTCTTAACCATGTGTCAGAGTGAAATAAGTTCATGTAAATCTGTGAACTGCACGACAATGATCAAATTAACAGTCATTTCAAGAAAAAATGCCCCTCAGGCTGAAAAATAATTAGTAGTCTCTCACTATCTTTTCCTCCTAATAAAAATCACGATATTATTGTTGACTGTGCTAATAAAACACCTCCCATGACCCTGATGCAGCTTGATGTAAAATGTAAGGACTGTTCTATTGTACAGTCTGACACATGTTTTATTGAACATTTCCACTTGGCTCTTCATCTGGAAACACAAGGGCCCACAGAAGCTGAAGAACTTTTGTCGCAGTGTAATGCAACTCTCACTTGTTTGTTGCTGTGGTTAATAAAACACCCACTTTGAAATTTATTATCTTTGAAATTTAACTTTTAACTGCAGAAACAGAATATTCAGAGCTCTGGATATAAGCAGGGATAAGAGGAAGAGACAGAAAAGGACAACAGAGAGAATCCAGTGAGTGCATAAAGCAGCCGAAAGTTGGCATATATGTACCCATAAATGTCAAGTCCTGTATTTTGACTTTTAGAAAAACAATATTGAGGAAGTCTTAATGGTCAGAGGTTGTTCAACATATTTTCCATCTGGTTATTTATACTCTAACCACAATTACCTTTTGAATGCTTCTGTGCAAAAACAATATTGGAGGTCTACAGGGACAGAAAGAAGTTAAAAAACATAATTCCTGCTCTCAAGGAGCTTATCAAGGGTATGACACATTGGGTTTCTGCACTGAAGTGGATGATGAACTAATGTTGGTTAATAACATTTCCAGTATACAAGCTGAGGATAAAATGTCAGTTGTCTTTATAAAAAAAAAATACATAAACCTGAGAAAGCAAACTACTGAAGCATGTGACTTGGAACATTAAACAGCATCTATACACTGATAGCATGATTCATAAGAACCTTGGTTTCAGAGATCAACGTGATTCAGCAAAGGCATTTGGAGGTAGCCAGATTAATAAGATATTATCTTTTCTCTGAAGTGGTTTGGTGTTCAGTGAAGGAAAATTCACTGTTATAACTAATAATAATATAAACCAGAATATGACCAGTTGTTCTAGTGACTATTCTGTTGCAGAATGTTTTGATTGTGCTTTTGTAAATTCTTAGAATTAAGTCTTTGAAGTAATCAATGATACAAATGTTTCTTGGAAAAAGCTGAATATTTTCAGGCATAATTAAAAAAATATCTAAGTGTCAAACATTATCAGAAAACATTCAGTAGTTAACAGCAGATAGTAAGCAACTGAATAATGAAAAGAAACATCAGTCTTACAGGTGATATTACAAGAACCTATGTGAAAATATACATTTTGCAAAAGCAAATAAAATTTTGTTTTGCTTAAATTTTATTGATGGGGTGTCTCAGAATTTCTCTAAATGTCTGTTTTTAAACCTGAGCTCCCCTCTACATTAAGAAAATGTTTTAAAGGTACTGTAAGTCTGGAAATACTAGGTAAGCCAAGTTAAACATCTTTAGAGCTTTAATGTGGTCACGTGTACTGTGGATCTCTAGGAGAATACACTCCTCTCACAGAGGACCTCAAAGGATTGTAGTTTCATGGACCAAGGCTTAGACAGAGCAACATCTGATGGTAGATGGAAACAAGAGCAGACTCTCAGGTCCTATCCCTAAAAGGTGGAGCCTAGAAGTCTTTACTTTTAAGACTCTTCAGGTGATTTCAATGTAATTACCTGGTATTGGACCTTGAACCAATATTTGAGAGTCACTGCTACTAAAGGTAAGACTTTACATTTAGATACTATAGGTGATTCAAGATTTACAAACGCTAGTTTCAATATAATAATAGGCATTAAAACATTATTTCAGAAAGTCTTTCAATAGACAGATGAAAGTGAACACTTTTCATTAATATCCTTTGCTGGAAAAACGCAAATCTTTAATTTCTCAGGCTATGCTCTACTTTACATCATAATTACATCAACATTTTAAAGAGAAAGAGCAAGAAATTTCTGAATGTCAGTTAGTAATCAACAGATCTGGCTAATTATACTTGGCACAGTTATTATCTATATTGTTCACTGCTTCTTTCAGCATGGGATGAGTTCCTCCTCAGTTCTCTTTTCTTTCTTTCTTTTTATTTTTTTACAAAGCCAAAAACACCTCTACATCTCTTTCTTTCCCTGGCTCTAAGTAGCCAAGTGCTTAGTAAAAAGAATCAAGCAGAGACATGCCATTGCTTTAAATATTACAAGCTGCTGGCTGTCCAAATACTACATTCTGTTCTATACTACTCTCATTTATATGATACACAGTCTATTTTGATAAACTATTCCCACTTTTTGAATTTTGCAACTTAAGTTTCAGCAAGAAATAAGTTGACAAAAGTGATTTTAATAAAAGCAGATGAAACTGTCAAAGAAGGCCAAAGGCAAGAAGCAAAAGAAAAAAATGTATATTTTCTGAAAAAGTAGAGTCCATAAATTATTTTCATCCACATCTCTCATGAAAGGTGTGATCTGTGTGACCAATATTGCCACACAGTAGCAGATAAAATGGTATTGACACTGATCTTTCTAAAACAAATCAAGAGGCCAGGCACAGTGGCTCACGCCTGTAATTCCAGCACTTTGGGAGGCCGAGGCAGGTGGATCACAAGGTCAGGAGTTTAAGACTATCCTGGCTAATATACTGAAACCCCATCTCTACTAAAAATACAAAAATTAGCCAAAAATACAAAAATTAGCCAGGTGTGTTGGTACCCTCCTGTAGTCCCAGCTATTTGGGAGGCTGGAGCAGAAGAATTGCTTGAACCTGGGAGGTGGAGGTTGCAGTGAGTCGAGATTGCACCACTGCACTCCAGCCTGGGTGACAGAGTGAGAGTCACTCTTAAAAACAAAACAGAACAAAACAAAACAATAATAATAACAAAAAAAATCAAGAGTAATGCCACAAATATTAGGATAATTTAACAACAGAATTGTGCCCATTGGTCCTAACAGGCAGTCAGAGCTTTCTTTGTAATTCTCACATTCTATATGTACAACACTGACAAAACTATACTTCTCTTTAGAGAATACTTGTGCTTAGGAATCAGTGTAATTTTGAGTGAAGCATCAATCAACATAGCTTGAAACCTGGCATCTCACCTGAGTTGTTAAAGTGAGTTATAATGCATTTATTTAAATACCAATACTTAACCTCAGTTTTTTTTTCTTTGTTTGTAAAAGCTATGTTGGTAATGCAAACTTCTTTTTTTTTTTTTTTTTTTCTTTTTAAGACAGTCTCCCTGTATCTCCCAGGCTGAAGTGCAGTGGTGTTATCTCTGCTCACCCACAACTTCTGTCTCCTAGGTTCATGCAATTCTCTTGCACAGCTGGGATTACAGGCATGTGCCACCATGTATGACTGATTTTTGTATTTTTACTAGAAACAAGGTTTCACTATGTTAACAAGGCTAGTCTCAAACTCCTGTCCTCAAGTTATTCATCTGCCTCGGCTTCCTAAAGTGCTGGGATTACAGGCCTGAGCCACCAAGCCTGGCCAGTAGTAATGCACACTTGTAAATCAATATATACTGAGTATTAAAGCCTCTTGTTTTTTCAGTGTGTATAACAAACAAAAATTCCAGCCGTGGTAGTCAAATGACTGATAGATGAATGAATGAAAACAGCTCATACACACAAATATAATTCCTCCCTCAATTATCCAATTTCTAGCTGACTTTGACAGTGAATATTATCTTGATTTGCCACTGTGATATAAAAAGTTTAAATTATGTTATTTGTTGTTGTTTCACTAGTCTATGTATATAACAAATCATCCCTAGTCATAGTGGAAAAAAAGCTCTTCATTATTGTCTCTTACATTTCTGTCAATTGACAGGACTCAGCCGGACAGTTTTAACTTAAGGTTTCTTGCAGTGTTGCAAACAAATATCATCGGAAGGTTTGATTGTCCTAGACATTCAAGATAGTAGGCAGTTAATTCTGGATGTCACATGGGAGTTGAGCTAGGACTGTGGACCAGAGGATCTACATGGGACATCTCTGTGTGGCTCAGGCTTCTTACAAGTTCTTCGAGGAAGCATCATAAATACAAGTATACCTAGAGATTGGGGAGAATCTGCAAGACTTAGTATGACCTAGACTTGGAAATCCCAGGACATTACTTTGCTGTATTTTATAGGAAAAAGTAAGCCACCAAATCCAGGCATTATTCAAGAAGAAGGAAACTAGACTCCATCTTTTAATGTGGGAAGTGTAGACTTACATGGAGGGAAGGAATTAATGGTTTTTAGCATTGACTATCACAGCTTTTTAGTGGTTCTTCTTTCTTCAAAGACATAACCATGTCTCAAAATTAAAGTGAAATATTTTAGTCAAAGCACTTCTTTCTGTGGTATAAAAAGGCCTGATACCATTTTAACTTCTTACTTATTTATTTCCTCTTGAGGCAAAGTAGCAAAATCCATAAATGGGAATAATCTCATTTCAACTGAGGATTGAATATTGCAAATAATTTTATGCTTTGCTGTAGATATGGCAAATATTATAGAAACTGTGAAATATCAAGAAAATATTATCCTTGTTTTACATAGAGTAGCAGACTGTTAAAGTCGATGAAAGATCATATTTTTTATTTCATGTATATCTCAATGAAGCAAATATTTACACTTATTTTGCAGATGAGGCTCAAGAGGTTAAGAGTTTTTTTTTTGTTTTTTTTTTTTTTTAGAAATTTAATAAATAGTAAATCTGAGATATCAGTCCAGCAATTTTGGTCTTTTTGCTATTTAAAAAAAGTTAGCAAATACGTGAAAACTTGTGGAGAATTTGAAGGTGACAGCATGAAAATAGGGCAAAGACACAGTAGGAGTCAGGGAACATTGTGCTGAGAAAATTTCATTTTACTGTTAGTTATTTCAACAAACATCTTCTACAAACCTATACCACTAGAGTAGCGGAGTCTTATGACAACCACTGTCTGGGAAAAATTAAAAAACAAAACGAAACAAAACTCTAGATGTGGGGAGTGGTGAAAGAGTGAGTAATGTCATGGAGGTCATGGAACCAGCAGCCAGGATGAGGCACAGCATGGCTGGAGATGGTGTGTGGGAAATACATTGACAAGTGATGAACAATGAGATACACGGAGGAATGGGAGAAGGACCCCTTCCCTCCCTTGGTGCTCACACCCCTGCTGCTGAATAGCCTTTTGGGTTTGTATAGAGGTAAAGAGCTTGAAGAAGACTGTGAAAGAAATGATGAGAACATCCACAGGCTGGCTGCAAGGCACTCTCTAATTTTTTTTTCTCTTTGCACTATTTAAAAACAAAACAAAACAAAACAAAACCGCATGCCTATAGCAAAATGAATTAATTTAAATTTTCATTAACAGCAAAGGAATATAATGTAACCAACAAAATAGGATATTGTCTAATTATATAGTATTATGTTTCTGCTCCAGAGTCATGTTTATAGCCTGATCTTAAAAAGGAGGGGAAAATAGTATGAGCAGCAGCAACTTTATTTGATTCTTTTCTCTAAACAGTTTTAAATTGCTTTAAAATTAGGTACTTTTTAAAGAAAAGTACTCTGACAAATACAATTACAAAAAAACATATAGTGAAAGTGTTCAACATTACTTATTGTATTATTTTTGTTTACCGCTGATTTATATATTTTACTAGTTTGAAAATTAATCTAGGCAAATATTTTTCATTAGGCTTAGAATCGCATCAAAATCTGCTTAAAAAAAAGATCAGGCCACATAAGCAACTTTTTCAGCTACACATTTTTAAGTAAGTTGATTCACATCTCTTAGCGGTTAAGTGGTCTCAAGTTATTTTTGATAACACTGATATAAATTTCAATTTGTGAGAGCAAGTTGCATTTCATTAAAAGGATATCAAATTGTAATGTCATTCTTCATCTGCCTTTAATTCTTATCTATGCATTCATCTACATCCATCTCAGCCTATTATGAATAATAATTTCTAACTATTTTATGATCCATGTTTTTGCTGCAAAATGCACAAAAGTAATTAAGCCAAATTGAAACAATTATAGAAATACACTATTCAATAACTCAGTTGCCAAAAAAGTTTTACTGTACCCTAAGGAGGAAAAAAAATGCCTATACAGCAGTAATATCATTCCACACGTTTCATTTATTCCTGCAAGCCAGCCAAGCTCAAATTAATTGTACTGACTAAACTTTTCTTCTTGGAGAAAATTAAAGATATGCTGTTGTCAACACTTGAGCACAACCTTGCCGACACTTAAACGCAGAGAAGGGTGTGACATCCTGCCCCGGCTGCCTTGCGCTAATTAATCACTCTGGTATTTAGGACCATTCAAGCAGACAAATTAATGGGGAATAATTAGTGTATCTTTGTTCCAGCTCAGCTTTGCACACCAGACACTCTCAGGGAGAGAGAGGAGTTTGCAGAGCGCAAGCCATTAGCATGTGCATAGTTTCAGTTCTGTTCAGCAAGTTCTTCAGAGATTAAGAGAAAGGCCAAATTAACAGACGTGTGACTGGGGTTAGGACACCCTTCTGGAAAGAATGCCCTCTGTTTGGGTATCAGCTTTCAGAAGCAAGTCGATAATCCAGAGACTGAATTTCATAAAACACAATTAAACCTCAGGGATGAAATAATTCCAGAAACCAAAAACACGTTTTTTTAAGAAATATAGTGAAAATTATTATTATTTACACTATTTGTATTTATTAATACATCACATAGAAAAATGCTGCTCTCAGAAATTTCATATTTTCTCTGTATGATTGTTGGCTTTTGTAAATTTTTATTGGAAATGGATTTTTATCAATAAATTGTATTTATAAAGTTTGTAATTAAAGTGTGTAGATCATTTAACCTCTCTCCATTTAGTAAGAACTCTCTGTAGATACTCCCTACAGCCATAAAACTTAATTTGTTTCTTCTGATAGGAATCAAAGAGTAGAAAATTCAGACAAAGTCTTTATACACAGTCAGTGTGACCGGTATAGTATTGATTAAAATCTGCCCCATTTTATGCTGCTGACTGGTTTCAGCGTGTATGTAGGCCGAGTTAAGGCACAGTTTCTTATTGAAATATATTTAAAAACTAAAAATTAAGTGTTGAACTTTACTATATGGAGAATATATCACGATTTGGCTTCACTACTGAACATTTTTAAACAATGAAATCAGTTGACTCATAAGAGTACATATTTTCCTGGATAAAAACCATGGGTTTTACTTTGATACATAAATTCTTCCCCTCACCAGACAAAAACATCTGATTTTTTACACAAATAATACTTCAAACACCATATTTTATCCCGATAAATTATTTCTGAGCTTTTTATGAACAGTTTGCTATAGACAGAACTTATCTAAACATATTGCAAATAATGTGAATATATGTATATCCATACACTTACTCAAACTTGGTTTATACCATATATATGCATGATCTTTTATTGCTTTTTCTCATGTTTCTGCAGTTTATGTAAGAGACGATTTTTTTCTTATTTTCGTACCTAAAGTTCCTATGTTTTATATGTTCACTATTTTCTACGTGTCACTATCTAAATCTCCAGCTTTATCACTTAACAAGTAAGGCAAGAATGATGGCTACAGTATATAGAGAACATTCCTGCAGACTCCATACTCACTACAGGAAGGCTAAAAACACAGCCACCTCACTCTCGGAGAGCAAGGATACAGCATGGAAAGGCTGGCCCAGAGGGTCAGGAACTGATGTTAAGAGAGACCACACAGTGTGAAAATAAACCACACTTCCAGCCCGGTTATCAATTCTTTTGTAAAGAGATTCCACCACTCTAACTACAAAGGTGAATTAAATGTGGGACACTGTGAGTACATTTAGTTCTAGTTATAGCACATAACATAAAAATAGTCCAAAAAATGAATTTTCCCACCTGGATCATATCAAAATTTGTGGTATTGCTTTACCACATCAAGCTTGTAGGTCTCATAAAAACATAATATTGTTAGGCATAATGCTCTTGAATTTGTGCTGGTGGAATGGGAGATAAAAAAAAATCACAAAACTACACAGTCTTGCAATTTCTTAGAGAGGGGAAATGAATCTCTCTCTAGTCTTAGCTGAGATACTAAATTACTGCTTATGATAAGCCCAGATACCATTAGAGAGGCTTCCATCCTGGGAGTAGGTCCTCCTAGATCTTTGAAGGTGCCTAATCTGCATTAAAGGCAAACCCTGGGCGTGGAGGGGCTGTGCTGGCATCAAGGCACCTGGTGACGACTAAAAGCGCTGGCCCCATGTGTGGCTGCTGCTGAGCAGCAAAATGTAATTTAGTCGCACCAGCAGGAGCAGGGGTCAATGATTTTATATTAATGGGGATCACGACAGTTCTAAGCTGTGGCGTGCTTTGAAATAAGTGTTGTACAAGGCAGCAAAGAGAGCTCGGCTGAGGAAATGAGCTGTGTCACTGTCTCCTCATGCCTTGCAGCAAACACTGGAATGTTTTCAGTTGCCATAGACTCTGTGCCATCACAATATTTTATAAACAACAATTACCTGTTTCATTTTTCAAAACTCAGACTCCGAAAGTAATGCTGCTCAAGTTGCCACAAAGGATGAGTAAATTCCTTTCTAATCAAAATTGGGACCAAGTTGTGTGGGCAAAGAATGAACAATCCTGGAATGTTCATATCTGAAAACTGACTTATGAAGGGAAGTGTAGGTGTGTTGTGGGTGTCTGTTGTGATACTATTGAAAGATGGTATAGCATAACACACCTTGACATGTTATCGAACTGTCCACACCTAAAACAAAAGACATGGAGAGGGAGTTCAAAGGAATGCTTTTAAATTTTGGTCAATATTCAATCTTTGTCTGCAGTTCAAAGGACTATTATTCCATCTTTACCAAAATTCCTCTAAGTTTTTATATTTATTTTCAGGAATATCAGTTTTAAACTTCATGTAAAATTTTCAGAAGATTTTTTTCTTCCAAATAAGTAATTGGGAATGGGGGGTGGCAACAAATCATTTTTGTCAGCCTCTCTGAGGGTAGGGAAAAGAAGGAAAAAACAGAGTTCTTCCAAGCTTCAGGGATGATCAGATGAGAAGAGTACACTGTATGTGGAAAACAACAGAGGTATGACAAGGAATGAAGTTTCTATTTTCAAAACTTGTTTTGAAGTAAACAGGACAGAGGTACCACAGCCAACAGGAATAAACATATAAGCTGTGCCAAATATGATTGACTAGGGAGACAGACCTCTATCGTTAAGTGATTAACAGCTTGCCAAGAATTATAAAAAAATTCCAATTGTGAAAAGGCAAATGTGTTGACCAGAAAAATAAAATCATAAATTGCACTTGGTAAAACAATTTATTCATTTTCAATAGTTCTTCCATGCAGAAGAAAAGTCCTAGCTGGGCTTTGGGATTAGTGAGCCATTACTGGAGAATAAAAGGTTATAACTGAACATTGAGTTATATATCATCTGAAAAAACACTTTCTGCTAAACAAAATCCATGCTTGACTAGTTTATTACAGATATGCCTTCCAAAGATGATCTGTGAAACTATAGTTCCAGGGCAGATGTTCAATGCAAAATCTCACATACATGCAGATATATATTTTTATATATATATATATATTTTTTTTTTATATATATATAAATATATATATAAATTTATATATATATATAAAATTTCTGTAGTTAGATCTGTTTTAAAAACATTGTATTTTCTGTATTACTAAAAAACATCATATTAGAGGCACTAAGTTCTGAAATAAAGAATCTCTTAAGTTTCCTGAAGATCTTTACTATTCAACTAATTTTATTATTTTTCCCACTGACCCTTTGAACATCCTCCTTGCTGAAATACACTTGGGAAATTCCATATTAGAGTTCACTAAGTTAGTGAATATGTATTTTTATCAAGTGGAACTAGACTAGATACAATCTCTGTCCCAAGTTTATTCTGCTACACATAGGAACTGATTAATAGAAGATCTGGGTTGTTAATTATAATTAAATTGAAATTAGACTTTCAGAAGGTATGCAATAAAGTAGATGGTATTTATAAATTAATATGCCAAAAATTGGAAAGACATTATTTATTTTTCCCTGGAACACAAAGGCAAAGAATAGTAGGTATGTTTCTACCTAAAAATGTAAGAAATGGAAGTCACCAAAACTGTGATGTGGATATTTTCTAAATTCATCATGCTTTTAAATAATTTGGAATATGAAGCTGCTTGGATGTTCTAAGACTGGAGATACATGTAGTTTTGAAGGGATAATCAGAGCAGAGACTATGGTCAGAAAAATGAGTCATTGTCTCAAGTACAGAAGAGATAACAAAAAACTTGCTAATCAAGATACATAATATTTTAACCAATATATTTCAATATTAAAATTTATGCAATTAAATCAATGATTAACAAAATATCAAATTTTAAATAAAGACAGGATGAGTGTTACTGATATTCCCTTTTGCCTCAGGCTCCAATATGGCTCAGCACAGCACTGGGATAAGAAAGTACCAGGAGACAAACTGCAAGAAGGAAGCACCTAATTGGGTATCCAAAGTAGTTCTGATTCTTCCAGGTAATAAATCGCCACGTAACTTTAGAAAAGCTTATAAATAACCATGCCTGTGTTTACACATTTATAGAGAGAAAAATAATTCTGAAACTATTCTGAGAAGCATTCAATCAATGAAGTTTTTACAGATGTTCAAAGAAAAAATAAAGATGGATAATGATTTTGATATCAAATACGTTTGGAAAAAGCTGTGCTGAATTTGATCAGATTTCGTTACTTCAGGACTTCTTGTATATTTTAACACGTTAATATATTTTATAATTATCTTATAAGAAAACAGAGTATTTAAACAACTAGAGTACTTATTAACATCTTATGTACAGTATGGAAAATACTGAACAAAATGATCTTAAGTTTCCTCCTCCCTTTAAAACTTTAAAAAGATGAAAAAACACTCCATGCTTATGATTAGGAAGAATCAATATGTGAAAATGGCCCTACTGTCCAAAGTAATTTATAGATTCAATGATATCCCCATCAAGCTTTGATCTTCTTCACAGAACTGAAAAAATTCACTTTAAACTTCGTATGAAACCAAAAGAGCCCAAACAGCCAAGACAATCCTAAGCAAAAAGAACAAAGCCGTAGGCATCACACTACCTGACTTCAAACTATACTACAAGGCAACAGTAATCAAAACAGCACTGTACTGGTACCGAAACAGAGATATAGACCAATGGTACAGAACAGAGGCCTCAAAAGCAACACCACACATCTACAATCATCTGATTTTTGACAAACCTGACAAAAACAAGCAATGAGGAAAGGATTTCCTGTTTAATAAATGGTGTTGGGAAAACTAGCTAGCCATATAAAGGAAGCTGAAACTGGACCCCTTCCTTACACCTTATACAAAAATTAACTCCAGACAGATTAAAGATTTAAACATAAGAACTAACACCATAAAAACCCTAGAAGAAAACCTGAGCAATACCATTCAGGACATAGGCACAGGCAAGGACCTCGTGACTAAAACACCAAAAGCAATGGCAACAAAAGCCAAAATAGACAAATGGGATCTAATTAAAATGAAGAGCTTCTGCACAGTAAAGGAAATAATTATTAGTGTGAACCAGCAACCAACAGAATGGGAAAAAAATTTTGCAATCTACCCATCTGACAAAGGGCTAATATCCAGAATCTATAAAGAACTAAAGAAGATTTACAAAAAGAAAAACAAAAAACAAACAAACAAAAAAACATTCAAAAGTGGGTGGAGGATATGAACAGACACTTTTCAAAAGGAGACATTTATGCAGCCAACAAACATATGAAAAAAAATGCTCATCATCACTGGACATTAGAGAAATGCAAATCAAAACCACATTGAAATACCATCCCATGCCAGTTAGAATGGTGATCATTAAAAAATCTGGAGACAACAGATTCTGGAGATGATGTGGAGAAAAAGGAATACTTTTATACTGTTGGTGGGAGTGTAAATTAGTTCAACCATTGTGGAAGACAGTGTGGCGATTCTTCAAGGACCTTGAAATAGAAATTCCATTTGACCCAGCAATCCCATTACTGGGTATATACCCAAAGGATTATAAATTGTTCTATTAAAAAGACACATGCACATGTATGTTCATTGTTTATGATAGCAAAGACCTGGAAACAACCCAAATGCCCATCAATGATAGACTGGACAAAGAAAATGTGGCACAAATACACCATGGAATATTATGCAGCCATAAAAAATGATGAGCTCATGTCCTTTGTAGAGACATGGATGAATCTGAAACCATCATTCTCAGCAAACTGACACAAGAACAGAAAACCAAACACCACATGTTTTCACTCATAGGTGGTTGATGAACAATGAGAACATGTGGGCACAGGGAAGGGAACAACACTCACTGGGCTAGGTGCGGGTGTGGAGGGGAGGGGACAGAAGGGACAGCAGGGGGTGGGGAGGATGGGAAGGAATAACACCAGGAGAAATGTGTGATGTAGGCAATGGCTGGGGGGATGGAGACAGCAAATCAGCATGGCATGTATGTACCTATGCAACAATCCTGCAGGATGTAGGATGTGCACATGTACTCCAGAGCCCAAAGTACAAAAAAAAAAAAAAAAGAAAATTCAAAATTCTAAAAGACTTTTTAAAGTTGACATGTGCAGAGTAAGTAGCATTTAGTACAAGTTAATACTTCATAGAAAAATAATTTGAACTACATTTAGAGAAATATATATTCTAGCTGATCATTTATAGCACAGCAATGTGATCTCATACCCATATTCCTGAAAACCAGAGAATCTATATGTTGGCTTCAACAGCCAGAAACAAATGTTACATTAGGCTGAAGTTCTCATGAATCCTTACAAAAGACATATAAAGGGTGGAAAATGAATGGAATAGAAACTGAGTCACCATAGTTAGCTGACAGTGGATGGTAAGGGTAATTTTATGGGAACATATATTTTTAAAGATGCTTCAATATATGAAGTCTGAATGACAATATTATAAAAGTTTATCAATCATAAAACACAAACGTATACACACAGTCATACAGGTACTGTACTTTTTTTCATGTGTGTGTGCTTGTGTGTGTGAGAGAGAGAGTGAGAGAGAATGAGAGAACAAATGGGCATTAAATCTTGAAACGGATACTTTCAAGTCATATAAAATGAACCCATCCTCAGAGACAATGAAATGCATTTTTCTCATTACATCAATGGCTTCTAAAATGCTTTAGAACAAAAAATGATGAAAAACAAATCTATGGTAGTTTAATAATACATTTGGCACTTTTTTCAGAAGAGCTCAATATGTAATAGTATGACTAAATATTTTGCAAAATGTGTCATGGAAACTGTGTTCAAACCAAACAACTGAGTTGGAATTTTCATTAATCTCAACATAGATATTGCTTTCTATCTTCTCTTTAAACTTTTAACATTTCAAGTGTTTTACTCTATAACCTCATGCCAATTTTGTAAATCTCAATCTATACCTACCACTATCACAGCAAAATTAAGGGAAAGGTCCGTATATCTACCACCCTCACACTTGCATGGTCTGTCCAATTATCAACACCATCTCCTACCAGAGTAGAATATTGTTAAACTGAACCTACATTGCTGCATTGTCATCAAAAGTCTATAGTTTACATTAGGTTTCACTCTTGGTGCTGTACAATTGATGGGTTTGGGCAAGTGCATAGTAACATCTATCTACAATTACGGTAATATACAGGGAGTAGTTTCACTGCCCTAAAAAAGTCCTCTCTATTCTGGTTATTAATTCCTCTCTCAACCTCTGGAAACCACTGATCTTTTTATTATTTCCATAGTTTTTTATTCTCCAGAATGTTATATAGTCAGAATCACAGTGTATAGCTGTTTCAGATTGGCTTCTTTCACTTAGGGATATGCATTTAAGTTTACTCCATGTCTCTTCATGGTTTGATAGCAAATTTTTCTTTAGCGATGAACAATATCCCACTGTGTGGATGTTCACTTATCCATTCATCTACTGAATGACATCTTGGGTGCTTCCAAGTTTTGGCAATTATGAATAAAGCTGCAGGTTTTTGTGTGGACATAAGTTTTAAACTTCTTTGTGTAAACACTAAGGAGCCTTGCTTCTCTTTGAACTCATCCTACCAGGTGACAAAACAATAACCTTGATTAAATACAGGTCTGCCAATTCTAGTATATACAGTTGGTCTGAATAAAGCTGAAGAAACACACACACACACACACACACACACACACACACAGAGTGTCTCTGAACTCACTTTACATTTATGAGCAAAAACTTCAATTTTTTTAGTGCTCAATTGTTCTGTATTTCCATTCACTCTCTCAATTACCTAGAATAATGTATGATTCATATTTCCTCCTCTCCAATTCTCTAGTATCTCCTCCCTTATGTTCACTCTCAGCCATGTCCTTGTTCTCTATTTCACTGAGAAAATAGAAATCAATTTAAGGGAATTTACACAAGTTTTTCCCATTTTTTTTTTCACACTTCTAGAAACCTGCCTTTGTAACCTTACATTCTGCCTTTTTTTTCCTATTACTGTGGAGGAATTATTCTTACTCCTACATAGGCCGAGTCTTCCTTTTGCCTGCTGGATTACATCGCATATGGCCTAATCAAGTATACTGGTCAAGCAAATCTTTCCTTTCTCACATACCATAATTTTCTTCTCTCTACATTTTCCCTTTCCACTTCTGCCTAATCTACCTCCATCCTTTCATATCAAAACTCCTTTGAAGACATCTAATCTCACTTTCTCCTCCCGTTTTCATTTGACTCCACTCCAAAGAGGCTTTTTGCCACTCTCCACTGCACCTAAACTAAGTTATCAGTGAACTCTATTTTGCTAAGCCCAATGGTCGACTCTTGTTATATTTCTGCTGTAAGTAATCTCTTACATTTTTTCACATCTATTGCCAATTTAAATCAAGCTATCATTATCTCCCTCCTAGATTATTACCAAAGCCTCTCAGCTGTTCCAGCTCTCACATTGTCCCCCTACAATCTATGCCTAGCTGCATCCAGAGGAAGTCTGCAAAAACGTTAAGTGTACCAACGTACTTTTATGCTCATAGTTCTCCATCCTACTCAGGGTAAAAGACAAAGACTTTCTAATGTATGAAGTTATATCTAATCTGGTCCCCTGTCACCTTTGAATTTATCACCTACTCCCTCCTTCTCCACAACCCAGGTCATTCTGCTAAAATGATATTGGCCTCTCTGTTGCCCCTTAAACAAACTAGGCATGCTCCCAGCTCAAATCCTTTGAACTTGTCTTTTCCTCTGCCTCTTATAATCTCAACTTTAATATTCATAGGATTTGTTTCCCCTTTCCTTTAGGTCTTAACTAACCCACCACCTTCCAAGAGCATTCTTCCCTAGGTATGCTGTCTAAAATTGTGTATAAACACACACACATCATACTTCCTATAACACTACTCTAGTTATTACCTACTGTAATATTAATTATCTGACATATTGAAAATTTTATTTGTTGTTTTCCTTAATGCATAATTTACTTTTTCCATCATATATTTTACTTACTATTAATTTTTCTCCTTTAGAATGTGAGTTCCTGGGGGAAAGTTTTTCTTCTTCAGTTCTGTTGACTGCTATATCCCCAGGACCTAAAACAGTTCTATAACAAATAGGTGCCCAAAATGTATTTGCTGAATAAATTAAATGAATAAATTTTGTCTTCATTTCAGTTGAAAGCATTTATCTATTTATCTAATTATAATAATGAAATAATTTTTACAAAGGTAACACATAATATTCTAGTGAGTATGATTAGGAATAATGTAAGGGATCCTTATTTCTCTCTTTCTACCTTATATTACCCCTCAAGTTTTTGGTCAACTTAATCTTTAGCTATACAAACTTTTAATTTTTATATCATCAAACATACCTATCAATTCTTTTATGGCAACTGGATTCCTATTCTTGGTTAAGAAGCCACCTCATAGGTCCCAGGTTGAAATATAATCTCCAAAATATTTGTACAGATCCTCTTAAATACATCTGAAATTTTTATACATGTTGTATTATAGCAGTCTAACATATTGATTAATTACCCCTATTTGTACTGCTATTTATTTAGGCTTTCACCAACAGATAGAAATACATGTATTAGTGTAGGCCTACATAGGGTCAGTATCATTGAGATATCACTAGGTCATAGAATTTTTTCAGCTTCAGTATAATATTATAGGACTACCATCACATATGTAGTCCATCATTGGCTAAAACATCACTATGCAATGAATGATTGTATATACAAGCATATCTCCTTTTATTGCACTTCACTTTAATGCACTTGGTTGATACTGGATTTTTTTACAAACTGAAGATTTGTGGTAACCTTGCACTGAGCAAGTTTATTGGTGCCACTTTTTCCAAGAGGACATTCTCACTTCATGTCTCTACACACATTGGCAATTCCTACAATATTTAAAACATTTTTATTTCTGTTATGGTAACCTATGTTTAGTAATCTCTGATGTTAGTATTGTCATTGTTTGGAGCACCACAAACTTCACCCATTCAGGTTGGCAAACTTAATCCATAAATGTTGCGTGTGTTCTGACTGGTCCATTGATGAGCCATTCAATGTTTCTTTCCATTTTCTTGGGCCTCTCTATTCCATGAGACACAACAATATTGAAATGAGACCAACACTTAATGGCCTGTAAGTGTTCAAGTGAAAGGAAGCGTCGCTCTAAATCAAAAGCTAGAAATGGGTAAGCTTAGTGAGAAAGGCAAAAGTCAAAACAGGGTAAAAGCTATGCTGCTTTCATCAAACAGCCAACTTGTGAATGTAGAGTAAAAGTTATTGAAAGAAATTAAATGTTCTATTCCAGTGAATACAGAATGAGAGGAGAGCAACACAGACTTATTGTTAATATGGAGAAGGTTTGAGTGTCTTGATAGAAAACCAGACCAGCCATAATATTCCCTTAAAGCCTAATCCAGAGCAAGCCCCTAACTTTTTTCAATTCTATGAAGGCAGAGCAAGGTGAGGGATCTGCAGAAGAAAAGTTTGAAGCTAGTAGAGAATTGTTCATAAGATTTAAGGAAAGAAGCAACCTCTATAACATAAAAGTGCAAGGTGAAGCAGGAAGTGCTGCTATAGAAGCTGCAGCGAATTATCCGGAAGAGTCCTCTAAGATCATTGAAAAAGGTGAATACACTGAACAACAGATTTTCAATGTAGATGAAACTGCTTTATCTGTTGCAAGAGGATGCCATTTGGTTCTTTCATAGCTAGAAAGGAGAAGTCAATACCTGCCTCCAAAGCTTCAAAGAGCAGGCTGACTCTCTTGTTAGGGGCTAATGCAGCTGGTGATTTTAAGTTGAAGTGAATGCTTGTTTACCATTCTAAAAATCCCAGGGCCCTTAGGAATTAGGCTAAATCTACTCTGCCCATGCTTTATAAATGAAACAACAAAGCATGGATGACAGTGTATCTGTTGAAAGCAAGGTTTACAGAATATTTTAAGCTCACTAATGTTGACACCTACTTCTCAGAAATAAAGATTTTATTCAAACTGTACTGTTCATTAACAATGCACCTAATCACCCAAGAGCTCAGATGAAGACGTACAAGGAGATAAACTTTGTTTTCATGGCTGCTAACATAAAAATCATTCTGCAGTCCATGGATCAAGGACTAAATTTTACTTCCAAGACTCACTATTTAAGAAATACATTTTGTGAGGCTACAGCTGCCATAGAAAGTAATTCTTTTGATAGACACGGGAAAAGTAAATTCAAACCTTCTGGAAATAATACACCATTCTGGACACCATTAAGAACATCTGTGATTTACAGGAGGATGTAAAAATATCAACATTAAGAGGAGTTTATAAGAAATTGTTTCTATCCTTCATAAATGACGTTGAGGGGTTCAAGATTTCAGTGGAGGAAGTAATTGTGATTTGGTAGAGATAGCGGGAGAATTAGAATTGGAAGTGGGCCCAAAGATAAGGCTGAATTGCTATAATTTAATGATAAAACTCATGAGGAGCTGCTTCTTATGGATGAGCAAAGAATCTGGTTTCTTAAGATGGAAGCTGCTCCTGGTGAAGATGCTGTGAGCAGTGTTAATAAGACAACAAAGCATCTAGAATATTACACCAATTTAACTGATAAAGGAGTGGCAGAGTTTGAGTTCAGTTTTAAATTTCTATTGTGGGTAAAATGGTCTCAAGTAGCATTGCATGTTACAGAGAAATCTTTGTGAAAAGAAGAATCAATTTATGTGGCAAACTTAGTTTTATTTTAAGAAACTGCCATAGCCCACCCAACTTGCAGCAACCCTGATCAGTCAGCAGCCATCCGTATCAAGGCAAGACCCTCTACGAGCAATGGGATTACAACTTGCTGAAGGCTCAGATAATCGCTAGCATTTTCTAGCCATAAATTGTTTTTAATCAAAGTATGTACATTTTTAGACATAATGCTATTATTACTTACCTAAAAAATAATAGTATAATGTAAACATAACTTTTATATGCACTGAGAAACCAAAAACAATTCTGTAACTCACTTTATTACAATATTTACTTTATTTCAGTGGTCAGGAATGAAACTTGCAATATTTACTCACTTTTATTTTAAATAAGTCTCCTGAATAGTTATTAATATAATACCTATTAAATGAACAACTTTGATTTTATTTATCATTTACTATTTTCTATATTTTACCTTATTAATTTACAAATTTTAACTTTTGTATTGTATGTCCTCTATTTTGCACTGTTTTGTTACTATTTTTCTAATTTCATAAAATAATTCTTACATTTTGTTTTGCTTTGTTATTTTGAGATGTAATCTTGCTCTTTCACCCAGGTTGGAGTGCAGTGGCGTCATCTCAGCTCCCTGTAATCTCTGCCTCTTGAGTTCAAGCAATTCTCCTGCCTCAACCTCCTGGGTAGCTGGAATTATTGGCATGCACCACCATGCCCAGCAAAGTTTTATGTTTAGTTAAGATAGAATTTTGCCATGTTGGTCAGGATGGTCTCAAACTCCTGATCTCAGGTGATCCGCCTATCTAGGCCTCCCAAAGTGCTGGGATTACAGTCATGGGTCACCATGCCTAGCCTTCTTTTGCTTTTTTATTAAGACATTCATAATGAATTTTCCTCAGAGAAGAACTCTTCTTGTGTTCCTACAATCATGTTACAAAGTATTGTGTTTTTATTTTTTCCTTTTTACGGATGTAATTTTCCTACTTAAAAAAATTACCAATAATTGTCTCATTGCCAAATGACCTGAGAATACTTTAGCTTTTATTTTTAATGTGCTTTATTTATTTATTTGGCAATAATTAGAGAGCCTGGTCTAGAAATTTCCCTTGTTCTAAGGTTTCCTTTGTGGCCAATATTAGACAACGTTTTACAAACTGCCCAGAATACACAAATTAAGTATCTTTATTTTTCAAGAGATATAAACTTCTACGTATAGCTAATGGTTGAACCTGACTGATTGTATTATTCAACTTATTTATTATGGCTAGTTTTTTCCCATCTCTCTCTAAGCTTAAAAGTGATTAATTGAAATATTCCTCTACAAACAGATTCAGCTATTTTTGGCTTATTGAAAAGAAGTTTATCTTTTTCATGTCTTATTTCTTTATATCATATCATATCATCTTTATAATATACTAATTTTATCATATTTTGGTGTCTTATTTCATTTTCAGCCTTTTAATATTGACTGTATCATGTCTGATATTGCCACTGATACTTCTATAATCTTTATCTTTGCCTCCTGTTCATTTGTCTATAGCTTTATCTTTAAACTTTTTTATGTATTACCTTAAGTGTGTTTAAATTATGTTGTATATTTTAACTCAATCTCATAGTCTCTTTCTTATAATGAGAAAATCCATTTCATTCATGTGTAGCATTATCTTATAAATTTGACTTTTTGCTTCTATGTTAATTAAATATTTCTTACATATTGAATTTTCCCTTTTTCTCAGTTAACTAGGTTGTTTCATTCTATTTTACCCTTATAAATTTGAAAGCAAAACTATAGATTACTATTTTATTAATGCTTATTCTCCTTTTCTATCTGTATAATCAGGCATGTATCTCTCTATCATCTTTAGAAAAAAATGTCAGGTGCTTTCTCCACTCTGATGCACTTTTATGTATATAAAAATGCTTTTCTTTCCTTTTCTTCAAGACTCCTTTCCCACTACAATAACATTAGCTCAGAGAAATACAATGGGTTGTTCAAAAATTTCATGAAAAATGGGTATTATGAAAAAACTATGCCCAAATATAAAAAAAAAATTGCATCAAAATAAACTCATACTAACTTGTTCTAACATGTTCAAACAAGATCTAGTTTGAGGCACTATGAAGGATAATAAGGGCCCCTATCATAGCAACATGGATTCTATGAAAATTGAAGCAGGAACAAATATCAAATTTATGGTGAAGAGTGAGTGGAAGAATGGTGAAATCACTGATACTTTGTGAAAAGCTCTGAGGGTCAATATTCCAAAGACATAAGCAGTTTAAAATGAATAACTCATTTTAAGAAAGGATAGGGCAGTGTTAAATTTAAAACCTACAGCAGCAGACCATCCATATCAACCTGTGAGAAAAAAATTAATCTTGCCTGTTCCCTAATTGAAAAGAACTGACAACAGCACAAACAGTGGCCATCACCATAGATTTGTCAATTGATTCAGCTTACACAATTCCTACTGGAAACTTAAAGATGAGCAAACTTTCCACTTAGTGAGTGCCAAAACTGTGGCACCTTGGTAAGTTACAGAAAACAGGAGAGATTTCAATGGAAATTTTTAAAAAGTGGGATAGATATTATGAAGAATTTCTTCAAAGAAAATGTAACAAGAGATGAAACGTGGCTTTACCAGTACAATCCTGAAGACAGTGAATAATCAAAGCAATGGCTACCAAGAAGTGGAATCAGTCCAGTCAAAGAAGAAGGGGACTGACTGGTCAGGAGCAAAGATGATAACAGCATTTTGGGAAACTCAAGGCATTTTGCTTGTTGACTTTCTGGAGGGACATAAAATAATAACACCTGCTTTTTATGAGAGTGTTTTGAAAAAGTTAGCTAAAGCTATAGCAGAAAAAATGCAGAGTCCTTCTCCACTATCACAATGTTCTTGCTCATTCTGCTCTGATCAAACACAGCAATTGTGCAGAAGTTTTAATAGGATATTAAAAATTGAATAGAAAATATAAGTTCCTAACATGGTGTTATTTTCCCATTTTAATGTATCTCCTAGCGTCTTTCATAGTCAGTTAAAAATGCATGTAAAATATAATTTAAATGTCAGAAAAATAAAGCACACAAAAAATTATACCAGAAATGAGACCTCCTGATAAACAACTCAGTGAAATATTAAATGTAATCTTTATAAGAGGGTTCCAGTGAGGCAGCCCCTATGGCTACATACCAGTTCATATTTCCCTACCCATACTGCATTGTCCCCTTAGCCCACAACAACTCTTCATATCACTTTGCTGACAAGTGTCTGCATGACAGGTTTTGCTTTACTTTTCCCACCAGGATGCAGAAGTTCAGCATGCCTCAACTCCACTGACCACCATTGCAGAGTGAACCTTGGTGAGTACAGAGCCAGTAAGCCTGTCCCCTGCTAGTGCCCAGGCCTAATACGTTGTGCAGAATGCAGGGGATCCTCCCACACCCTGAGCAATCACTCCTGCTTGGAAAGCACAGAGAAGGCACTCATACCTGTGCCAGCCAGCACCCTGCCCCAAACCAACACCACCTTCAGTGCAACACAGCACCCAGTCTTCAGCAGGGAATCCCTCCACTCCTGCCCAGCAGCCTAGCCTCTGCCACTGTGGTGAACACCCAAAGGAAAGCAGGCATCTCTGCATCCACTAGTACTCTGCTTCATTTGCCACACTTCAGTACCCCCAGCATAGAGGTGTCCAAAACTTGAGGAGTCAAAGAACAAAGTCAGGGCTCAACACAAGTCTCCCAGAGTTAGAGCACACAGTACAGAGTTGGGAGCTTAGTACTGGCCCCTTAAAACCTCACAGTTAGTTTCTGAATCTACATTATAGCACAATCAAACCCTCAAGGTCATCAAATAGGATAAAAGAAACTAAACACTCATCCAAAGGTCAGCAGCCTCAATGATTAAAGGTAGATAAGACAAGGAATAAACAGTACAAGAATGCTGAAAACTTAAAAAGCCAGAATGCCATCTTTTCTCCAAATGAACACATCACCTCTCCAGCAAAGGTCTGGAATTGGGCTGAGGCTGAGATGACTGAAATGACAGAAATAGAATTCAGAATATGGTTAGGAACAAAGTTCATTCAGCTACAGGACTATGTGGAAACCCAATACAAGGATGCTAAAAATTATGATAAACATTGCAGGAGCTGACCAAGAAAGTAGCCAGTAGAGAGAAGAATGTCACAGACCATATACAGCTGAAAAACACACTACAAGAATTTCATAATGCAATCCATAAGTATTCATAGCACAATAGATGAAGAGGTGAAAAGAATCTGAGAGACAGCTAGAGAGAAAATTTAGGTCACCTACAAAGGGGATCTCATCAGACTAATAATGAACTTTTCAGCTGAAATCCTACAAACCAGAAGAGATTGGGGGCCAATATTCAATATCTTAAAGAAAAAAATTCAACCCGTAATTTCCTATCTGGCCAAACTAAGCTTCAAAAGTGAAGGAGTAATAAGATCCTTTTTAACAAGCAAGTGCCGAGAAAATTTGTCACCACCAGACCTGTCTTAAGAAAGCTTCAGAAGCAAGCTCTAAATATGAAAAGGAAAGACCATTATCAGCCATTATAAAAACACACTGAGAAGCACAAACCAGTGACACTATAAAGCAACCACATGAACAATTATGCAAAATAACTAGGTAACATTATGAGAACCTAATGAAAAGACAAAGAGTGGCAAACTGGATGAAGAACCAAGACCCATTGGTATGTTGTCTTCAAGAGACCCATCTCACATGCAGAAACACACATAGGCTCAAAATAAAGGGATGTAGAAAAAATTTACCAAGCAAAAGAAAATTTAAAAAGCCAGAGTAACAATCATAGTTTTTGATAAAACAGACTTTAAACCAACAAAGATCAAAAAAGAAAAAGAAGGGCATTACATAATGTTAAAGAGTTCAATTCAACAATAAGATGTAACCATCCTAAATATATATGTACCCAAAAGGGGAGCACTAAAATTCACAAAGTAAGTTCTTAGAGACCTTCAAAGAGAAGTGGACTCGCAAATATTAACAGTGAGAGATTTAGCAGCCCATTGACAATATTAGATAATTGAGACAGGAAATTAACAAAGATATTCAGGACCTGAACTCAGCTCTGGATCAAGTGGACCTGACAGATCGCTATAGAACTCCCCAACCAAAAAAATCCAGAATATACATTCTTCTCATCACCACATGGCACATACTCAAAAACCAGTCACATAATTGGAAGGAAAATACTCCTTAGCAAGTGCAAAAGAACCAAAATAATAAGTCTCTTGGATCACAGCACAATCAAATTAGAAATAATGATTTAAAAATTCACTCAAAACTATACAATTACATGGAAATTGAATAACCTGTTCCTGAATTACTTTTGGGCAAATAATGACATTCAAACAGAAATTAAGAAGTTTTTTGAAACTAATGAGAAAAAGATACAAGATACCAGAATCTCTGGGACACACCTAAGGCAGTGTTAAGAGGAAAATTTATAGCACTAAATGCCCACATCAAAAAATAGAAAGATCTCAAATTAACAACTTAACATCACAACTAAAAGTACTAGAGAACTAAGAGCAAACAAATCCCAAAGCAGGCATAAGACAAGAAATAACCAAAACTAGAGTGGAACCAAAGGAGATTGAAACATGAAAAGCCATTCAGAAGATCAAAAACTCAGAAGTTATTTTTTAATAAAAAACAATCAATAAGATAGACCACTAGGTAGACTAATAAAGAAAAAAAAAGAGAAGATCAAATAAAAACAATCAGAAATGACAAGGGGGTTATACCAGTGATGATATCCACTGACCCTACAGGAACACAAACAACCATCAGAGAATACTATGAACACCTCTATGCACATAAACTAGAAAATCTAGAAGATATTGGTAAATTCCTGAACGAATAAACTCACCCCCAAAGACTGAACCAGGAAAAAACTGAGGCAGTAATACATAGCCCACTAACCAAAAAAACCCAGGATCCAATGAATTTATAGCTGAATTCTACAAGATGTACCAAGAAGAGCTGGTACCATACCCACAGAATCTATTCCAAAAAATTGAGGAAGAGAGACTCCTCCCTAACTAATTATATGAAGCCAGCATCATCCTGTTATCAAAACCTGGCAGAGACACAATGAAAAGGAAAACTTCAGGGCAATATCCCTGATGAGCATTGATGCAAAAATCCTCAGCAAATTACTTGCAAACCAGATCCAGCAGTATATCAAAATTTATCTACCATAATCAAGTAGCTTCATCCCTGTGATGCAAGTTTGGTTCTACATACACAAATCAATAAATGTGATTCATCACCTAAACCAAACTAAAGACAAAAACCACATGGTTATATCAGTAGATGCAGAAAAGGCTCTCCATAAAATGTGACATCCACTCATGTTAAAAACCCTCAATAAATTAGGTATTAAAGAAACACATCTCAAAATAATAAGAACCATCTATGACAAACCCACAGCCAACATCATATTAAATGGGCAAAAGCTGAAAGCATTCCCCTTCGAAAAACCAGCACAAGACAAGGATGCCCCCTCTCACTACTCCTATTCAACATTGTAATGGAAGTCCTGGCCAGCGCAACCAGGCAAGAGAAAGAAATAAAGGGCATCCAAACAACAAAAGAGGAAGTCAAGTTAGCCCTGTTTGCAGACAACATGATTCTCTAGATACAAAACCTGATAGATAGTATCAACAAAAAAGCTTCTTAAGCTGTCGAAAAATTTCATCAAAGTCTCAGGTTACAAAATCAATGTGCAAAATTCACTAGCTTTTCTATACACCAACAGTCAAGCCTAGAGACAAATCAGGAATATTCTCCCATTCCTAATTGCCAAAGAAAAAAATAAAATGCCTAGGAATACAGCTAACTAGGGATACGAAAGGTCTCTACAAGGAACTACAGAGTGCTTCTCAAATAAATCAGAGATGACACAAACAAATGAAGGAAAAAAAAAAAAAAACATTCTGTGCTCATGGAAAGGAAGATTCAATATCGAGGATATGGCCATATTGCCCAAAGCAATTTATAGAGTCAATGCTACTTCTATTAAACTAACATTCAGATTCTTTGCAGAACTAGAAAAACCATTTTAAAATTCATACAGATCCAAAAAGATCCAGAATAGCCAAGACAATGCCAAGCAAAAATAACAAAGTTGGAGACATCATGCTACCTGACCTCAAACTATACTACAGGTCTACAGTAAGCAAAACAGCATAGTACTGATATAAAAGCAGATAGATACACCTACCAATGAAACTGAATAGAGAACCCAGAAATAAGACTGTATAACCATCTGACCTTTAACAAACATGACAAAAACAAGCAATAGGAAAAAGACTCCCTATTCAATAAATGGTGCTGAGATACCTGGCTAGCCATATGTAGAAGATTAAAACTGGACCCCTTCCTTATACCATACACAAAAATCAACTCAAGATAAATTAAAGACTTAAATGTAAAACACAAAATTATAAAAACCCTAGAAGATAACCTAGGCAATACTATCCTGGACATAGAAATGGGCGAAGATTTCATGACAAAGACAACAAAAGCAATTGCAAAACAAAGGAAAAATTGACAAGTGGGATTTAATTAAGCTTAAGAGCTTTTGCACAGTAAAAGAAACTATCAGAGTAAACAGACAACCTACAGAATAGGAGAAAATTTTTGCAAACTGTGTATCTGACAAAGTCTAATGTTCAGCATCTATAAGGAACTTAAACAAATTTATAAGAGGTTAAAAAGACAAACAGTCCCAATAAAAAGTGGGCAAAGGACATAACAGATACTATTCAAAAGAAGACATGCATTCGGCCAACAAGCATATGAAAAAAAAAAACTTAACACCGTTCATCATTAGAGAAATGCACATCTAAACCACAATGAGATACTATCTCATACCAGTCAGACTGGCTATTAGTAAAAAGTCAGAAAAATAACAAATGCCAGTGAAGTTGCTGAGAAAAGGGAACATAATATACTGCTGGTGAGAGTGCAAGTTAGTTCAACCATTGTAGAAAACAGTATAGCAATTCCTCGAAGAGCTAAAAGCAGAACAATTATTTGATCCAGCAACCCCATTACTGGGTATATATCCAGAAGAATATAAATTATTCTACCATAAAGATGCATACACACAAATGTTCACTGAAGCACTAATCACAATAGCAAAGATATGGAATCAACCTAATGCCTATCAAAGACAGGTTGGATAATCAAAATGTGGTATGTCTACACCGTGGAATACTACGCAGCCATAAAAAAGAATGAGATCATGTCTTTTGTGGGAACATGGATGGAGCTGGAGGCTATTATCCTTAGCAAACTAATGCAGGATCAGAAAAATCAAATACCACATGTTTTCACTTATAAGTAGGAGCTAAATGATAAGAACTTATGAACACAAAGAAGGAAACATCAGATGCTGGGGTCTTCTTAAGAGAGAAGGTTGGAAGAGTGAGAAGGGTGGAAGGAGGGAGAGGAGCAGAAAAGGTAACTATGGGGTACTGGGCTCAATACCTGGGTGATCAAATAATATGCACAACAAACCCCCATCACACATGTTTACCTATGTAATAACCTTTACATATACACCCAAACCTAAAATAAAAGTAAAAAAGAAAAGGTAAAAAAGAATGGCAGAAAATCAGACTGCTTAGTTTTTAGTAGAGTAGATTATATTTATATTCATAAAAGTAAGTCACCAACCTATGGCCAAAATACAAAGCAGCTTGGACAACACAATCAACTGTTTAGAAAATTTCTGAAGAGTCTTCAAGGAAATCAAAAATAAAACATAAACATAAGAATTTGCTGCAGATAAGAAATATTTATCAAGTGTTTTCTTCCCTACTTAACCAAACACACATAATTTATTTCAGTACAGATGTGGTTCTTGCCCAAATTTCAAATTCTTAATTAAGTAGGAAAATTGAGCCTAAAAAATAAAACAAAAAACATGTACAAACTAAATGTCAAATGTAGAAGAAAAGCCTGTTTTGCAAAATACAATTGGTGTATCCTATCTTATCAAAAAAGAAGCTCACAAATTGATCCATGCAACTTTTCCTTATAAATATAAAAAGAGTAAAATCATTGCCTTTAGTTTTTCCTTTAGTTGTTCAAGTCTGAATCTGACAGATGTGGATTAAATGTGTCTATTTTGTTTACCAAAACAGACTTTTAAAATTGCTGGAACATATCAATAGATATTCATTCATATTATTATCATTTCATCACAGTACATGGTGATATATTTTTTTAACTGTCATTTGTCTCTTGAAACACTCTTTCATTTTTTTCCATTTGTACTGATACTACTCTAGTAATGGAATATGCTCTAGTGGTTTTAAACTCAATACTTAGTAAATTAATTCCCAGTTGTCTTCATAAATATTCTAGAGTATTAGGAGGGTACAGGCCACATAAACTGTAAAATATTATTAGAATTATCTAGTGAAATGTCTACTCTTGGTGATATTTTACAGAATTATTTAATGTCACTTAATGCTTCCTGATGGCATCTTTATAGAGGATTGCTACTTTAAAAGGAATTTTAAAATATAGAAAAAAGCAGGAATATTTTAACTTTCTTTGGTAGGCACCAAATAGATGACTTACAGCTATTTTTCAAGAAATATCTAAAAGTGTGCTCAACTTTCATCCTTTACTACATACTCTCAAAATATGGCACAAAACCTACTCCATTATTCAAAAAGAGGGGTGTGTGTGTGTGTGTGTGTGTGTGTGTGTGTGTAAGTGAGCTAGATTATAAAAATAGACAGGGAGAGAATTGGAGCCATAGAAATCAGAAGAAAATGAAAAGAGAAAAATAAAAGAGATGTTAAATGAAGAAACAAAACAGTGTGTCCACTGAATTTTTGTAGAAATGTTAGAGTCGAAGCATATTGAACCGAAAAAGACATTTCATGTCTCTAATTCATCTATATGGTGCATTTTATTCATATTTCCTGGCAGAAGTCAGAATTTATCATCAAATCACCCAACGAGTGGCCCAAAATTACTTTTTATCCTGTCTTGAATTTCAAAATTCTACAGGTAACTTTTAACTGGAGTCCTTTTAGGGCCCCCAAAATAACATACATTTCCCATATTATTGAAAAAGAAAAGATTTGGTGTGAATCAAAAAGAAAACATGTAAAAAGGAAGGCAAAGAATGTAAAATGTACAGCTTGCCACTGTTGTTGGGCCTATTCATTCTTCGACTGGGTCAGTGACCTCGATTTTCAAGACTGTCAAGTAAAATGATCTGCGTGACACCTGTTTTCCCCGAACCCTTGACCGTTGCTCAGCCAGTAGTCCTGATATGCCCTCACAAAGTACACAGTAATAGAGTCAAGGAAATGGGTAGTTGCCAGGAGAGTTTTGCCAAGCTTTTGACTAACCACTTACATATAATCTCTCACCTCATTTGTAATGAAGAGAAAAGCAGTTTTAAATTTGAGGAGCAGTATTGACTAGCCTAAAAAGCTTTAAATTGGGCTTCTGAAAAAGCATTCAGAATTTTGTACCTCAATTTTTATATATATCCCAGAAGGAACCAGTGAAGCAGTGTTTTTCTCATTGGCTTTATAAATCTGCATAAAAAGTTTAAAGATCAATAACACAGGAAGTTACTGAACTCTTTCTAAAGGAATTAAAAGAATAAATATTCCTTCCTAGGTTGAAACATATATGAAATATTAAGGTGCGGTCCTTAGATCATTTGAGTTGCTCTAATCTTTTTATTTACTTTTCTCAGAATCATCTTTGCAACACTCAACGAGGCTGTGAATATGGCATATGGATTTAGTCCTTATGATAGCTAAACTACAAGATAACATGCTATTTTTGTTATCTTTTGGTCATATAGGTATGAATTTAGGGCCTGCACATGGTTTACATAAGGTACATGACATAATTAAAATCTCTAATTAGTATTTAAAAAGTACCTTCTCAAAAAAAAGTGGCTTCTCCCCCAGGAAAGCAGTAGTTTGAAAATAAATCACAATATTTTTATGTCAAACAACTGCCCCAAAACTATGAATAAAGAAGATAATTGGAAATGGAGAAACTACAAAATGCCATAAAGGAATCAAAAGAATTCTAAGCATTCATGTGCTAGCAGCAATGTGATATGAAAATCTTTTTTCCAATTCCATAATATTGCCACAGGATAAAGAACACCTCCCCACATATTAAGGGCTAAAACAGAATCAGAACAGGCTGGGTACAAAGGCAAGCACTGGACAATTCTCTGGCTATGGACCCAGATCATCTGGCAGTACTCTCATCTTTAATACCCAGCTTGAATTGGAAGACCTCAAATGTGTCCAGGAAAGCCCAACACCTGCCTCTCTGGGCAAAGAGAAAGTCTGACTTAGAAAAATACATGCAAAAAGGAACCAATACAAAAAGAAATACCAGGCTCATAATTGGTGCTTTATTGGGAAAATGAGCCAAGGAAGATTTCTATAGCGCAGGCACCAAGTAAAGAGTGTGAACTCTTCCACTATCATCAATCACCACAGAGTAGTTCTGTGTTTTCATGGTATCTGCTGCTCAGTAAGAGTCAGAGTGGCAGCAAATTTATAAAGAGACCAAATTGAAGAAAAGAAGGCAGTGAAGTCACAGCAGACACCATAATCAAGAAAAAAAAGTCTTGAATTTAGAAATTACATGGAAAGAGATGTAGAGCGATCGGAGGCACTATAAAACCAAGATGCTCTTAGAGACAGGGCCATCGTGAGGTTATTTTTATAAAGAAAAAAGAAAAGGGCCAGGGTTTTGCTTTTAATTTCACATACTTGTACAGTAGTAAAAGAAACATTTTATTTTAAACATAATATTTTAAACAAATATTTAAAATATATTTAAACATTTCAAGATGTGCCTTAGATAACTTTTGAAAAGCCATGTACAGTATTGTTTTTGTATTTTTTCCCAGATAAAACTTTTGACAAGTGAATCAAGTGCCTTTAACGTTTTTATGTGTTTGCCACAGACGTTCCATTTCTGTGAATTTATCTTAAAGTTTCTCACAAAATACAGATCGTGGAACAACGATGTTCTTCACAACATTGTTATAATTCATTCATTCACTCAACAAAATTTTTGAGAATTTTCAGTGGGCCAGGCAATGTATCTTCTGTTTAGGAAAAAAAAAAAATCTAAATGCCATTAAAAGAATGATAGTTAAGGATGGTACAGGCATATGATAAGCTACTAAAATCATCTTTATGGAAGACTTGGCAAATGCTAATGATCTAATATTGAGTGAAAATGTACTTATAAAATAGCCCTTATCATATTACCTGTAATGTAAAACTTGCATTTAAAATGAAGAAATACTCCAAAATAACAGTAGGTGTTGTCTTTAGATATTAGAATGATGAATAATACTCTCTTCCCCTGCGTTGCTTTTGTCAAAGAACATGTATTTAATTATCATTAACAGATATTCAGATTTTGGTAAGCTAGAAATATCAGAAACTGACCGAATGGGCCATCTGATCAGAATTTTACTCTTTAGGTATAAGAACTTGACTGAGTCTGACAGAATGCAAGATATTTAGAGGCTTTCACAGATAAGCCTCCCTGGAAGAAACAATGCTTGATTTTGTGGATTGCTTGTACCCTTCTTTCATATTCTTAAAATGCTTTGTATTCCTAAGCATGGCATGCAGGTATGATTAAGACTTTATCTTAATATTCAAAAGTAGATTTGATATGTTTCTTATAACAATTTTACTGATATATAATCTACATACAATTAAATGCACCAATTTGAAGTGTACTGTTTGACGAATTCTGACAAATCTATACATTAATGCAACCACAATTCCAGTACAAATACAGAATATTTTCACGATCCCTATAAGTTCCCTTGCATTGTGCTGATTTGCAGGTAATCCTTAGCCCTATTTCTGACATCAATTACTGATCTGCTTTCTGTCACTATAGATTAGATTTGCCTTCTAGAATTTTACATTAATGGAATTACATAGAATATACTCTTTTTTGTACCTGATGTATTTCACTCAGCTTAAAGTTTTTGATATCTACCCATGTTGTTGCATGTGTCAGTCTAGAATTCCATTATACACTTTAAAATAGCTAAAAACTAAAAGACGTATGAAATCAAGTGTTGATGGGACAGCATAGGAACTCGAGTGCATTGCCGATGGTAATATGAGATGGCTTAGCCACTTCAGCAAACAATTTGGCATTTTTAATAAAGTTACACATACACTTGCCACATGACCCAGCAATCCTACACCTAGATATTTATTTAAGAGGAATGAAAACATATGTTCACAAAAAGACATGTATATGAATAACAATGACAGCTGAACAAGAAGCATAACATTTATAATAGCCATAATTGAAACAACTTAAAAGCTGTCAACAATTTAACTGATAAATTATTGCATATATGTACAATGGAATAAAATTCAACAAAATGTTGATATTTGAAGCATATTTTTCAAAACTATGCTTTAAAAAATTAATTAATAAAATGTGTTATCCTGAGAAAAAGGCTCCAACAATAGGAAAATCATGTAAATTTACTTATGTATATACTATTGCTTAGTAAAGTATTAGAAACAAAAACATTATTTTTAAATAAGCTCCAATCAGGGTTTAAATTAATAAAGTCTGCGTTCTCAATTAAAAAGCACATTTGTCTATTATTTATTTTGAAGATGAATAAAATTTTTGATAACATTTGTCATATTATTCAGGGAAGATATTAAACTTGTTAAACCATCAGGAAACAAAAATAGTTATTTCATAAAAACTTACATGTTTTAAAATAAGTCCCAAACTCCTATTTTGTAGTCTTCTACTAAGCTCTGGTGAAACCTTATTTTTCTTCAAATGAAAAACTCCAACAGTCAAAAATGAAATTGTTTCATTTTTCTTTCATTTGAAAATCAAGTACTGAACACAGAATTAGACATGGTCCCTGCTCAGTGGGTTTCACAATCTACAATGCTAGCCCAATTTTCTTTCTGCCCAAACTCTATATAAGAGCACACACTTGATAGGAACTTGTTTACTATTGCTAAGATATACTTTTGTGCCCTGATATACTACTGAAAGAAAGTTCCCAGTCTTTTGAAAAACCAGGGCCTTGGGCATGCTGGCAGGCCAGGCACAATAACATACACTTGTATCAAATAAAGGAGAGTTCCGTGTCAAGAATGGAATTCTAATAATGACTTGTCTTTTTCTAGTTTGCTATTTAAGAAATCTTGACAGAAATAAAGAGCCAAATTTACTTCTATATTTGCAGGTTTATGGACTAGCACAGTACCTAGAATATAGTAAAATATTTGTTAGATTGGTAGAGCAAATTAGAAATATGTATTTGAAATAAAACATTGTCAATAATGAACAGCATTCAGTTATAGTCTGAAATTATAAAATGATTAAAATTTAAGGTAACTCTCAAATTAAAATAAAATTTCATATGACTTTCACATTTCTGCTAAATTTTTGGCCACTGTTAAGTTTTCTGTCAATATTTTCCTGAAGTTTTTTTCAACCAGTGAAGTGATTCTTAGTTTATACACATGAAGCAATGTAATACACAGTAAAAATGTAGTTGTTCGCATTAAGGGGAAACATAAGAAATTTCATACATTAAAGACCTATTATATCTTAAATACTGAGCTAAACAAGTTACTTCATCCACTCAATAAATACTATTTAGGTGCCTACTATGTGTCAGACTTTGTTTTTGTGCTGGTGGATGTATCAGTGAACAATTCAGAAATGCTCTTCGGACTATTGATCTTTCATTACAGTGGAAGCTGCATGAAATTGGGACAAGAGAACTAATAAACAAATAAATTAGTATATAACATTATATCCAGTTACAAACCTAGTTTGATTCATTCTCATCACAAGCTTGCAACATGGCTTTTTTTTTTTTTTTTTTTTTTTTTTTTAATTAGGAAAGTACAAACAAGAGATGCCATCTAACTTGTCCTAAAGTTGTGCTATAGTATAGTGGTAATATAACCCAGGTCCTTCTGACTGGGAATTCCTTATTTCCTTATTCCTTATTTCCACTAGGAAAAATAATCCAAAAACAATTCCTAAATTCAAAATTAAAATAAAGAAGGAAGAAAATGGATGGGGGAGGGGTAGAAAAGGGCTTTAGATGTAAATGCTTATCTCTGTGTGGAAGCCATGAGCAGGTGTGTTGTGTACCTCCCCTTATGGATATGAATAAAGCAAGTAACTGAGGGCCTCAGCTGTTGTGTTATCAAATCTATTGTGGCATTTGCAATAAGCTCTCTAACTGGTCTTAGCCAGTGAGGGAGTCCAGCAGGGATATTAAGTGATACCCATTCCTAGGAGACGTGACTCCTCTAATGGCCAACTTTGGCTAGAATTCCTGAGCAGCATCATTGTCAAGGGCATTTTCCTCTCTGTCTTTTTGTTTGTTTTTTGAGACAGAATCTCACTCTGTCACCCAGGGGGGAGTGCCATGGCACAATCACAGCTCACTGCAGCCTCCACCTCCTGGGCTCAGGTGATCCTCCTACCTTAGTCTCCTCAGTACCTGGTACTACAGGCAGCGTCATCATGCCCAGCGAGTTTTTGTTTTTTTTTTTTGTGTGTGGGTGTGTGTTTATATACATATATATATATTTATATATATATATTTATATTTTTATATATTTTTTTTTTTTTTTTTTGTAAAGACAGGGTTTCTCTATGTTGCCCAGGCTGGTCTTGAACTCCTGAGCTCAAGATATTTGACCGCCTTGACCTTCCAAAGTGCTGGGGTTACAGGTGTGAGCCACTAGGCCTGAACCTCCCTCTGTCTTTTACTCACACTGTGGTCTAAAGGTGCCTCCAGCCTTACCAGGTCCTCTCTCCATTTTATCTCACAACAGTGTCTAATAAAATACCTGCATGTTTAATCCCATTTGGGTCACCTTCTTGAAGGAACTAGGCAAGTAGCACTGAGAGTGATCATAGCAAATGAGCAGTAAGACAAGGATTTGGGACTGGTTAATGGTTAATCCACTATCAGAGAGATGAAGAAGATACCATCCTGTTAGTATGTGGGGCATGGATAGTACTTGGCATAATATGGTGGATCAATTGCTGAAGATTTTGCCAATGCTGACCTGGAAAAATATCTTGGTGGAGAAACTGCTGTGGCAGGTGTAATAATTTTGACATCTAAAAAACAGGTAGGAAACAATGCCTACAAATCAGAGTATGATGCCCTTCAGAAGGAAAATGAGAGATGGAGGATTGTTAAAAAGGGCTTTATAGTTAAGTGTGCAAATCAGAGAGTCTCAGTTGTACCTTACAAAGAGGGCTTTATCACCTGTAGTGGAAGGATAAACACAATTAAGTGATAGGCTGAAGATTATTGTGAGAGTCACAGAGCTCCAGAAATGCTTGAATACTTGGCTAAGACAGACCTGTTATACAAACATAAGGGCCCTAGTGGGGGAAAGCCTATGATCTTGAAAAGAGGGGGTGGTTAACACTGCGTGTTCTCACTCACAAGTGGGAGTTAAACAATGAGAACACATGGACACAGGGAGGGGAACATCACATACCAGGCCTGCGGGGGGTGGGAGGCAAGGGGAGGGAGAGAATTAGGAAAAATACCTAATGCATAAAGGGCTTAAAACCTAAATGATCAGTTGATAGGTACAGCAAACCACCATGGCACATGTATATCTATGTAACAAACCTGCACATTCTGCACATGTATCCCAGAACTTAAAGTAAAACAAAAAATAAAAAAGAGGAGATGGTTGGTTAATGGGAACAAAAAATACAGTTAGAAAGAATAAGATAATCTTATTTTTGTACCCATTAACCATCCCCACTTTAACTTCCCCTACTCACACACTACTCTTTCTTGCCATTGGTAATAATCACTCTACTCTCTATCTCTATGAGTTAATTTTTTTTTATAACTCCCACATGTGATTAAGAATATGTGATATTTGTCTTTCTGTGCCTGATTTATTTCACTTAACACAATGTCCTCCAGTTCCATCCACAAGCAAGATTTAACTGCCTTAAATACACTTTCTAAAGACATGGAATTTGATATCCTAGCCAGGACTCCAGGGAATGGACAAAACTTGCTTCTGGAATGGCTTTGAGAGTTGTGTAAAACAAATGATGGTCACCTGTCTGAGTCCAATTGCATTGCTATAAAGGAATACCTGAGACTGGGTAACTGATAAAGAAAGGTTTATTTGGCTCATGGTTCTGCTGGATGTACAGAAAACATGACCCCAGCACTTGTTTCTTGTGAGGAACTCAGGAAGCTTCTAATCTTAGGGCAAGGAAAAGAGAGGCTGTCATGTCGCCTTGTGAGAAAGGAGGCAAGAGCAGCACAAGAAAGAGAGAGGAGGAGGGTGCCACAGGTTTTTAAAACAACCAGCTCTGTTATGAACTAACAGAGTGAGAACTCACCTATGATTGTGTGGAAGGCAACAAGCCATTCATGAGGGATCTAGCCCCCTGGCCCAAACACCCCTCCAGTAGGCCCCACCTCCAACACTGGGGACTGACTTCCAGCATGAGATTTGGAAAGAAAAAACATCCAAACTATATCATCAGTTCTCCGTGTCACACAACTGTCAATATTGGTCTGGCAAATATTAGAGGGAAGAATAATGAGGCTGAGGGATATCAGTATGTTGAATGGACATGTTATGTAAGGCCAAAAGACTCAAGAGAACATAATCTTCACCAAGGCCGTCAGAAATGTGTTGGTGAGAAGATGCCAATATCACTAAAAATTTAATGATAATTCTTTCCAGGCTGGGGATAATAGGAGAGGTAGTTACAGAGTCTCATTCTTTAACATTCATGGTCAAAATGCTCTTCTTCCTAAGTAATGGAACCAGGTGATGACACTTACTTGACTGAAGCTAAGAGGCTTCAATTACCATAATGTTAGGTGAAGTTGGAGAGAGAGTCAAGGAGTTTAATCTGTAGATATTGTGAAAATGGTTAATAGAGCTTGACATCCTTATAAGCAGAAGAGTTGGGCAGTATTTTTTTTTTATATATTTAAAACATTAAGCAGCATCCTTGTTAATTTTAAAATATTAACAAGAGTGCTGCTTAATATTTTAAAAATTTAAAAACAAGTAATAAGCAAAAACACAAAAACTAAGGAGCAAGAAATGATTCTATAGCAGGTACAGACTGTGATGCAATGAGCTCTACTACCTGGGTCATCTAATCTTCCATAGTGCTGGAGGATCCAGCAAGCTCTGTAGCGCTAGAAAATGCACAATGTGGAACTTATGGCAAATTCCAGTGGAAGAGTCACAACACGGGTCCCTGAAAGTCTGGAGTAAGCTCAAGCACAGCACAGAACTATTCATCCTCTGTGTGTTACTAGGCTCTGGTAAAGACAGAACACTTGACCATGAAACAAACTGTCCATGCAAATAAAACTGCCCATTATGAGTGGGATTCTTTTGGACCAACCAAGTCATAATATTACATAGGCCCAGACACAGTTCACTAGACATGAGCAAGTGGACCAAACCACATGTCACCAATCCCAGTTGCATAGTGTCTCTCCTCTGATTTGTTGTATGGGTTTTTTTACGTCACTAGCTAAAAGGGCAGGAAAAAGGTCGTTATGTTTGATTTATGGATGGATTGCCTCAGTATGTAGGTGCAAGTGAAATATAGACAGTGGCTACACTACAGCCACATTTAGGGTTGCCCTTGAAAAACAGTGGAGAAAAAAAAATATTCTCACTGGTAGAGCTCCAGGCAATTTACTTGAGGTGGAAAGCAAAATAGCCAAGATAAGAATATATATAGATTTCTGTGCAATGGCCAATGGCCTGCCCGTCTAATGTGTAGCCTGGAAAAAAAAAAAAAAGAACAGGAATATCAGAGACAGAGAGGTCTAGGGTGGTGCTTATGTAAGTCCCAGGGTTTGAAAACCTGTGAACCAAGAGCTCCCTGTGTGCTAGGGCAGAAGAAGATAGATGTCTTAGTCCAAGAAGAGAGAAATTGCTCTTCTCCTACCTTTCTGTTCTATCTGTATCCTCAATGTCTTGGATGATGCTAGCCATCACTGGTGACCGTGGACTTTCTTTACTCAGTCTACTAATTCAAATACTAATCTTTTCCAGAAACACCCTCACAGACACATATAAAGATAATATTTTAATAGCTCTATAGATATCCCTTAACCAGTGAAGGTGAAATACAAAATTAACTGTTACCTCTACTTACCAAAAGTGACGTAGCTATTGCTACTGCTGAATGTCCAATTTGTCAGTGACAAACACCAACACTTAATCTCTAATAAGGCATTTTTCCTTGAATAAATCCACTGGTTAGTTAATTACTTAATTCTACTTCCATTCTAGTTCATTTTATAGGAATAGTTATTCTGGGCATGAGTTTGCCTTTCTTGATCACATTAGTCACCCACTGGCCTTAACATCCAGTGGCTAAAAGAATGCCTGATCCCTAGGCATAGAATCACAGCCATCATAGCTATTTTACTTGGAAACTCACTTAGCCAATGAAGTATGGGAGTGGACCCATGACATGCTGCACGACTCAGAAAGAGCCAGTCTTACAGAATGCTGAAATAGCCTCCTAAATGTGCAACTGCAGGCCAGCATTGAGGAAACACTAATAGGATATAGTGCCATCCTTCAGGATCCAGTGTGTTTTTTAAACCTAAGGTCTCCATATGATGGACTATTCCCAACAGGAAGGTTACATGAGTTCAAGAAACAAGGAATAGCCACCAATGACTCACTGAAAGATTTGTGCTCCCTGTATTCACAAACTTGAGCTCTTCCAGGAAACACATAAAGGGTGTTCATATGGAAGATATAAAAGTACATAATCAAATTACAAGTTATGTCTTCCATATGAAAGCTTTGTATTCCTGTTACCCAGGGATCAACAGGCAAAAACAGGAGTCACCATACCAGCAGAGGTAATTGATTCTGATATAGGACTGCTTACAAAATCAGGACAGAAACATATGTGGACCCCAAATGATCCATTTGGATGACTCCTAATACTCCCTTGAACCTTTGTAAATATGGACAGTAATATGAAGCAGCCTAGATAATGAAGGATCTGATAACCAAGGGTTTACATGCTTTACATTTGGTTCATACCACCAGGCAAATCACCAAGATCTACTGAGAGAATCATTGATGTTGAAGGAAATTTAGAATGAAGAGTGGGAGAGAAAGAGTAGGAATGCTAGTTGCAACCCAGAGATAAACTGTACCAATGGAAACTTTATCCTGCTAACTCCCCCTTCTTGTTAGTTTTCCCTCCAGAAAGAAAGGTCCATGGAAACCTTGAAGAACCTACTCCTGGACCTGTATGTGAAGAAGATGCAAATGAAACAAGGGCACTGTGTGGTGGCCATGAGAATGAGCTTCTCAGACCTATTAGCATGGTGAGTATAATTGACTATGCACCCAAGCTGTTGTGCTCTGACAATCAGAATTGCATTTATGCTATGGTTCCATGGGCTTCTCCCAGCTAATGACTGAGAATGCCAGGAATACTAAGGGAGAGTTACTGCTGGGAGAAACAATACACCTCTGATTGGCAACTTTGGCTCAAACACATTCTCTGACAGCCTTGGCAAATGTCTTTCAGACTTTAAGACTATTGGGGGCACTACCAACCACTGCCCACCCTCTTTCACTGAGGATCAGATTTGCATTGTGGTTTTATTATGCACCCAGCTTTATTAGCCCCCTCTCTGTTTTCTTTCACACTGATATTTCTCCTAATAAAACTCTAAATACTTAATCCTATTTTGTCATCTGCTTTTTGAGAACCTCTATGATATTCCTATAATATAAAGTTTAAGTTGTGTTAATGAGTCTCAGGTCCTCATTTAATATAACAAGGAAATGCAGCAAACTAGTGAAATGACTCTCTTGAAGGCAAATTGCAAATAAGTGAGTATAGTTTAGTATGACAATGTAATAAGGCATTTTTATAAAACCAATCTAGATAATGGCATTTACACCATTGCAATTATTCACACTGTGGCTGAATGGAATTACTAAAAGATCAGAGAGTCTAAGTATTCTTGCCTATCCATAAAAGCTATGCAACCTAAAAAGGGAGGCTGGACAAGGGTCAGACTGCTGGGTGTTATAACCAAAGGTAGTGAAAGTTGTCTGCCAATTTTTCCTTTCATGCCTTTAAAAAATTAAGGGAGACTGAATTTGTGCTCCATATTCATTCTTGATAGACTCTCCCACTCTGTTCGTTTCTTGACACTGCTGCTCCAGTCTTCCTTCCACAAACCGCTTCTCAATTGCTCCACATCTACCTTACAAGGGCTTCCTCCTACCTTCTTTCTACCTGATTTTCCAATTCCTACTTTGTCATCTTCTCCCATTTTAATTACTTTCATTACTGACCAAAGTTAAAAATATTTCCAAGAAAGTTCATCTTACTTTTAACAAAGATATTACTAATACCATTAGAAAGGATTTTTGAATGGAAAAAATACCAATGGATTATTTGAGAAGCTGAGAGTTCATGCCTTGGAAGCCTTCAAGTGAAGATAACCTCCCCAGTTTCCTTTAACTTTTATTTTCAATGATTGTAAGTCTTCCATACATAAAATCCTTGGAAGATTTAAAATGAGGAGAAAAGCTTAACCACAAGTGCTTCTACAATTGACAATGTTTGAAAGTTCTTTAGTCAGGTTATCATTTTATTTGCATTTCCTTGTTTTCCTCTTCTACAAAAAACTAAACTTCAATCTGTCAGAATTGTCATAAACTCTGAATCATCTGTGAAAAGTAATGTTTTTTTCTAAATGCTTACAATGTTCTCTTTTGGTTATTCTTTTTTCCTGAAATGAGAGTTTTCTAGGACTCAAAATTCAAAAAATTTAGCATAATTTGTTTTGAATTAAGTAACTACTACACAAAGTTTCCAACGCTAATATTCTCCTGTCAATTAATAAAGGTAAAGTTGTTGGGAATTATTCACTTTAGGTTTTCATAAATATGAATAGAAAACATAAAAAGAGATAAGTTGCTTTTTCTTTCTTCAAACAAAACTTTTTTATTCCTGTTTTCCTTATGTCTACACTTATTGTTTTAAAGTTCCACTTAAGGTATAATGGGAATGTCTCCATCCAATTATCTAAGAATTTTGGAACTCAGTAATAATTCCTTTCTTTTTAAGATACCACATCCCAAGAGAACCTCTAAGTCAAATATAAATTTCTAAATATTTTTGTTTGCAGAATCTGTTTGGATGACATCACTTGTAACTATTTTAGATTATTTTCATCTATTATAAAAATATTGTTACCACACAAATACATAGACCAGTCATACTATAAAGCAACCACACAAAAAAACAGTATAATAACCAGCTAATAACACAATGACAGGATCAAACACACACATATCAATAACAACCATGCAAGCTGGATAAAAAAGCAAGACCTAATAGTAAGCTGTCTCCAATAGACCCATCTCATATATAATGACATGATGGGATGGATCAGCTTTGGATTCCTGGTGCCCAGGGACCAACAGGAGAATACTGGAGTCACCATACCAGCAGAGGTAATTGACAATAAAGGGGTGGAGGAAAATCTACCCCACAAATGGAAATCAGAAAAAAGCAGGGGTTGCAATACTAATTTCAGACAAAACAAACTTTAAACCAAAAAAAATTAAAAAAAATAAAAAATACAAGAAGGGCATTGCATTATGGTAGAAGGTTCATTCAACAAGACACTGTGACAAACCTAAATATATATGTACCCAACAAAGGAGTACCTAGATTCATAAAACAACTTCTTAGAGACCTACATAGAGACTTGGACTCCCACAAATCAATAGTAGGAGGCTATAACGCTTCCCTGACAGTACTAAATGGATCATTGAGTCAGAAAATTAATAAAGATAGCCAGGGCCTGAGCTCAACATTGGACCAAATGGATATGACAGATGTCTACAGAACTCTCCACTGAAAACCAACAGAATATACATTCTTGTCATTGTCATATGGCACATACTCTAAAATCAGCCACATAACCAAACAGAAAACAATCCTGAGCAAATGCAAAAGAGCTGAAATTAAACCAAACATACCTTCTGACCACAGTGCAATAAATAGAAATTAAGACCTAAAAAAATCACTTGAAACCAGGTAATTGCATGGAAATTAAACAACATGCTCCTGAATGACTTTTGGGTAAATAATGAAATTAAGGCAGAAATCAAGTTCTTTGAAACTAATGAGAACAAAGATATAACATACTAGCACCTCCGGGACATAGTTAAGGCAGTGTTAAAAGGGAAATTAACAGCACTAAATGCTCACATCAAAAAGTTAGAAAGATCTCAAATTAATGACATAACAACATAATGAAAAGAATTAGAGAAGCAAAAGCAACCAACCCCAAAGTCAGCAGAAGATAAAAAATAACCAAAATCAGGGCTGAACTGAAGGAAATAGAGAAACAAAAAAATTTCCAAAGAACAACAAATCCAAGGTTGGTTATTTGATGAATATTAATAAGATAGATAAAACGCTAGTCAGTATTGAAGAAAAAATGTCCATATGAGCACAATTAGAAATGACAAAGGGGCTGTTACCACAGATCTCAGAGATACAAAAATAACCATCAGAAACTACTATGAACACCTTTGTACACAAAAATAGAAAACCTAGAAGAGATGAATAAATTCTTAGACAAACACAAGCTTCCAAGACCAAATCAGGAAAAAATGGATTCCCTAAGCGGACTAATAATGAGCTGCAAAATTGAATCAGTATTAAATAGCCTACCAACAACAACAAAAAAAAGCCAAGCACCAGACAGATTCACAGCTGAATTCTACCAGCTGTACAATGAAGAGTTGGTACCATACCTACTGAAACTATTTTTAAAAATTGAGGAGGAGGGATTCCTCTTAACTCATCCTAGTATACTAACATCACCCAGATACCAAAACCTGGGCAGACACATACACAAACACAAAGAAACCTTCAGGACAATATAATGAAAAATGATGTGAAAATCCTCAGCAAACTACTAGGAAAACAGATCCAGCAGCACATGAAAAAGTTTAGCCACCATGATCAAATAGGCTTCATCTCCAGGTGCAAGCTTGGTTCACATACACAAATCAATAAATTTGATTCATCACAGAAACAGAACTAAAGACAAAAACCACATGATTATTTCAATAGATGCAAAGAGGCTTTCAATAAAACTCAACATCCCTTTATGATAAAAATTCTTGATAAACTAGGTATTGAAGGAACACACCTCAAAATAGTAAGAGTCCTCTACAACAAACTTACAGATACCATCATAATGAACGGGCAAAAGCTGGAAGCATTCCCCTGGAAATCTGAAACAAGCCAAGAATGTTCACTCTCACCACTTCTATTCAACACAGTGTTGGAAGTCCTGGTCAGAGGAATCAGGCAAGAGAATAAATAAATGACATTCACATAGGAAGATAAGAAGTCAGACTATTCCTGTGTGCAGACGACATGATTCTATACCTAGAAAATGCCAATGTCTTGGCCCAAAAACTCCTTCAGCTGATAACTTAAGTATCAGGATACAAAATCAATGTACAAATATCATTAGCCCTCCTATATATCAACAACTGTCAAGCCAAGAGCCAAATCAGAAATATGATCCCATTCACAATTGCCACAAAAGGAATAAAATACCTGGGAATACAGATAACCAGGGAGGTGAAAGATCTCTACAATGAGAATTGCAAAACACTGCTGAAAGAAATCAGAGCTGACACAAATGGCAAAACATTCCACGCTCATGGATAGAAGAATCAGTATCATTAAAATGGTCATATTGCCCAAAACAATTTAGAGATTCAATGCTATTCCTATCAAACTACTAATGACATTCTTCACGGAACTAAAAAGAAAAAATAAAATAAAATTTATACAGAACCAAAAGAGCCCAAATAACCAAGGCAATCCTAAGCAAAATGAACAGTACTGGAGATATCAAGCTACATGATTTCAAACTATACCAAATCACAGGACCACAGTAACCAACACAGAATGGTACTGGTACAAAAACAGACACATGCCAATGGAACAGAATAGAAAGCTCAGAAATAAGGCTGCACACATAGGTCCATCTGATCTACAACAAAGCTGACAAAAACAAGCAATGGGGAGAGGACTCTCTATTCAATAAATGGTGCTGGGATAACTGGCTAGCAATATGCAGAAGATTGAAGCTGGACTCTTTCCTTATATCATATACAAAGATCAACTCAAGATGGATTAAAGACTTATATATAAAGCTCACAACTATAAAAACCCCAGAAGACAACATAGGCTATGGCATTCTGGACATAGGAATGGGCAAAGATTTCATGACAAAGATGCCAAAAGCTATCACAATGAAAGCAAAAATTGGCAAAAGGAATCTAATTAAAGAGCTTCTGCAGAGCAAAGGAAACTGTCGACGGAGTAAACAAACAACCTACATAATGGGAGAAAACATTTGCAAACTATGCTTCTGACAAAAGTCTAATATCTGGCATCTAAGTAAGAAACTTAAACAAATTTATAAGAGGATAAAAACAACTCCATTAAAAAGTGGGCAAAGGACATGAACAGACACTTTTCAAAAGAAGACACACATGTAGCCAACAAGCATATGAAAAAAAAGTTTGATATCTCTGATCAGTAGAGAAACGAAAATCAAAACCTCAATGAGATGCCATTTTATACCAGTCAGAATGGCTGTTATTAAAAAGTAACAAAATAACAGAATACTGATGAGGTTGCAGAGAAAAGGGAACACTTACACACTATTGATGAGAGTATAAATTAGTTCAACCATTGTGAAAAGCAGAGTGGTGATTCCTCAAAAAGCTAAAAACAGAACCAGCTATTCTACCCAGCAATCCCATTACTGGGTATGTACCCAGAGGAATAAAACTCATTCTACCATGAAGACATATGCATGCAAATGCTCACTGCCACACTATTCACAATAGCAAAGACATGGAATCAACCTAAATGTCCGTCAATGACAGACTGGTTTAAGAAAATGTGGTACATATATGCAGCCATCTAAAAGAACAAGATCATATCTTTTGTGGGAACATGGGTGGAGCTGGAGGCCATTATCCTTAGCAAACTAATGCAGGAACAGAAAAACAAATACTGCACCTTCTCACTTATAAGTGGAAGCTAAATGATGAGAACTCATAGACACAAAGAAGGAAACAACAGGCCAGGTGTGGTGGTTCACGCCTGTAATCCCAACACTTTGGGAGGCCAAGGTGGGTGGATCACCTGAGGTCAGGAGTTTAACACAAGCCTGGACAACATGGTGAAACCCTGTCTCTACTTTAAAAATATAAAAATTAGTCAGGAATGGTGGTGGGTGCCTATAATCCCAGCTTCTCTGGAGGCTGAGGCAGGAGAACTGCTTGAACCCAGGAGGTGGAGGTTGCAGTTAGCCAAGACTGTGCCATTGCACTCTAGCCTGGGAGACAGAGTGAGCCTCCATCTCAAAGAAGAAAGAAGAAGGAGTAAGAGGAGAAAGAGGAGGAGGAGGAGGAAAAAACAACAGACACTGGAGTCTACTTGAGGGTGGAGGGTGGGAGGAAGAATACAAGCAGAAAAAATAACTATCGGATACTATGCTCAGTACCTGAGTGACAAAACAATTCTTACAAGAAACTCCATGACAAGAGTTGATCTATATAACAAACACACATATATCCCTAAACCTAAAAGTAAAAAAGAAAATATATATTTTATATGCCTTTTTCTTTCTTAACTATTGTATCAATCATTGTTGCAAATGCAACAAAAATTAGTACTGAATGCTGACTTTTTTAACACAAATTTCACAGGTGAAACAAAGATATTTTTAAATTTACATCAAGATTATTTAAGTATATGGAAATATAATTTCTCAGATCAAGATTGAGTATATATGTAAGTAATATATATATATGTATATCATATATATTTAATTACATATACATCTATATGTGTTCATGATTTTAAGGTCTCAAACTGTGGCATCCATTACAACATGTGGATATCCATTCTGAATTTCTCAGTTAGTATAATTGGTGAGGACTTGTACTTTTCCCTTCCATTCTTTTTTTCCAAGAATAATGTAAATAGGTGAATAACTATCTAGATTAACATCAATTTCTTTTGCATTGCCTTCTTAATTTCTCCATGAAATGAAGGCTTGTATTCTTTCTAGAACATCTCTAAAATTCCTTGACATTCCTGTTTTGACTGTTTCTAAAATAATGCTTGGGGGCCATAATATATTCATGCCTTTTATCATAGTTAATTTGAGCACCTTACAGGAAAAACTGCATTATACATGATTATAAAACTATATTACAAGTAGTTTCATGTTTGCTTACATTTATACTATATAAGCCCATTTTTTGAAAGCAATATACTTTACTCAAAGAATGACTAATTCAATATTCTAAAAATTGCTTCTGTTTTTCCAAAAGTAAGCATTATTATATTTTTACACAGGAAGAGAGTAAAAATCATAACAGTTATCCCCTTGTCTCAACCTTCCACCCAAAAATAAATGCACATAAATCTTTAGTTACAAGTGGAAGCTTAAATAATTGTATTTATCTCCCTTCTTCTCTAAGACCCCTTAAAATAATAGAAGAAAAAAATGGTATAAACTCATAAAACAAGGACGAAGTGAGTCTTTAATAATTAAGAAATTACAATAAATTTCTCGTAGATGTTCAGCAGACAGAAAAAAGAGCATATATCTATGTGTATATATATATATATATGTATATATACATATATATGTGTATGTATATATACGTGTGTGTGTGTCTGTGTGTGTGTGTGTCTGTGTATGTATTTCTTAGGGAATGTGTAGAGGAGGCAGAGCCAAAAAGGGAGCCTGACCCCTCTTCAAAATGTCAGAGCACTGGAATCTGAGAAATGACAGGTAATATGGAATTAAATGGGAGACTGGGTGTGAAATATTTGTTAATTAAAAGTCTATATAAGGACAACGTACAACCTCAAACACAAATCTCTCCCCCAATTTGGGTACAGATTTAACAAGCAGATAAGAGTTTACCCTCTGGCAATAAGTAAGTCAACAAATTAAGTTAAATCTGTGGTATCTTCTTTATAACAATTGGAAGACCTGAGATAAATAATTTCTGTATTTTAGTGACTTCAAAAAATTGGCTAATTTGCATCAACATGGTAAAGAGAATCTGCTCTTTAATAAAACTAAAGAATTTGCCTTCGTTTCTTACTTTGCTATTCTCTTTAACCTACTCCATGAAACGGCTTTTGACAAGGCACCAAAGACCTCTGTATTTTAAAAAATGATGGTCAATGTTTAAATTTCCTTTTTATTCCTTTCAGAAGCCTTGATAGCTATTCTCTCTATCTCTCTTTCTCAATCTCTCTCTCTCTCTTTCTCTTTCTTTTTTTCATTTTCTTGAGACAAAATCTTGCTCTGTAGCCCAGGCTAGGGTACAATGGTGCAATCTCAGCTCACTGCAACCTCCACCTAGTGGGTTCAAGCAATTCTCCTGCTTCAGCCTCCCGGGTAGCTGGTAATACAGGCATGTGCTACTATGCCCAGATAATTTTTTTTTTTTCAGTAGAGAGGGGTTTCACAATGTTGGCCAGGCTGGTCTTTAACTCCTGACCTCAAGTGATCCACCTGCCTCAGCCTCCCAAAATGTCTCCTTCTTTCCCGAAACATTTTTTCCACTTGGTTTACAGAACTAGACATATTGCATCCTCCTACTTCATTGACTTATCCTTCTCAGTGAACTCAGCGGGATTCTTCTTTCCTCCCAACTACTAAGCACTGATGTTCGCTGCTGTTTATCTATACTCCTTCCATAACAGATTTCATGTGGTCTCATCAAACAACAAAATTGTTGGGGGCAGGGAACTTGTTGTTTTAAGCCACAACATTTTTAGGTGGTTTTCTTCACATTAATAACTAACTGAAATATAGAGTTAATAAAGTGATTGCGTATATATGTTTTTGCATATTTACTGTTATATACACAGACTTTTAAAATATAAAACTGTAGCATCCTATACATGTTATTTTGTAAATTATACTTTATAATTTTCATTTTTTGTTAATATGTTTTATGCTGTTAAATATCCCACAGAATCATTCAGAGTGGCTGCATAATTTGTTATTGGATTGGATTTGCTGATATTTATTTAATACCTGGTTACTAAACATCAAACTGGATCTGTTTTTTAATCATAATAAACAAGTATACAGTGGGCATCTTTATAACTAAATCTGCATATCTTGATAATTTATTTATAATGAACATTTGGAAGCATAGGTGTTAAATCAAGTAGTATATCAAATACATTTGTCAAGTTCCTATGAAGAAAGTCTATAACCAGTTTATATAAACTACCAACCATGCATAAGAACTATACCACTGGTATTTAATGGCTAAGGTGCATTTTTTATATTGAATTTTAGTACCATATAAGAAAAAATATACTTGAAAATTGAACTTGTGAGGTTGACAAATACATCCCTGGAAGGCAAAAAATTTCATTTCTATGATGAATGATAGGATTCTTCCACCTCGTAAATTGAACAAATAGTTCTTGAAATGAATTCTCACTTAAAATTTTGATGCAAAGAAAATTTTATTACACAAAATAAATTCTGTCTAATTTTAACTACAATAAACAAGCATACAATGAGCATCTTTGTAACTAAATCTGCATATCTTATTTATTTATAATAAATATTTGGAAGCATAGATGTTAAATAAAGTAGTACATCACATACATTTGCCAAGTTCCTATGAAGAAAGTCTATAAGTTTATATAAACTACCAACTAACATTAAAATTAAAATATTAATTTTATTGTATATTCTTTTGAACCCTGGATTCTTTTTAATTAAAAAAATATGATAAATATTTAAGGCTCAGTTTAGCTGCTTTCCTGACAAACATTAACTATTTCAGTTCTACTGTTGGCTATGGTCATCTTATGCTTACAGAATGTTCTTTACTAGATAAACAAGTAAGATTTCCAAAACATTGATATTTTATGTTGATATATTTTAAAGTTTTGAGCATTTTATACAATAAACAATTCACACTTAAAATGTACCATCTGATAAGTTTTGATAGAGTTTTATTCTGTAAAACATCACCAAAATCAAGAAAAAAAATCATCTTCATCATCCCTAAAAGTTTTCCCAGTTCCTTTTGTGTGTCTTTTCTATCTCTTTGGCAGTAGCCACTTCTCCCATTTCAGGCAACCACTTATCTGCTGTCACTATAGATTAGTTTGCATTTTCTAGGGTTTTATATATATGAAATCATACATTATGTAGTCTTTTTTGTCTGGCTTCTTTTACTTGGCATAATTATTTTCAGATTCATCCATGTTGTTTCCCATATAAATGTCTCATTCCATTAACTTATCACAGTCTATCTTCAAGTGATATTATAATACTTCACATATAACGTAAGAATCTGACAACAGTGTAATTCTATTTTTTCCCTTCTGGTCTTTATCCTATCATTGTAATACAGTTTGCTTGTTCATATATATGAAATCCACATGATAATGAAATTATATCTGTTTAAAAAGTTGGTTATTTTTAAGGAAATTTTAAAAAGAAAATGTATTTTATATTTACTTATGGAGTTACCATTTCTGATGCTCTATATTCCTTTGTGTAGATCCATATTTCATTTCGGTATAATTTTCCATCTGCCTGAAAAACTTTCTTGAACATTTCTTATAGTATGGTTTTGCTGATGATGAATTTTTTTTTCTGATTTTGCATGTCTGCAAGTCTTTATTTCATTTTTGTGTTTGAAAACTATTTTCACTGGGTATAGAATTCTAAGTTGCCAGTATTTTTTTCCTTTAGTACTTTAAAGATGTTGATCTGCTGTCTTCTCACATTTTTTCCAATAAAAAATCTAGTGTACTCCTTCTCTTTGTCTTCCTGTGCATAGTATGTTCTTTTTCTTGGACAGCTTTTAAAATGTTTTCCTTATGACTGTTTTATTTTTAATTATTTTAATTATAATATGCTTTTGTGTAGTTTTCTTCATGTTTCTTGTGTTTAGATTGCTTTGAGATTCTTGGATCTGCAGGTTTATAGTTTTCGTATCTCTACCCCCACCCTCAACTTCGAGGCTTTCAAATACACACACAAGAAGCCACATAATTTGTCCTACAGCTCACTGATGCACTTTATTATAATTATCTCATTGTTTTATTTCAAATAGTATCATTTTTATGTCTTCAAGTTTACTAATCTTTTCTTATTCAATGTTTAATCTTTCATTCACCCCTTCAAATGTATTTTTAGATAAGAAATTATAGTTTTTATCTCTACAAGTTTGATTTCAATTTTTGTATAGAATGTTCCATATCTATACTTAAATTTTTGAATATATGAAATATAGTTATAACATCAATATCCTTGTCTGCTTATTAAAATCTGTGTAAGTTGGTTTTGAGTGGTTGATATTTCTGCTTACAATGAGTTGTAATTTCCTGCTTCTTGGCATACTTGACATCTGTGATCAGACTTGAGACATTGCAAATTTTACCTAGTTGGGTGCTTGATATATTTGTATTATAAAAATATCCTTAAACTTTGCTTTCGGATGCCGTTATAAGAAATAGTTTGAGTCATTCTACTCTTACATTTAAGATTTGCTATTTCAGAACCAGAAAATGTTTATCTAGAATGATTTATTTCCCACCAATGAGGCAAATCCCTCTGAGTACTCTGCCCAGTTATGAGTTTTTTCAAACTGACTATTATGTACAGGCACTATTACAGGTAATATATTAGTGCCAGGAACAATTTTCTCTATTACTTGTTTCCTAGGACTGTGATATTTTTCTCACATTCATGCACTGATCACTACTCTACTGAATACTTGAGAAGAACAGTCTGCAGATCTCTGGAGTTTTCTACAGGTACAGCTCTCTCCTTTCCTGAACTCTGTCCTGTGAACTCTTAACTATTTGTTCCCCTAGATTCGCAACTCCATTTCCCTTTTTCAGGGAGTCTGGCAGGCTCTGTCCCCTTTCTTTGGCTATCACTTGGAAACTTCCTCACAGCAATAATCTGGGACAAACATTAGGCCTACTTTGTTTTCTATTTCTCAGGAATAAATGTCCTTCATTTACCTTTTTCCAGTGTCTTTAAACCATTGTTTCAAATATGTTTTTCTAATATTTGAATGTTTCAGTCAGGAGGGTAATTCTAATCCTTACAAGCCCATCTCTGTTGGAAGTAAAACATGCATACTAAAATTTTAAAAACTATTATTTACTTGGTGTAAATTTTTTACTTTCTAGGTATATTAGTTACATAAAATTAGGGAAAACATTATAGAATCGTCCTCACAATATATTGCCCTCATGTGTTACTCTGCTATAGAACCTAAAGTGGTTCTTATTCTCACTAAATTAAATATAAACATAAGCAGAAGTCAGCAAAAGTAGTTATATAAAGGACTAAAAAAGTGTTTTCATTGCTTACAGCTTTCTTATGTTCTAGTTTGGTCTAAGAACACAGTTAACATAGAGGAATTGATGGCATACATAGCCGTTATTCAGTTATCCATGACTAATATTACTCTCAAGTAAAATTTATTGAGTCTAGTGCAAATGTAAAACATCTTTCCTTGAGCATTTACAATGTGGGTTAGGAGTTTTCCTCATAATCTTTGCTTAAGTTTCTAGACCTATACCCTATTTCAAAACATATAAACATTATTATAGAATGGCAAACTTCTGGAATTTTCACTTCTCTTAAACGTTTTCTAAAGAAAAGGACTTTTAAGTGACAAAAGCTTGTAGGACGCTTGTTAACCTTCACAACGTTCACATTAGAGAATACTAGACTATTAAATAATTTTTTAAGTATGTGGATTAGGCTGTTGGGGGAACATTTCAGAAAACGACTTTCACCCCAAAAATCCATAGTTTTAGTAGACATGAAGCCATGAAGAGTATCTCCAAAAGCGCTGGCCAGAGCAAGCAGGCAAGAAAAAGAAATAAAAGGTATCCAAATAGGAAGAAGGGCCAAACAGTCTCTCTTCAATGGATGAAATAATTCTATACCTAGAGAACACTAAAGACTCTACCAAAACCCTGCTCGACTTAATAAAATGACTTCAGTAAAGTTTCAGAATACAAAATTGATGTACAAAAATCAGTAGTATTTTAGAAATTCTCACAAAATCAAAGAGCTTCCCCTTTTAGCTTAAAGTCATTTGAAGTTAAAAAAATTCAGTAGCATTTTTATTCACCACTAACATTCAAGCTGATAGCTAAATCAAGAATACAATTCCATGTATGATAGCTTCAAAAGAAATAAAATACATACCAGGCCAGGCGTGGTGGCTCATGCCTGTAATCCCAGCGCTTTGGGAGGCCGAGGCAGGTGGATCACGAGGTCAAGAGATCAAGACCATCCTGGTCAACATGGTGGAACCCCACCTCTACTAAAACTACAAAAAATTAGCTGGGCATGGTGGTGCGTGCCTGTAATCCCAGCTACTCAGGCGGCTGATGCAGGAGAATTGCCTGAATCCAGGAGGCGGAGATTGCGGTGAGCCAAGATTGCGCCATTGCACTCCAGCCTGGGTAACAAGAGCGAAACTCCGTCTCAAAAAAAAAAAAAAAAAAAACCAAAAACATACCAATACATCTGATAAAGGAGGTAAAATATCTCTAAAAGGGGAGACCCATAAAATGCTGCTGAAAGAAAAATCATAGATGACACAAACAAATAGGAAAACATTACATTCTCATAGATTGGAAGAATCAATATTGTTAAAATGGCCATATTGCCCAACACAATCTAGAGATTCAATGCTATTCCTAACAACCTGCCAATGTCATTTTTCACAGAATTAGAAAAAAGTATTCTAAAATTGATATGTAACTAAAAAAGATCCTGAATAGCCAAAACAATTCTAAGCAAAAATAACAAAGCTGGAAGCATCACATTACTCAGCTTCAAACTATGCTATAAGGTTAAAGTAACCAAAACAGCATGTTACTGGTAGAAAAACAGATACATAGATCAATAGATCAGATTAGAGAACCCTAAATAAAATCACACTCCTACAGCCATCTGATCTTTGACACAGTTGACAGAAATAAACATTGAGGAAGGATCTCCCATTTCAACACATGGTGCTAGGATAGCTGGCTAGCCATAAGTAGAAGATTGAAACTGGACCTCTACATTTCACCATAAACAAAAGTTAACTCAAGAAGGATTAAAGATTTAAATGTAAGTCTTCAAGCTGTAATAATTCTAGACAAAAACCTGGAAAACATCATTCTGGACATCAGCCTTGGGGAAAGAATTTACTACTAAGTCTTCAAAAAGCAATTATAACAAAAACAAAAAATTGACAAGTGGGATCTAATCCTATTAAAGTGCTTCTGCACAGCAGAAGAAACTAACAACAGAGTCAACAGCCAACCTACGGAATGGGGAAAATATTCACAAATTATGCATCTGATAAAGGTCTAATATCTATAATCTGTAAGGAACTGAAACAATTGGGGAAAAAAACAGTATTTAAAAATGGGCAAACGACATGAGCAGACAATTCTCGAAATGAGATATACAAGTGGCAAATGAACATATGGAAAAAATGTCCATCGCTAATCATTAGAGAAATACAAATTAAAACCACAATGAGCTCCCATTTCACACCAGTTAGAAGGGCTACTATTAAAAATCCATAAAATAAGGCCGGGCATGGTGGCTCATGCCTGTAATTCCACCACTTTGGGAGGCCAAGGTGGGCGGATCACCCGAGGTCAGGAGTTTGAGACCAGCCTGGCCAACGTGGTGAAACCCTGTCTCTACTAAAAATACAAAAACTTAGCCAGGTGTGGTGGCAGGAGCCTGTAATCACAGCTACTTGGGAGGCTGAGGCAGGAGAATCACTTGAACAGGGAGGCAGAGGTTGCAGTGAGCTGAGATCACACCACTGTACTCCAGCCTGGACAACAAGAGGGAAACTCTGTCTCAAAATAAATAAATAGATGTTCATAAAATAACACATGCTGACTAGCCTGTGGAGAAAAGGGAGTGCTCATACATTGTTAGTGGGAATGTAAATTAGTTCAACTACTATGAAAAGCAGTTTGGTAATGTCTCAGAGGCTTAATGCAAAATTAGCATACAACCCAGCAATCCCATTACTGGGTATATATTCAAAATACCAAATCATTCTACCAAAAAGATACATTCACTCATATGTTCATTGCACCACTATTCACAAATAGCAAAGATATGGAATTAAACCAGGTTCCCATTAGTGATGCATGGTATATATATACCATGGAATATACGCAGCCATAAAAAAGAACAAAATCATGTCCTTTGTAGCAACATGAACTAATAGTGGGGGGATGTAGGTAGAGTGGCAAGGGTTGAAAAACTAACTGTTGCATACTATTTTCAGTACCTAGGTGATGGTATTATTCATACCTCACACGTCAGAATCATACATTTATTCAGGTGACACACTTGCACATGTGCTCCTTGAATCTAAAATAAAAGTTGAACAAATAGAGTGCTTCCACAAAAGTAAAAATGCTACAACCATCATTATTTAGTTCTTTATGTACTATTTTTAGAGTCAGATTTCAATACACCCTAAATATGTTGTAATGGCTACATCTTCATATGGAGCTACAGAGTTGTTTTATTATTCTTAGTAATTAGGGCATATCTCTATAACACATTGGCAAAATCAGCAATTAATACCTTTGTATTGTATTGGTGTTGTACTTTATTGTATCAATACCAAAATTAGAAATCAATACCTTTTAATATGTCTGTGTGGATAAACCGTACTTGACAAACTCCACTAAAAATTATCATTAGCATGTATATCAGTTGGCTATTTCCATAGCAGTCCTGCATAACAAACCACTCCTACACTTCTTAGTGTCTTAAATGGACAATTATTTTATCCATGCTTACCAATCTGCAAGTTGGTTGTTGGTCAAATGATCTAGGCTGGATGTTCCTGGGCTTCATTCTAAACTTCAGATTGAGTTCAGGACTGTTCTACCTGCCCCAATTCCTCCTCTCACACTCTCTTTCTCTTTCCCATTAATTGGCTGAGAGACAGAACAGGTGAAATCTAATCAGTGGTGAAACATGTTGCTTTCTCTACCACCAGAAAGATGTTTTTAGTAATGATGTTAATATGGTGATCTTCTAGGACTGTGGGAATTCTTTGCATAATTTTACCTGAACATTTTTCATGCATTTTCATAGTGACTTTGACTGTATCTTTCTATGCCTCCTGAGCCTTTGCCAGGAGACTGCAAATAAAACAGAGCTTTTTTTTTTTTTTTTTTTTTAAATAAGCAAATATACCTCAAAATGTCTTATTTTAGGCCTGCAAGTTTCAGGTATCTGCCAGAGACGTAAGCCATAGAAAAAAATTTCCTTTCTGATTTTGTTGGAAAAATAAAAAACAGTGATAAATAATAGTTTGGGATTTTAGTGGCGTATCAATACCTGGCTGAACTCATGAAGTGATCTGCCTTTAGTATTATTTAGTGCTATGAAAATCTCTAATAATTTATGAACCCTAGCACAATTGTTAACAGTATTACTGCTCACTTGTTTGTCTCTAGCCATGTCATCAGTAAAAACTCTCTTTGTGAATTGCTTGAGCCTGGAAGGTGAAGGTTACCGTTAACTGAGATCAAGCTGCACTCCAGTCCAAGCGACAGACCAAGACTCCATTTCAAAAAAAAAAAAAACAGAAAACAAATAAACAAAAAACTTCTCTTCTTACAGTACTCAACATTGTATTTGGACTCTTAATTGAGTGAGCTTTTTTGGAACTGCTGTCTATTACAATTTATTTTTAAATAGTCAATATGAACAATGCTATCAAAAATGTACAAAATTCGAAGTCTTCTACATAGATGTCTGTTTTGTTATTTTTTTTCTAAAATAAAGATTGAAAATAGAAATTTTTGAAACTTGTCAATATATACATTACCTGCTTTCCAGTTCTAGCCTGTACCTTTTTCTATTGTTAATGGATCTTATCTGCTACCCATGCAGGAAAGAAGACCTCCTTACTCCCACAATTGTGGCTGCCACTTGAAAGTAATCAAAATTTTCTGGAATCTGTAATAGCCTCAGACTTTTGAATGACAGAAAATGAAAGGAGACCCTGGGAAGAAAACAAGGAGCCCTGGTGTTCTAGGGAATGACAAGGCTCTCTTCTGCTTCAGTCATCTCATTGTCCTACATGAATCCCATGGTTCCTGCCCTTGTTAGAATTCCCTTATAAAATGATTTAGAATTCCTCCTAAGAGTGACTTTTGAAAACATATTTTAATCATTCAGGGTCTATCATTCCCTCATGATTGTCATTTCCTTCTACATTTTGCCTCTTCCTGAGGGAGACTATCTAAACTAGTGACTGCAGCATTTTATCTAAAACTAGAGAGACTCAAACTTGTCCTAACAAATGTCAAATGTTTTTTGTTCAATGTTTTAGCATTGCAATAACATAAGTAAAATATTAGAGAGTTAGATTTTATTTTTTTCTGATATTACTGCATTTCCCAAAAGGTCTTTACATGAAGTTAGGATTTTATATGGCTATTGGGAATATCCCTATTGGATCTGATAGCCACAAATATTAGTGTTTGTCTGTAACTGCATTAATGTCTAAGCACTTATAACTTACACACATCCATGCACTCATTTATATTACACACATTTATTGAAGTTTCACTATGTTTCAGGAACTGAGGCCACAGATGAAAAATCAGAATTAGAAAGAAAAATGTTTCTCCAGTTTTATGAGAACAAGAAATAGAGACAACACAGAAAGGAAGAAAGGAATAGAATGAAATAAGCTAACATATCAAACACACACACACACATATACACACCTATAACTCTCTCTCTCTCTCTCTCTCTATCTCTCTCTCTCTCACAAGATCTTCCTGCTTTGAAATAGCTGTGACCTTATTGTCACCTGCCTCTCACCCAGTGTCCAGTACACTCTATTCTCCCACGTTAAGTGCCTCCTCTCTACCCTGTCACAGCATAAAGCATTCAGCTTGGCAACCCCTGTGGCCACTTGTTAAGTCACAATGCAGACCAAGTGGCTGAGATCCGGAGCAAAGGAAGTGGACAGTTCTCAGGCACCTCAGCTAAATTGCTGTAGTCGCATGTCTGTTAATACAATGCTCTTGATTCCTGCCCTGTGATGATCACCTGGGAGGGATCAAGGCAATCAGCATTATACTGCTAAAATATTGCTGCTTGAAACTGTCATCATTTCACATTCACAGGAAACACCTTACAAAGGTACAAGTATTAAAATGGGGACCTTGAAGACCTATGCTTGAGAAAGATAGTAATAAGTAAGCATGTAGGTTTTCTTAAGTGCAATTTTTATGTTTATGAAGATTTTTACCCTTTCTAATAAGAAACTTTAGGGATCTTTGTACTACTATTGTATAGAATACATGTCAATTAAAATAGGAATACTGTATTAACATAAGTCTCAACATTATCTTTTGCTAGAAGGGAAATTAAGCCCTTCACTCAAATACCCAAAGGTGAAATGACTTCAACTCATAGGTCATTTGGAAGAGCTCACTTAGGAACTTGAGAAAGGCATTTAATATTAAACTTAGAAGTACTTTCTCAAGAATAAATCACTAATAGGAATCCTTCCTTCCATCATACTGGATTACTTCTTACAAATTAGTGCAATGCTCTCAATTCTTTTTGCTTTGACTTTTTAAAAGTATTATTAATGTAGCATTATTCACTTCTGACTGATATCCCACCTAGTCTTAAGAAGTGAATCAAATTTCAGGTATTACTGATATATTAAACACAAGTTCATCATAATGGTATGATTGAGAACTAGGTACATGAAGTAACCACCTTTTATTCATCAATTTTGTAAAAGCATCTTTTAACCTAGGGTTGTATCTGGGACTTTTATACAAAGTCAATTTTAAAACTGCAATGTATTTCTCCAGAGAACTTGCAACCAAACATATGCCAAGATCCTCAGGGAGAGTTTAAACCATTTTAGAAATGTTACTAAAAATTTAGAGGATGGCAATTGTTAAGATGAAACAGTTTGGTTGTTAAGATGAAACATTTTGAAGATTAATTTTTTTCCTCCCCCTCATCATCTGATGATCTGATGTCACATAGAGTTAGTCAAAAGAAAAAAACTCAGAGAACGTAACTTTATGTGCACTGAACACATGTACTTTACTAAGAAAGTAAATCATAAAACTTGCAAATTTCTTGAAGCCCTAAAATCAATCAAGGGAAAAGAAACAAATGATGATCTTAAATTTGAATCTTTTAATAACATTTCTTGTTTTTGAAAGAATGGCATTATAGCATCTACTGCTGACTCTCTGTTATACTCAAAAAATGTATAATGCCATGATAATTAAAATATATTTATTGGTTATCAGTTTACATATAATGCTCCTGTAGGCACTGGATAAAAAGAACTACTCGGGTAGTTTACTATCAGAACGGATGACACTTACTGAAGAAATCAGCCTTTGTTATGTGGCACAATAATCAAAAAGAAGCAGATAGTAAAATATGACCATGAACTCATTTAAAGATCAATGATACAATTGTGGGGGTTATAAAAAGTTTGGCTGAATATGAGTAGAAGTGTAAGGACAAAGAAGGTGTCAGCTCTCCTCTGGTCACTATACAAAGACTTCCTGGAAGATATAGGTCTTCCAAAAACATCAGGTTGAAGCAAGGTGACAAAGCGGTTTGATTACAGAGTTGGCCTAGCAGGATCCTGGAAGTGCAAGTGGATGGCAGAATGGAGGACATCTGGGAGGTCATGGCTGAAGATATGGGAAGGGGTACACAGCAAAACAGACAATGAAGCCAAAGCTGGTGGCCAGAATAATTTGAGTGCTTACCACCAATTTTATAGCTTTTCCCAAGTCCTGAGGCCAAGAAAAAGTCAAACTCACTCTTAGTTTTGAATCAAGAAACAGAACTGAAATAATATAAATAAAAAATAAATCTGAGAACTAGATACATAGACAGTTGCTCTTCTAAAACCATAAAATTTAGTGTGGAAAATATACAAACTACAGGCAGAACGGTGATTAATATATGAGGTATAAAGAGTAATTCTAATAAAATAGAAATGTACAAGATATTAAAATGCTAATTTGTACCTATTATTCAGTATTTCCACTGAAAGTGAAAAACACCCAAGTTAGCGGCGATAGAAAAATAGAAAACATTTGTCTGGTTGTTTATAATTCTATATAATACCTCCCCTAAATATTGACAGTCGATGCTAAACTAAAATAGCACCCAAACCTAACAGACAAGTCTCTATTGATTTAAACTGAATTACTCATTCTAGGTTTTTAAAAATAATATATTAGTGTATAATTTTTTAGTTATAAATGATAGTTTGATAGACAAATTAGTGTGATAGTGATAGTTTGATACATTGTATACAATGTATAATTGTCAAATCAGGATAATTAGAGTACCTATGACTTCAGACATTTATCTTTTGTATTAGGAATATTAGACCCCTTATATTTTATCTATTTTGAAATATACAATAAATTATTAACTATAATTTTCATACTGTGCTATTAAATACTAGAATTTATTCCTTCTAGCTAACTATAATTTTGTACCCATTAACCATTTTATCTTTATCTCTGCCTCCCTGCTGCCCTTCTCAGCCTCTGGTAACCATCATTTTACTCCTTATCACTATGAGTTCAATTTTTTTTTAGCTCCCATGTATGAGCGAGAACATGAGATATTTGTCTTTCTGTGCCTGATTTATTTCACTTAACATAATGTCCTCCACTTTCATCCTTGCTGTAGCAAATGATACGATGTGATTCTTTTCTATGGCTAAATAATATTCCATTACACACACATACACACACACACACACATTATACACAAGCGTATATGTATATATACACACTGTATATATCACACTTTCTTTAACCATTTATCCATTCATGGACAGTTAGGTCAATTCCATATTTTGGCTATTGTGAATAGTGCTGCAATAAAACATGGGAATGCACATATCTCTTTGATATACTGATTTCTTTTCTTTCGGATATATATTCAGTAGTGGGATTGGTGGATTATATGGTAGTTCTATTTTTAGTTTTTTGTCTTCCGTAATAGCTACACTACTTTACATCTCTACCAACAACATACAAGCCTTCGTTTTTCTCCTAATCCTCACCAGCATTGTTATTTTTTTGTCCTTTTGCTGGTAACTATTCCAACTGGGTGATGACATCTCACTGTGGTTTTGATTTGCATTTTTCTGATGATTAGTGATGCTGAGCAGTTTTTCATATACCTGTATGTCTTCTTTTGAAAAATGCTTATTCAGGTCTTTTGTCCATTTTTAAATAAAAAAAAATCTTTTGTTATTAAGCTACTTGAGTTTCTTATACATTCTGGTAACTAATCCCTGTCAGGAGGATGGCTTACAAATATTTTTTGTCAAATTCTGTAGGATGTCTCTTCTCTTTATTGTTTCTTTGCTATGTGGAAGATTTTTAACTTGATATAATCCCATTTGTCTATTTTTGCTTTTGTTGCCTGTGCTTTTTGAGGTCTTACCAAAAATATCTTTTACCAGACCAATGTATTGGAGAGTTTCCCCCATGTTTTTTTCTAATAGTTTCATAGTTTCAAGTCTTACATTTAAGTCTCCAATCCATTCTAAGTTGATGTTTATATATGGTGAAAGATGAGAATCTAATTTCATTCTTCTTCATATAAAAATCCAGTTTTCCCAGCAAGATTTAAGAAACTGTTCTTTCTCCAGTGTATGTTCTTAGTGTCTTTGTCAAAAATGAGTTGACTACAAGTGTGTGGATTTATTTCTGGCTTCCATGTAGGTTTATCACCCCTTTATCAAAGTATTCAGTTTTTAATGCACTTTTTCATTCAACAGACATTTTGTATGTGAAAAAGTCTTCTAATTTATACAGATTATTTTTAGGGCAAAAAAAAAAGGAAAAAATCTAGATATCTATAACAGCAAATAATTTTTCATGAAACATTCTATAATTCCTTTCCTCTCTGTAGTCTTCCCTCATATATTCATATACATACACTGAATAATTGAAAAACCAAGTCAAATTGGCTTTCTTAAATTGCAGACCAACTCACTACAAAGAGCTACAACTCTCCCTTCTTTTATTTCAAGTGTTTTTGAAATAGATTTTAAAAATGTCAATTAGTTTGGTCTTGAGAAAGAAAAACAAAACAACAAAAAAAAATTTAAAAAGAAAAAATTCTGACAATATGAATGTATTTCTTGTCGATTAATATGCATTATAAAGTTGTTTATTCAGGGAACTTACTACATATTAACTTTTCTGAAATCATGAGTAAAAACGTGAACCATAGTTGAGAAATAGTCTCTCCTCAAAACAAATGTTTTGGGGATGGGGCAGAGAAACCCCATATTTGTTGTTTGCTTAAATAAACAATAAAATTCAAAAGGATTGTAGGTCATATGCTTAAGGCAGCGATACAAGGTGAAGTGTGGTGTTCTGGGGACTACTAGTAACACGAATAGTGTGAATGTTGAAGTCAGGAAATATTTGTACTGCCTTTGCCTATTCCTCTTCTCTTTTTGTCTTTGATGGATATACAATAATTATATTTTATAAGAATGCCAGTAGTGACGGAAGTACTTCTCCTAATGCAGAGGCTGTAAAGCTATCAGAAGAGCTTTAAGCAAATGTTATCTGTTTTACAGAAGAAATCAATTACCCGCAGATTGCTTAAACCAGTGACAGGCATGGTAAGGAATAAAATGTGCTAAGTAGAAAAGTTACAGCCATCAACATGTAAGGAATTACATGATATATGAAACCAATCACTTGTTCAATTTACCTTCAAAACTAAAACAAGTTCTTCTGCATTGGAAATAAACATGAACCTCTCTCTGAAAAGGGAACAATTTCTAACTCGATGGAAAAAGTACTGTATAAATTTTATCCAGCAATAGTGTTATTAGGAGCATACAACCAGGTTTTCAGAGATAAAGTATGTGAACTACTTAACATACTTATTTCAAAGTAGACATCAGTTTGTCTTCATCTTTCTGTAGTTCAGCATTATGTAATTTTCCAGATATGCTTAGAATAAAACGAGTCTGCCAGAAAATGCTCTATACTTTATATCATGCCTTATATTCATATCAAACTGCAAATTTTACTACTCCATTAAAACTATCCTAATATGTTTAAGTTCTAATATTAATTGTTCTCTGTTGATATCAGACATTTTATTATCTATCATTAGCAAAAACAAATCCAGAGGTGGACATTTTTTTTTTCTGCTTAAAGAAGAAAAATGTATCAAAGAAGCCCTGACAGTTCTGATGCAGGACATCATGGTCTAGATACTCATCAAAACTGTTAATTACTCAGGTGGAGCTGACATCTTGCTCATGAAACAAGGTCACAATTTTTAGTTCTTTTTCCTATCAGTCCTCCAGGAATTTTTGCATCATATAAATGAATTTTAAAAATGAATTAATTCAAATCACATGTAACATAAAAAAGTGATTTCTTAATATTGCAAAAACAGAATCATTTTACCAGATGTGCTGTTGGAGACATCACAACATAACCGTCATATTTCTGTGAGTGTCATTGTGTGCAATGACAGCCATGACGAGCAATACCTGTCTAATGAAGAACTTATGTTTTTCTTTTTACTTTCTTCCTTTTTTTAAACTGAGAAGTGTTTAGAAGAATTTGATCACATGATCTTTTAATAGAATCAGAAGTAATATACCAGCTGGTGCATATTATTCTTTTATGATATTCTGAGGGAAAGTTCTATACTGATTTAATTTTCTTGGGAATAAAATATGTATATTCAGATTTCATGCAAGTCAATCGTCCTTAATGGACAAATGTTAATGATAAATTTAAAATACAACATTTTTGGAACATTTGTAAGTTAAAAATTTTAAGAAGAGTCATACAAGTCATTTTTTATCCACTCTAACACAGAAAACAATATTGGGAAAATTCCCCAATGAAAGGTGCTGCTATCGCTTTTCCTCTGCAAAATTATCAGGTTGATATAATGGTGATGTCCTACTGATTATTCACCACAGACCTTCCAGCAGGATAATGCATTCTTAAAATATGAACTTGAAGCTAAAATATTAAATATGCATTCCCTCCTCCTATAGGACATGTTGAAATGCCACATGCTGTTGGTGAGAATGACCCATAAGTGTTGGATTTTCTCCCCCTTGCTCCTCTTTTCCAGAAACAGTTAGTGTGGCGTGCAGTGAACCAAATCAACAATGTGATTCAAGCTGTCTCCGTAGCTTCTTGGCAAAAGAAAGGATAAACTATAAAAACTCCCCTCCTACAGCTTTCAGCTCTTGCTTCCCACACTTTAACATCTTCTGTCACCTCTGGCGCTGTTACTGACCCATGCTAAGCTAAACTAAAGGATGATAAGTTTGCTGCCTCTGCCCTTGTCCTGAGGGGCTGCACATTATCCTATCAAGTATCAGTAGCCATTTCTGTGGGATATTTGTCACCCCACGAAGGTCTTTGGAACAAATGAAATGGGCAGCGAATTACAAAAATGTCATTCTCTAAAGGAAATGGATGAAGGCTTTTGTTCTCCAGTAATAAATAGATGCCATAGGCTTATAACACTATTTTTATATTAAATTTGACAGGGTTACTATTTCTAGCTAATTAAGGGAACAGCTTGAAAACTATTTCTTTCTGTACTTTTAAAAATAATGCTGCTTCCCCCTTTTCTTCCTACTAATAAATATAAACAGTACCTGGCAATAGATCCTGAAAATCATAGATCATGATTAATTTCAAGTTACTTTTGCTAATGTTTGTTTTAAAAACATACAAAAACCATTTTTAGGGAGAGATTTTGAGAATATAAATGAATTATGTAAGAGGTATCTATGAATGCATTTTAAAAGTATGATTTATACCTATTTCTTCTTTCTTTATAAATCACAAATATATTACTTCCTTTTCTCACTTTTCTCACACATTATGGTTTTACAGGGCACCATGATAAATACGCCATGGACAAAGGTCAAGCAAAGGATAATAACTCAATTCCTTAACTAAAGGCTTCAAAGCAAATCCTCTGTGTTTAACAGCAGTATGCAGGGGTCAAGATGACAATGTCCCAGACTTGACAATAAAATGTGTGTTAATATCTTTCAGCCTCAGTACATTTGTTAAATGGGTATGCCTGGACTGACATACTTAGGTTTTCTTTGAAGTAGAACTTGAGGAAGATACATAATATATAATAAAAAATTAAATAGCACCACATATTTTTAAATAGGCTTGGATTGTGTAGTTTATCAGGTTGAGCTGAATATTTTCATGGTAGTTATAAAATATTTCCAATAAAAATCGGCATATTTCTTCTATACGTTTACCTACACAATGATTTTGGAATTGAGCTACCTTTACTTACTACACTTATTTTGCTAAATAAAATTTGTAAGATAAGTGTTAAAAATAATTCACTGAAATTTTTCAGTGATAGTTAATTTGGCCCATTAATGTATTGATGAAGACTGTTAATAGTTGTGAAAATTATTTAATAGTGAAACAAATGATCTAGACTCAGATTTTCTGGTTTTACATCTTAAATCATAGCATTTGGGTTGACATATAATACTGAATGTCTTGAGTTTAATCAGTATATGTTTACATTTTTACAGAATTGATTAGCAAAAAGAGTAAAAACTATTCAAACCAATTCTAATTTTCAAATTTTTAATTTTTCTTTCTTAACATGAGAATACATGCCTAGCTTTGTGAACTCCCTGATTGTACAAGCTGTGATAAGGGCACTAAGAAAGCCAAAAGTTCTTCAAATAATATCTAAGCATGTCAGTCCACCTCTATCCCTTTAACAGGGATAGATTGAGGCTCAAGGGTACTAATGTACATTTTAATTTCTAGCCAGATCACTGTCATCTTGACTCCTGTATACTGCTGTGAACCACCCAATACCCATCCTCTAGTGTCTCACTTCTGACAAATGAGTATGCAATTCTTGAAACTAACAACTCTTTTTCCTTAAACATTTAACTTCCTTGGCCAATTCTAGTTAGTGATTCTTCCACAATAAGAGAGGGTAACATGTTTGAAAAATATATAAGAAGAAAACTATAAGAACAATATCTATTTGAAGAATAAATTACTCAAAAAAATAAAGTCTAAAGAGGAAAACTCCATTTTTCTTTACAAGTGGAAAATGATGACTGGTATCCCCATGTTTATGTCACACAAGTAATTGCTAAATGGAATATGGTAGATTAAAAAGACTTTTATTAATTGAAAAAGTGTTAAAACACTGTAGTTGGTTATTCAGAAAGTTTGAGTGATTTCTTTTCTGTTGATCTTTAAAAATAGAGCAGGCTTCATTGTATATGATTTTATATGTTCTGTCCCATCCATAGGAAATGAAATGTAGAGTACATAGGATCATTTCGTCATCTCAATACTTGTTTAAAATTTGGCTTCTGTGTTTACCTCACTCTTCAATTCAAGACATTTCTCAAAGGCCACCAGTTTTCTCTTATCCCATATAAAGAGCATTTTAAAATAAATGGATTTTTATATTCTTGATTTATATTCTTTAATGTAATCAACAGGCTGTTGATTACATTAAAACTCAGTTTAAAACTGAGCTTTTTATTTCCCGATATACCTTCCTTCTGATTTCCTTTGTTACACAATAGGAGGCAGTAAATAGAAACCCAGAGTACATCAGTGGTATTGTGGGAAAGATCATAGGAAAGAATGCTATACTTTCTTCTAAGGAAAAAACAAATGACAATAAGCAAAAAGAAATGAGTTTCCCCACCTACTGGTGAAACTGAAGATTGTTTAGCCACATTTGAGACAAGGGCTTCATTTCAGAATAAAAAATCAGATATGAAGCTGTACAGACCAGCAACCACTTGACAGTCTGTGGTGCTTCTAAGAGCAGGGAGAAGAGCAGGAAGTGTGTGGTGGCTGCAAAGCTGTGGTGATCTAATGAAAGACTTTATATGTCCAGGGCTTTCTTTACCTAGTTGACTGGTTGATGGGCACCCAGGAGCATTTCAGTGTATTTTAGCAGTTCTTTGAGATGTTAATGAATTAGAGATCTTTTTGTGAATTAAATAAGTGACTCTGAGATAAGAGAACATATATTTATATGCAATGTTTTATGACAGAGAGGGCAGAAAATGTTCCAACATGGCAACTTGGGAATGTTTTATAAAATAAATCACTTGGAAAACTTATTTTTATTAGTTTTCCAGATTATTTTATCTGATTGATTGATTGATCTGATCATTTTATCAGATCATTTATATCAGAGGCACTTGTACATTTGAACAAGTAATTTGTTTATTTGTAGATTTAGTAATTTGACTAAATCTGCTTAATTATTGTTCAACACAATAAAAGAGGGAATATATGGAAAACATAGGAAGAAAACAATAATTTAGAGTTTGAGGAACTAAATTTCCTAGAATAATCAAGTCTAAAGAGAAAATGTACTTTTACTGTGCTTATTTTTAACAAATGAGAATAATAGCAGGTTAAACTAGAACTTCTTTCATAGAAAAGCTGTTAAAACATTACAGAAATTTTCTCCAAAAGTTTGAGCAACTTCCTTTTATGTTGATCCATGAAAGCAGAATAAATTCTAGCCTATGTAGTCAATTCTCTTGTCTCATTATGCACACCTTCCTTTTCAATTCCTGTCTAGTCAGTTAGCTAGTCTTCTTAATTTAGATTTTTCAATATATCTAGTAACTATACATCATTTTATATTTATTTCACTTTTATTCTAGTTTGGGTCCTCAGAATCTTTCTTTCTTAACTAGATTGGTTCCACAAGACAAAACAAGACAAAACATCCAAATGGGTTACGCTCACCTCTACTCTCTCTCTGAACCTACTGTGCAGCATTGTAAATGAGTCTCCATAAATTGTCCCCCAACCCAACGAGTCTGGAAACAATATAGAATGACATTCAGACTACTGCATCTCTCATGATCTTGGTAAGCTTGGCCAAGTTGCTTACTATCACTATCACCTTGTTTATTCAGAAAAGCAGGAGAGGCTAGGCAGGGTGGCTCACACCTGTAATCACAGCACTTCAGGCGTCCCAGATGGGTGGGTCACCTGATGTCAGGAATTAGAGATCAGCATGGCCGACATTGTGAAACCCAGTCTCTACTAAAAATACAAAAATTAGCCAGGTGTGGTGGTGTGCACCTGTAGTTCCAGCTATTTGGGAGGCTGAGGCAGGAGAATCGAGCCCTGGAAGTGGAGGTTACGGTGGGCCAAACTCATGCCATTGCACTTCAACTTGGGCAACAGAGTGAGACTCCATCTTAAAAAAAAAAAAAAATGTAGGAGTAATCGTAGTACTCCTTCAAACTCTTGGTATTTTAAAAATACGTTCTTTTTTTGTAAAACAAATCCAAGCTTTTTGTCATAGTATGTGCCCTTCCAAGTCAGAGACTTTTGGTAGATGTGTTTCCTAACAACACCTAGATGATACGAAATGTAAAGTATGTTATCTGTGGAATTTGTTGACATTTAGAACATGTATTCAATAGTATTTAAAATACTGTTTTCTTTTTTTTTTTTTTTTTTTTTTTGGAGACGGAGTTTCGCTCTTGTTACCCAGGCTGGAGTGCAATGGCGCGATCTCGGCTCACCGCAACCTCCGCCTCCTGGGTTCAAGCAATTCTCCTGCCTCAGCCTCCTGAGCAGCTGGGACTACAGGCACACGCCACCATGCCCAGCTAATTTTTTGTAGTTTT
>NW_022436946.1:51141443-51210076 GCF_009761245.1 Sapajus apella
GCATGGTCTCGATCTCTTGACCTTGTGATCCACCTGCCTCGGCCTCCCAAAGTGCTGGGATTACAGGCTTGAGCCACCGCGCCCGGCAACTGTTTTATTTCTAATATGATTTTTCTTCAAAAATCATCATATACATTAGTTTCATCACTTTATATGTGTATGCTATATGAGTGGTTTGAAAATATAAGTGGTTTAAAATCATGTACATTGGAATAGATCTAGGTGATTTTTTTTTCCTATATATTGTTTTCCAAAAAGACAGAAGTAACAGGTGTTTATGGAATCTGGCAACTGTTTTAACTAACACATTCAAGAATTAGTGTTAGATACTCTAAACCTAGCTACTTTAAGTGCCTTTTTAAAAAATAGTAACATTAGTATCATTTTCATTAAGAACACTCTAACTACCACATTTACTCATTGCTGGGAAATAATCATGAAGGTTGATTTTTATTGCCATCTTAATTTTCAGATGATAATATTAAAGTGGAATCACAAACTAATGCTGTTAAAAACATCTAGTAATATGAAATGTCGTCAAAACCATAATGCACAATATTAAAAGGGAAATAAACTACTGATTTTAAATGGCTGGGCTTGTATTGATAAAAGTTGGCTCAAATGACTAATCTTTTTAAAGTTTACTTTCCAAATTACAGCTGCCACACAGCAACTATCACTGGTTAAAAATTGCTTTTCAAGATCAGCCATAAAATGTGTATTACATATACATTTAATATAAACAGAATTCATCAAGTCATAATATATTAATTAGCTACATGATAGAGCAAGGCATGATTAGATTACTTATTGGACTAATTTAATTTTCACAGTGGCAGCTAATTTAAAGGAAGCATTTTGTTTTCAAGCTTGTTTTTAGGAATTGTTATATAAAAAGTATTAATCTGGTATTTGAAAACAATCTTTCTCCCTCTCTCTCTGTCAGAAATAATTCGTGATACAGTACTTCTATCTTTGGTAGACAGAGATAGAAATATTTTTTAAATGATAAGAATAAACTAGATGATGAAAAACCTTTGGAAGAATATGAATCCTACTTTCTAAGATTAGCATCAGATTTTTCTCTCTTTATACCCTTTTCAGGATCTTTTTGAAATCAATGGGAGATCTATTCATTAGCATGGGAGAAAGTATACCTGAAGTGCATTGCTGAGATATACTCAGAACAAATAAACGGAAACCAAATCTCACTTCCCACAACCCAACAATGTTTGTTTCTATACTCATCTATCCCTAAGAAGCAAATATTTCACTGAGTCCTAAGAAGCAGATCAGAGAGAGAGCAAAGAAATAAAGGTCCTTGATCCAAGTAACAAAGTGGGCCTAAAGTAAACTATTATACATAAAGACATGATAGAAAAAGCATTTACCAGGTTACTAATACATTTTGAGACTGATATAAAAGTGGTTATGGAGAGGCTAATTGAAAAGAACACATAACCCAATTGCTTTAATGCTGACAGATAAGGAACAAAACTTTGGCACATAATAGAGCTCCAAATAAAAACAAAACTATTACACAGTTGTTGCAGATATATTTTACAACATATCTAATCAAATAATAATATCCATAATCCAAATATTTCAGTGAGTTAAGCAGTGGAAGTGAACAATAAAATAAATGGAAGGAAATAAGAAACCTCTTCTTCATTACAATTTAGTTATAGATGTGTAAGGTAAAATATATCCCAATTCAACAAGCATTGTTGTCCTCACCAATCCGTGATCACCCTGTTACTGTTATGGCTCTCATATTCTAACCATAAATTATGCAGGAATAGACAAATTTGGTGATCACTTTATCGAACAGACATTTGTACAATTAGAAGCCATGCTGCCCACATGAGATGTGTACATCGAATAGTTCTCCAATGAAGAAACTAGTATATAATAACTGTATAGGGAAAACTCTGAGCTACATTTTTGTTGTCAGATATTCATTATTTTGTGGCAGGAATTGTTCAACCTCAATTACATCCTATGTGGTTAATATGCTTCTTCACCAAACAAAATCACCAAAATTTACCTATAAACTCAGCTTCTAAAGTATAAGACTCCCACTGATGATTTTAGCCTAAGGTATAAAACTACTGGATGCTCAATCCCATATATCTCATAATATAAGCATAAGTGCATTCTTCCCAAACCAGAATTTCAGGTAATATATTCAGGAATAGTGAAATGTATTAATTATATTCTGGTTTATATTTTTATTCTCTTAAGTAAAAAATTGTGCCTTAGGGCCTCAATTTAATAGAAACTAAGCTTCACATATACATATGTTTTTCCTTCTGTGTTTTGTGTTTCATACTACAATAAAGAAAAACAAAATATTTTAAGAATTAATTTAACAAATAGAAGAATGACACCATGAAATTTAAGTAGAAACTCTTTTACTGTTTTATCTGATTTTTTTCTTCCTGGAGTTATGATTTCAAGTTCACACTTCAATGATAGAAGCTATTTAGCTTAAAATGAAATGATTACAGTAATTAATAATATGGAGTTGGTATAATTAATGTGAGCAAAAAACAGCTGATATTTTCATATGAGTTGCAAAATAGACTTTATTGATAATTTCAAAAGAAGCTCTTTCAGAATGTTTTGGAAAACTGCAGAACCCTTAAAGTGATTATGTACCTATGCAAAGTGGTGGCTCAGATCTACAAGTTTAAATATAAAATAGGACATTATATTACCCTCATACACGTATTTTGATATTTAACAATTTAAGATTGCATTTTCTTCCATATTCTTTTAACAGACTACAGGTCTTTTGTTTTTGGGTTATCTCATATGTGTTAGTAGGTCAATCACATAAGAAAAAATTTATTTCTCCTTCACCTGTTTGTTTATACCTAGAGGAAAATGATAAGGTAAAAGCAAGGAGTAAAATAGGAGAAAGGAAAAAGAAAATGTGTGCATTGTGAATAAAGAAGAAAGTGAAAATATAAGCAAGAAACCTAATGAGCTCCCATAAATCAAGCATCTTGATTTGCATACCCACTTCTTATTTTTCTTTTTTTTTTTTTAATTCTTCTGTTGTCAAAATAATTATTTATGCTGCCTAGTCATTCATACTTCTTATTCCTTATTTCCTACACTAAAATAATCTGGCTATTTGCCATGCACTAAAATTGTGGATTCTGCACTAATTAAAAAACTTTTGCTTTTTGCTTCTTTAAATTAATTCTTTAAATTAAGTCTGATATTTCAGTTCTCCTCATCTCCCAATTATGTTGAAGTAAAAATAAGATTTACAATGGTTAAAATATAAAAAACTAATACCTCCCAAAATGAATTACAAAAGGTGTGATGGAATAACTGAATTTTAATTTTTAACAGTAGCTTACCTTGCCTATCTCATATCTTTCTGCAGAAAACTCACAAATGGGGATTATCCGTATGTTCTCTAGCTTCATGAACGCATTTAGTTAGCTAAAGAAGAATCATCTCATGAATGGTGCGGAAAATGAGTACAATGATTTTCGCCAAAGGAGCAGCAGCTCCAGGATCTTTCAAAGTAGCAGCAAGCAGCCGGGTATGGTGGCTCATGCTTGTAATCCCAGCACTTTGGGAAGCCAAGGTGGGTGGATCACGAAGTCAGGAGTTCAAGACCAGCCTGGCCAAGATGGTGAAACCACATCTGTACTAAAAATACACACACACACACACACACACACACACACACACACACAATAGCCAGGCATGGTGGCAGGCACCTGTAATCCCGGCTACTAGGGAGGCTAAGGCAGATAATTGCTTGAATCTGGGAGGCAGATGTTGCAATGAGCCAAAATTGAACCACTGCACTCCAGCCTGGGTGACAGAGAAAGATTCTGTCTCAAAAAAAAAAAAAAAAAGTAACAGCGAATGATGAACATAATACTGCCCTTGGCCTTGACAAGGTTCATTCAAGGCAACCCAGGAGGCATGAAATTTCAGACACCAAACTGTATTCAGCTGGATACTTGATATGGCTGAAGTGACCATGCTACCATGTGTTCTGGCTCTCTGAGCAGCTTATTTCATCAATTCATTACTTGTGGGCTTTGAATTGTGCCTGGTACCAAATCAATGCCCAATAAATGTATGATAATAAATTTTGATCAGAAGCATGCAGTCATCAAGCAACAACCCTTTGCTTGACGTTGAACAATTCAGTTATCATTTTTACCAACCAGATGTACCCAGAACAACCAAAAGTACTTCACTTTGAGGTTTTGATAATAAACTAGAACTTTAAAGAATGCTCTTTATTGGACCAACTTTTGACAAGGGGGGAAAAAAGCTTATTTAATGAACTCAGAAAAAATAAAGATGAAGACGAGAGAAACATAAAATGAACATATGGCCTTTCACATGATACATGTTGTTATTTTACCTGCCTTCTATTACTTTTATGTGTTATTCAGCTTTCTTCCACATTTGCATATTTTTTCATCTATACATAGGGAATTGAGGACTTTTAAAAGTTTTTTTCTGTCTCTGATGGATTCGACAATATTTGCAATTCTAGGAGACATCTGATTATTCTTTCAAAATAAATTTATCAGAAGGAGTTTTGTTCTCGAAAATCATTGTGATTACAGAATTATCTTTTGCTCTTCTACTATCAGATCTCCTATTGTTCTCTGGTAAATTTCTTGGGAAGAAACTTGACATTCTGATTTAATCTTCTTTGTCCTGTGTTTTCCCAACCATTGTCATTATGGAAGGGGGTGAGGGGAGAGAGGGTTGGAAAGAGGGAGCCCTAATGTTAAAGCTAAAGTTAATTTCATATTTCCAAGAAGAAACTTTAACTTCTCCCTAATATTAAGAACACTGAGAATAAATACTCACTTTTTTTTTTTATCATTGTGTTTGAATTCTAGCTATTCCAAACTCTACTTTTCAAGTTCAGAGAAAAAAAATTTTTAATCTCATTTGGGATATCAACTATTATAATTATTGTTATTTTCAAGATCTGTTTAGCCATTAAGCTGCATTACAGTAAATGCAAATATATGAAGAAGAAATGTAAGTTTTTATCATTAAGACTAAAACAACTTAATAAGAAACTCCTGAAGTAAATGAGTTAGGCTTTTTCCACCCTAAAGGATGAGCAGCTAGCTTTCCTACCCACTAATGAGCTATTTTTGACCTGACTAAAACATTTCAGTATCCCTCTCATGCCTACTCATTCACAAAGACTTCCCCCACCCCCATACCATTCCCATCCAATGGGCTGTGTGCCTGATCTGCATGCAATATTGTCCACCAGCATGAACGATTTACAATGGGCACTTTATTTCTATAATTTAAAAGAAAGAGAGAGGGGGAGAGAAACAACTCCTGATGCAAAATATCATTTTTTTCTTTCTAATGGATGAGTAATAACCAGGAGATTTCTGAAAAGCTGTCCGGGGTGCCTGTCAGTGCTGGCAAAATTTCTGACCCAGAGAAATATATTCACAAACAGCCCCTGTGATTATGAGTTACAGGCCCCTTTGGAGAAAGCTGCTCGGAGAAGCAGCAGAGAAATTATAAAACTAGTCTAAATACTTGGCACATAGAATTCACTGTCCATCCATCCTGCTCTAAATAAAATATATAAAATATATGTTTGAATAAAGCTCAAAACAACATATATGAAATATATGGTTACAAGAACTCCACAATGAAATGCCATTTCAAAAGATGCCAAAGGGCTGGAAATCAGCAAATGGATGTAAATTAGATCAGGCTTTGGCACCTTGCAAATCCATATTCCCATCAGCCCCAATCCTTGTGCTCCAATTTAACTTGATTCTGAAGATCCTCTTTGTGGTCTGATTTGGAACCTATTTCCTCTCTTTTGAGATGAGAACAATAAGGGAGGGGAGAAGGAATATGTGAAGAAAGGTAACAACAATTCACTTGAATTAGGGATCATTTTGCTTCATGTTCCCTTTCAGTCCTTCCTGCTCTTGCATAGATCTTGGCAAGGGTTGCTGTTTCAGTGCCAACTTAGTAAAGGCAGTGGGCATGATGCTGGAGTAGAGAGGAACAGCATAATGTCTCCAAATGGGAACTGTTTGTCAAACACCAGAAGCCAATGGAGGAAACTGGGAAAATAGGGATCTCTGCAACTATTTTTTTTTTCCTACAAGGGGTTAAAACAACTGCGATAACTCTAATCAGAGCTTTGTTCTACATGGGATTTCTCTTAACAAGGACTCTCTAGGAGTAGACTCCTCTGGCAGATTCCCTTGGGAAAACTCTGCAAGTTGGGCATAACTTTCCTCTAGGCGACTCTCAGGGTGTTGTTCACTTTGCAGAATATGAAAAATGTACCTCCGATAAGCAAGAAGCTATGCGTGCTTAAGGTATATGAAAAGTACATGAGATTCTTCACATGGATTTCAAATAAAAATGATGAATGCAGTATTCATACAATTTCCATACAGATAGTGTAAGTTTCTTGGATAAAAATTAAAGTAAAAGTGGCAATTTGGCATCCTGTAGAATAAACATCTGGTTGGTTGACTGCAATTTCATTTATGAATCAGCAGTTTTGGCACTGTACAGACACAATCAGAGAAAAATTTTATGACGTTATCTGAGCTTATTTGTGCTTCCTTTTAAAACACAGGCAAATGTCCAAGTGTGATTCTGAGGTGATAGTGACATAGTAATAACTGTCTAGTGAGAAAACCATGGAAATACTAATTTTGGTCATATCTACAGTCTACAGTCTACATATTTCTATATGTATTGCATTGTTTGGTTCTATTAATAACCATATAAGGTAGACAGGGAGAGAGTTTTAATTTCACAATTGAGAAAACTGAGGGCACTGGAACTTTTTAAAACTAGAGCTTTAATCGGGTCATCTGGTTCCAATTGTTCTAATCTCAACTCATTGTGGATAAGAGGGTATGCTAAATTGAAGAAAGAATGCTTTCATGCCTGGTCAGAGTTGTACTTTTGGTTCAGAAGTGGGAAGCAAAAGGGATGAAATACAACCTCATAATTCAGAACCTGCAGTACAATATCACAGTGTGGGTTCTGGGTATGGAGGGGTATCACATGTATTTATGTAAGTGTGCACATTTGCATTTTGTGCATGTCCATGCCCTACAAATATTGATTAGTACTTGCATGTGACTTACAACTCATTGTTAGCACTGGTCTAAACTGTAGTAGTAGCGAACTCCAGTACTGTCATTTTCAATATTCCCTGGATAGGAGACAACTCACCAGAGGTGGTAAATGTCTACAACCTCTGAAGATAGAATCTGGATTCTCAATTTTCATATTTGAAAAAGAAGGTGAACACTCTTTATTTCAATGTGTTTGTGAATGTACCATTTTCGTTATGTTCTAAAATATTCAACCTTTTTTTTTTTTTAAGGCACAACGTTCTGTGACATTGTGAACATACTGTGAAACTCAGACTGCCCTGAGTGGAAATTTAGTTTGCTACTGGCTAATAACTTTTTCCTAGAGGCTCAATTAGAAAATTCAGGAAGTGGACTCCATGTATGTATTCCTAGAAGCATGTAAAAAGCAGCAGTACCTGTATGTAACAAAAATAAGGAGATAATGGTAAATGATATAAATGCCACAAAATATGGTTAGCTTCATGGGCTTGGTTCTTAATTTTTTTTGCCATTTGTTATGCTTTAAGAATAAAACAAAGAACAAGGTAACATCCAGAGATTCGTACAAGAAAGGTGGCTCTTCCACAAATATTCTGCCTTTTTATCCCACTGTCTGGAAAACTAATTGAGGTTTGGGGAACTAGCAGTGCTTTTGCATTTTTCTTCATTAGGAAAAGTATTTGTGAAACAAGCTTCAAATTTTTGCCATTCATGATTCCCGGCCACAAGGTGATATTCTTCAGTGACACAATCTTCAATGTATATGAGCCAGAGGATCATTTCTTATCCTGAGCACACGACATAGCTAAGATGCAGCTGAAACCACCCCGCCCACACTCTCCACTTCAACAACAGCAGCTCATTATCAGAAGCACGTTGAAAAGGGCGGTGCAAGCACAAAAATCAATCTGATTGTATAGCTCTGCAAAATCATTCCAAGGGAGAAAAAAAATGCCAGAGAGTAAGAGAAAAGGGGCTGGGAGGGTGGAAAAAAGTAGGAATGAGGACATAAACTCTCCAAGGTCCATAAGGACTGAAGTTTAATGGCTGAGTGCTTGTTTTGAACTGTGACCTGAGGTTTGGCTTGGCACTAACAGTGGCATGCCTCATCAGCCACTGTCATAGCCACCCCAGGGTATACCTCCAGCAGGGAGTCAGCTCCGTATCCTGAATTCTCAACTACCAGCTACCCACCGCCTCCTCCGCACGCACTGCTGAGACCCTGCCGAGAAATCAGCATGCAACCCAAGGAAGCATCCTTTCCTCTGGAATAAAAATTAATATTACTTGTCATATTTCATGTCTGAGCTCTTTTCATGCTTTATCCTCTGGTAATGAGGGCTAAATTACCAATATTAGTAGATTTTCATGGCTAGCACAGAAAGAGCTGTTACCAGAATAAATGTTTGCCTTGCTTCTGTTGGACACAGGCTTTGCTAATGCAGCTTTGCTAATTATTTCTAAATAGGCAATAATCTGCATCCCCTAGTGCTGGATAGTGGATTGGCCACGTACCTGCTATTTCCCTTATTTACATGTTTTACAACTTTATCAACTACACTAATTACACTCTGAGCACTGTTTAAAATTTTCTGTTAATAGAGATACAATGATGCACCAGAGGATGTGTATTTATGCCATAATTGCGCCTCTGTTCCTACGATGCAGTCTCCAATTAGCTGTCTACGGTGGCACAAGCAGCTGCCTGATATTCTAAAGCAGTGAAACATCTGCACGGCGGATGATACGCTCACATGGATTTTTTTTTTTTAAGCCTAGAAATTTACACCCAAGGGAGTGCAGACAAATAGGAGCCTGTCATGTGTAGGGATGATTAGAAATCCTCACCATGGCAACATTGGAGCAGCCATGTCACAGAGTGAGGGGACACATGTCTAGATGAAGGCGCTAAAAACATTTGCCATTTTTTTTTAGCTTCAGTCTTCCAAACTTCCCTCCCTCCCCCTTTCTCTTTTTCATAGTCTTCTCTTTGCATCTAAAGCCAACCAAAACAGCAGGTGAAAAGGCCAAAGTCTGCAGCCATACAAGGCATATGACATAAGGGATCTAGTGTTAGGAAAAACAGTGAGCAATCAGAAATGTTAGACTCAGGAAATGTGCTGGGCCAGGAATGGGTGGGAGTGTGTTTTGTTTGAAAAACTATCGTAATAATTATTATTTCTTTAAGTGCTGGGTTGTGTTAAGAGCAAGAGGCAAGATAGAAAATAAATATTAGACAGAATATAACACTTGAGGTACCTTAGTCAAAAGATGACATCTAATTTAAAATTTCCTTTTAACCTTCATTAACAGTTACAATTTCTGCATGAACAGTTGGCTAGCACACATTAGTGAGAGTAGGGAAGGCACACAAATGTCTTCTAGTCTGATATTGAATATATTTCTTAATGGTTGCTTCTTTGATAAGCCTGCCCATACACTACATGGATACATTTAATTACACATTTAAGAAGGCATTAAATCCTATAGGAAATTAAGATGGAAGCAAAAATATATCATTGTGCTTTCTAGAATTATGCCAATTTGTATATTATGTTAATTATAATATTGTTAAGAATAATGTTGTACTTTGCCTATGATTTAACCACATAGGCTTCATAGATGCCATTTATGATATTATATGTTTTGGTCTACATATTACCTTAATTACTGTTTGAAAATATGAAAGTTTAAGTTATTAATTTAAAAATTGGTCTTCCAAATAATTATTATATCATATGATTATGGCAACACTTCACAATTAATAACGAAGACATGTTTAAAAGTATTTAATTAGCAGAGAGCTGAGAGGTGAAAGGGGATACTAGTAGTGAAATAATTAGGGGGAAAATCCTTTAATACAAAGAGTAATTATAGGTAGGAGCAAAAATGTAACATATGTGCTAAATTATAAGAGTAGTACAAGCAATGTGAATTGCATTAAGGATCAAAACATATCAGTTTAAATTAGCTCCTGTTCTGTGACAATGATCCTCTTGGTAAGGCACTAGGTTGTTCATACTTGTGTTTCTTAACATCACTTTGGGCTGTTACCTCAGAAATACTCAGATGTCAGGGTAAGGTACAGATTATTCTATCATAACTGGAGTTCTTTTGGGAATAAGTCTCAAAAATGTATATTTTAAAAAATCCTTTAATTCATTTTGTTGAGAACAAATACAATATTAGGACATTCTATCGATAAACAAATGTTTATTTTTAGAAGTATTATACGTGTATGTATATGCATAAGTATGCATATATACATACATTCATAAAGACTGGCAATGCTTTCAAAATAACTGCATACTACTATATGCCTACAGTATAAAATCTCAAATGGGATTGTGATTAGAAGCAGGGCTTTATAGTTCTTCAATATGTTTAAAATAACTTCATGAAATTCTAATAAAAATTTAAAGAAAAGATCATCTTGAGTTAACAGACTAGATTAGCATGATCTTGGGTTAATGGCAGATAAGTCTCCTAAGACCACTTCTAATTTTCTAACACCCTGGTACCATTGGGTTCGTGATGATCAACATTTCAGTCAGCCCCCTCAGGCTCCTGGCTTTTGTCAGACCCTGGCACTAAAATACCTTACAGTGTTTACCAATGAAATCATAAAATGTTAGATTAACAGTGAAAATGTCTTCCTTCTACTTACCACTTTAGTAACATGAGAATTAGTTATCAAAAGAGAAACAGAGTTGCCTCTTCCCCATCATATCCTATAAGTAAATTCTGAGTGAAGTTGGAGAGTGTCTACATAAATGATTCTTGTCATGACTCTAGCCTGTGGGTCTCACCGTCCCTCAGCATACCATATTTTGTACAAGCCTATATTAGAGAGGTATGATACTGGAGATCCACCATCCACCACATCTGTCAGTGTAAGGACAGAGTTTATCTGATAAACAAGTCATTTTTGGAAACTGCAGATGCTCCCACTGTGAAGTATTAAATGTGGCCCCGCTTAGATACATAGAATGGGGTTCCGGTCGACTGAACGCGGGCTGATAAGCTCTGAACAGAGCAGAATGCTGTTTGCCCACATACTAATGTTAAACAAAAGAACCGCAGACTGCAGAGAAAGGATGCGGGTCAGACCAGTAAATTGCTTAAACCCTTAGGCAGCCTTCTGAAAAGAAAAGGCATGAAAGAAGCTGATATGAGCTTTTATGCAGAATTGTTCTGTTTATTATCCCTGTTAAGGAAATGATGGCAAGTGTCTTGTTAAACTATATATTCCCAATAAGACAAGACGGCTGACTCTCTAAACAAGATGCAATATGCCACTGGTCATCACTTGATAAACCGTACATATCTTCTATATTATTTCTACATTTAGAATACAATGCAAAAGACAATAATTTAAGCTGTACTCATGAAAACCATAAAGGCTGTTAAATGTCTTAGTATTACACTACCTGATTTGTCACTGGGTATTCCAAGCTAATAACAACCTGTCATGGAAGAAATCTATTTTGTATAAAAATTTCACTATCTTCCATTAAAACTTTGTTAGTTTTCAAACATGATGACTATATTTCAAATGAATTGCTGAGACAGCTTAATAATAAAATCAGAATAAAGTATATCATTGTGACAACATGTAAACTTACCCTGAATAGAGCAGGGATATAATTTTATTAGTAAAATTCTCCAGTGGATAACACGACAGTCAATATTGAATCACCCCTGCGTTAGGGGTTGGAGCTGGGGGAAGGGAGGAAAATATTCTTGAGTTTGCTAGACTTTCAATACTTTCCCTCAGGTCTGACCCCCTCAAGAAACAGCGTCTTTTCTGAAAGCAGATTTTTCTTCTACTCAGCCCAGTCTCCTCTCCCTCCCCTCCTGCAGAGACACTCCCATTCTGATTCATGTATTGGGACAAAGGAAATGAGGAAAAATCCCAAGGCTTAAAGAAAACCTGATGAGAGAACCCTAGCAGATAAGCAATGCATTTCGTCCAAATCACAAAGCAAGAAAAGATTTGGCAATCAAAGGGCCACAAACATACAGAAGAAGAAAATAAAACTATATGATGTAAAGACAGAATAAAGAAAAACACACACTGGTAGCTGTACCAACAATAAAAAATTAAAAATTACCCTGTGCTTAAAACTAGTATAACATGGCATTGAGTACTACTTTGACATTTCCCTGTGGCTTTACTCAACAGACAATAAATGAAAACAATCTTGAAACTATTCTGCTAAAGGTTCAGTGTAGGAGGCATGTCCATACTTTGTCATCAGATAATCTTACAATCAGGGTCAGCCTTAAAGCGTTTACACCAATAGATGCAACAGGTTTTTAATAGGAAATACTCAACTCTGGTCCTAAATGTTTAAAAAACAAACAAACGACAACAAAATGAAAAATTAAAGATATGCACACACTAATATGAGTCTTCCATATTACTAATATAATCAAATTTTAGAGAAAACAAAGTTTGATAGTTCTGCTCTTAAGGAACATAAGAAAGTGAGTAATAAATCAGTAACAAAGAGAGCCCCAACCAGCCAAGGGGAGCAGAAAGGAATTGATACGCCAATCCAGACACATGGGACTGCTGATTGTGTGTACTCAGTGTGAATGAGTAGGAGCTTAGCTAAGAATAGACATCGAAGGGAAGGGGTGATGCACAGTAGTAAAAAAATTCCAGATTTAAAATAAAACAAAACAAAAACAAAAGCAAGGTTCTGACACGGTGACATTGCAACTCTAGTGAATGGTCCGAGGAGGGAGCTGTTGACACAAGTTCCTGGGTGGAGATAAAATGACACCATTACATCCACAGAAAAAGAAGAAAAGGGAAGAGAACTTAACTAAACAACACATTTGAAATGATTTGCAGAAATAATGTTCATTTAAGCTACAAATCTGTACACTCAGGGTATCAGCTAACGTAGATCCCTTCTACACGCTTGTCTGGGTGTGGTCCAGAGCCAATGTGTCCAGAGCAGAGGCGGACACATTCTTCAGATTACACAAATAAACTCACCCCAACAAAGAGGAAAGTGCTGAGAAAGGCTAATAGACAGTGAGTTAACCCTTGCAATGCTTGCCATATTGTTATGGTAAATATTTAGGATGGCCAACTCATTAGATAAATAGGTTGGAAGGATGCTCTCATCCTCAGGGCTACTCTGAGACCCTTATGAAAGGACAGGGCATGCAGGAGATGTATCTTTTCACATAGTGCCTGATTCCAGAATGCATAATGGGCACATCACTTCAAGTACCTTCCATTTCACACATTTTCCTGTACAGAAGTTTTGCAGAGTAAGCCGTTTTCTTCTTTTTCCTTGGTAATACACATTGACAGCCTTCAGATGATGAACGTAGATAGTTATATTTGCAGGCTGCAAATTCTATCTGCTCAAGATTTATTCTCAAAGACCCTCACCTACCTAATCTGAAAGGTCCTTGCAGGGCACAGGGCTCACTGCTGTGCCTAAAAGTTCAGCAGTGGCAGAGAGCAGGGCTCAGGTGGAGCAGGATCTTTAGAGCATTCTGTCCTTAGCAGCTTTCTGCCTTCTGCTTTGGCACTCCCTTGGGGAAAACCTACAGGAAGCACACACACACACACATACTCCCAGAGTCTGAGAGAAGCACTGATAACATTGGTTCACAACAAGGGAATATGTCTTTTTAAAAAAATTAGACTTCCCCCTCCGCACTTTGTTTTCTTTATACCCCTGGGTAAAGCGGGTGACTAGTCAGCTCAAGGAGGAATATTATGGAGCTTGGTAAACTTGACTTTGGATTAATTAGTCTTTTGAAAAATAAAACTTTTGTTTTTTAACGACACATATAGATTTCCTTTCAGAAAACCTACAACAGAGGCTATTATGTGAAATCAAGGAATCGTTCTGAAAGCACAAATACTGAAATGAGAAAGGGATTCCTTTGCTTTTTAAATTCTATGAAACTTGTACTCGTATCCACCTAATATCAGAAAGCATTTCACTTATAGGCCATAAAAATATGTATACTTTTTGGAAGTGTAAAAGATACTTCTGAATTAACATTCACTAAAAGAATATTAAAAATAGCAATACTAAAACTATATTTTGACTCCATATATGCTTGAAATAGTATTAATTTATTTTCCATGAAATTTTGGTAAAAATTTATGAAATAGTGAGGAATCTACTTGAATCATTAAAGATTACCTTAACTTAAAATGCTCCATTGCCTATAGTGTCCTATCAAACCTCATAAAAAACTTATGATGTGGAACATAATTTATTATCTATGTCAAGGTTTTTAAATAGAGAAACTATGGTAAGAGAAGTCAATGACAATTAATGCTTTAATTAATTAATTGATGAAATGATTTTTTTGTTTGTTTGGTTGGTTCATGTTTTATCAGTAGCTTTTTCTTTTGCAGGGCAACTTCAGGCCTTGGGGTAAGTTCCAAAGTTTACTTTTGATGTAATTCCTAAAATTGGTTCTCAATGCATTTCCTAAAGTTGATTCTCAAAAACATGATGCTTAAATGTTATTCATCATACAACACTGAAGATGTACAGGTTGATCCATTAAATGTTTTTCACTCTCTAATAAAGAATACTCCAAGGCTGGCTATCTTATGTCTGAATTCCCAGTGTGTTTATCAAGTGTGCTAATTGATCACTCTGCAGGAACATGACTTATTGTTCTGTGAATTATTTAAATCCATCCATGTTTAAAAAAGAATGAGGAACATAAAATGGAACAATAAAACGTCAATGAAAAACATTAAAAACATAGGAGTTACTATTAAACAGTTTGGTCATTTTCTGTCCATAGGAACCTATTTTGGCATCAAACATATTTCTAGAATGAGATCAAAATAAACAGCATATCTTAGGCTTTAAAGTTTATGTCAAGGTTGTGCTTACATAAGTCAGTACATCCTGGAAGCTCTTGCATCCAGCCATCTTTGCATATTGAGTCTATCCCCAACTTCTTCTTTGTGTGTCATCTTAACATACTCCACCTCTCCAGATCTGTTTCCTTGTCTATAAAATGTTACTACCTAACTCAGAAGGTTGATGTGAGAATGAACTTATTAGTTAATGTGATTACTAGATCATTCTTAATTTTATCAATTCAGGTGATTAAAAATTTTGTAATGAATTAACTTGATATTTTGATTTTATTTAGAACAAACTATTGGAGATAAAAATAAATGATTAAATAAAAAAAGTCACCATGCAAGTGGACCTTATATTTTTTTAATGAAAAGTTTAAAAGTCTTTTACTGGAAAAGACACAGAAGAGTTATCTGAATATTTAGGTTTGAGTCTTAGATTCTTTTCAGAATGAAATCCTGTTCCTCAGTGTCTCCCTCTGCAGAACAAATGGCAACATACTGCCAAGTAATATCCCACTCTGACATACTCTGAATATGGGACAACCTGATTTAGAAATCCATTACTTTGGTTTATAGGTTTATCATCCAAATGCAAACCTTTGTGAATAAAAGGGGTCCCTGTTGACCACTCTCTCACAATAGGAATAAATCTAGGTTCTTTCTAGCAAACAGATTTTTGGTCTATCTACTTATAGTATTATTCTATTGGTGAGCACTTAGTTTTAATTATTATATAAAAATCAATAACTTCTGAAATATTTTCCCCTTAATCACATTCTTCCTACCTGAATGATGTAGTAATACTCTCTTTAAAAAGAAGAGCCAAAGTCAATTTTAAGGAACTATCTAGCATGTTAAATAATTGCTACTGTAGGGTATGAGAGAAATCTTTGTTAAGTAAAAACTATTTTCTGCAAAAGTAGTTTTTAAAGCAAGTATCTGTAAGGGTTTCTTGAATTGATTTGGTAATATTAATAGTTATTCATAGTAAAGGAGTTTGCTGAATTAAACTAAATAGGAAAACACCCAGCCATTTTTAGACAATTTCACAAAGATATAGAAGTCTGACATTAATACTTATTGATTTTGCCTTAATTTTGTAAGGCAAGCCATTATAGACTATTGATGAGGCTTTTGTTTTTAATCTCTTTGGTGATATCTCCATCACCTTTAACTTACACACAGATCCTGAACCAAGGTGCTATGAAATTCTGTTGCTTTATCAATGATGCAACAACATACCTTTCTGTTCAGTTGAGGGGAACAGGATCAACTCATGAGAGCTGCAGAAGCTCTCCTAGTTGGGTACAGGATCATCTTGCCATCAAATGTGACCTGACACAATCAACAACAGTTGATATATGTGCTGTAGTTACTAAGGCTAAATTCCTGATCAATATGTCAGATTTCAAAAGCGATTGCAACAAAGTAGACTCTGGATTATGAGGGAGCTGAATGCACAAAGGCAATGGAAGGACAAATCAGGCAGGACTGCCTGCATTTTGCATGTCAAAGGATGGAGCACATGATGCTGGATCTACAAATGCCTCAGTACTTAGGAAGGCAGTAGTCTGTGGATCATCAGGAGGGCTAAAAATGTTAAACATTACAAGTTAATTATTAGTAAGAAGAAGAAAGAGAAGAGGAGCATGAGCACACACAGTTCTGTAAAACCCAGTAATTCTGCCCAGGCCTGTGACTTGCTCAGACCTCACCTAAGCATCCATTAACATGATAATGCCCATTAATCCCGCCAAACACAACTCATCTGTCATCCTCAGTGGCAACCCATCTGTGTGCATGTTGAGGGGGAAAATTCACAGTTTTAGCTGTCCAGGGATTAGCTTCAGAGGAAAGGCTGATTTTCCCTAATTCTTTGCTAGGAAAGCACTCATTTGTTTGCATTTATTGAAGCATCTATTTACTTTTCAGCTTTCATCATCTCACCAACATCTTAAGCAAAAACTAAGCAGAGAATGGATAAAATGGCAATAAAAACATCTCAGAACAATCAAGCTGAAGCCTAATTTAGTTCTCTCTCAAAGTTTATAAAATTATTTATTTTTATTTCTTGTCTGATCTCAGAAATGCTTTCTGTCACAGCAAAGGAAAATATGTACATATTTTTCTATCTTTAAAGTGTTGTCCATTATGAGGCTATGCTCTTCTCTGTTTGCTTTTCTCTAATTGATATAAAATGGGTAAATGCTATGTATGTTTTTATTATCATATATATTCTCTGTTGTGTGAACAAGAAATAGATTACTTCAGAGAAAGTAAAAATAAAAGGAGCTTAGTTTTTTTTTCTCATGATTAAAAATAAACAGTGATATCTCACCTTGCCATGAACCTTATTCAATGGTTAAATGGTCTGTTCTTTGAGATATATCTATTTTGAATAAAATTATGTATGTATAATAAATACAAATTACCTTCTAATGCAAACTTACAAGAATATTAAAAAGCCCTCTCAATAGAAATATCATGAAAATGTTTTGAGGGTAAATCAACTATTCCAGTCAGTCAATTTGGAAAGAAAAATCAGTTACAAAACATCATGACCGGTTGGTTCACCTAATTGTTTTACTTTTCAACCAGCTATATTAAAATAATGCAGCAATGACCTGCTGTGATAAGCAAAACATTCAAATGAGCATTAAAAATAGACAAAATCAAGCAACCAACCTGGCTGATTTTTCACAAAAATGATCTGTCATTGAACTAAACTGATTAGCAAGTTTATTTTAAAAATGTATATTTTCTGTTTGAGCACGGCCAGGCATTTGTTGTTAATATCTATAAAGGTGGTGTCATTTATTTTTATTATCCTCATCGAGAGTGTCCCAAAGTGGGATGTTAAAAGATTTTACCTGAAAAGTATTCCATCATAAAATAAGTTTGGTAAAAATTTGGGCTGAAAAAGTTAACCAGGTTAATTCTGTATAGGACTTCTTAATTAATTAATTTTGTGGATCTATAAGTAAGAAACACATAAAGAAGTTACTTTACGTGTTAAACTGTTTCCTCATCTGCAAAATGGGGAAAAAAAAAAAACAGAACTTCAAGCCAATTAGTGCAGGCAAAGCAATTAAGAGCGCCAAGCACACAACAAGCACTTAATCAGAATTAATTAATATTATTAGCATATACATATTTTTAAACATATCTGGCAATTTTTTTTTCCTGAGTAACAGTACTTGAAATTAAATTTGCAGAATTCACTATGGAAAACATTACCCTAGAGTAACATTGGGAGATTTCTATTATTGAAAATATTTGATGGAAATATCTCCACTAATAATCCCTCAATGTGAAAAAAGTTAAACAGCATGAATCCAAAAAAAAAAATCTACCTATTAAAGAAGGACAATTAAAATTAAGCACATATATTCAAAGAAAAAGGATCAAACTATAATCCTTGTTACTTGAACAACTTCTCTTTGGGTATCTTGTACTGAACAACCATTACTACCTGTCCATCACACCTAGAAAATGAAACAGGTATTAGAAAGCTGACACAATAAAACAAACACTACTATTTAGCTTTTGTTTTCTTTTTCTTCCATTCAAGATGCCACTAATGGAAATGACAGAAAATCTGTGTATGGCAGCATTTCTGAAAAAGAACATTTATGTAAATAGAGCATGAAGGAGGCATGAAAGAATCTAGCAAGCTCCATTTGGGTCTTTAGACCTAATAGCCCAGATTTGGCCCTCAGATGTGCATGCATGCATGAGGTGATACTGAATTTGACCGAAGCTGTGCAAACAATCCAAAAGCAAAATGAGTCCAATGCTTGGTGCCTAAAGAGTTGGAACTGCAATTTCCAGATGAGATAGTCATAGAAAAGCTGCCCAGGCAAAAAGGAAATGTCCTGTTTCATCCTCACCAAGAACAGAATGACATTTTATGATAAAGTAATGTTTAGAGATTTTAAGTTTGTTTTCTCCTAAAGGACTAATAACCAGAAGTATTTTCAAATATATTTATATCCATTAAAAGTAAATTTTATGAGATAAAACACATTTCCTTTCAATCACTTAGAAATATGTGGGTATTTATGAACTATCAAAGTCAGTGAAAGATTTAAAACTCATATGCGTATGTAGAACTTCAGCTCACCAAAGTGAACCTTATGCATTCGTTTGAATATGCAATGATGCAATCACTAAAATAAATGTACTTGCTGCACTCAATTAAACATTGTATTGTACATGTGTGTTTATTCAATTGTGTGACGATAGAGTGATTGAAACACACACATTTGGTGCATTTGTCTCAATCTGTAGTGCATTTATTTAAATGTACAATCAATCACAGGCCCTCTGCTTTTAGTTTTTTCTTTGTATTTTTAGAGCATACAAAATATAGACCATTGTGTGTATTCTGTGGCATGGTGAAGAACTCAAACGCACACTAAATAAAGGAATATAAAGTTCAAATTTAAGGGAAAGAAATTATGCAACAAATAGGTGTAAATGGGTAATTGCTATTAATTGTTATAAAGTCAGAGTTTTATGTGCTGAGCTGTTCCTGTTGATAGATGGCTGCATGTATAGTTATATTAATACTATTTAATAGTAATTAACAAAAACAATGTAAAAGATATTCAAACCTACATTAACATATTTTCTTCATAATTATATATAACTTTGCTATCTTATTCTATATTATTATTTAAACATGTTTATTATCATATTCATCAAATTGTTCTATTTTCTGGATTTGTTGTGATTCATCCTTCTGCTTGTTATATCTGTTCTTATTCAGGGTATAGTATATCACATTTTCTAATTTTAAAAAGTAAACTCATGTTCAGGAGGGCACTATCTGTGCCTATTCTATGTGGCCTGAGTTGAGGAAATGTTTCTGCAGAGCAACCTTTCCTGTGGTGTTCTAGCCTAGGACCAATTTATTTTAACATTGAATTTTAAACTCATCTTACTAAAAGTTTCATATTCTAAAGGGCTCTTTTTTTCTTCCATCCAGTGTCAAGACAAGGAGAGAAGAACTCCCTTGCCCACCTCTGGCTTTTTGTCCATGCTGTTCTCTTAACCTACAAAGTGCTTTTCTTCTGTGCTTGACATGATCAAGTCTTCTCATCTTTAGATCTTAACTTACAATTCACCTCTTTAAAGAAGCTGTCCCTAAAGACACCAGTCTTTTTTATTTACATATTCATTCAATTAACATTTATTTATTGCCCACACTATTGCAAGCACTGGGAATACAGTAATGAATGGAACAGATGCAACCACTATACCTACAGAGTTGATAATCTAGCAATATGATCCTTCCATGTTTGATCTCATTATTCCATTTCTTGTATAGTGCATGCTATAATTTCCAATTTTTCTATTTGCTCACATTTTTGTTTATCTTACTCGGCTACACACATTTCCTAAGAACCAGTACTATACCTCTCTTGCTCACCTATGTTTTCCTTGATATCCAGAACAATTCCTGGAATATGATATGTGGTCAGAAAGTATCAGTTGAATTAATTAGTTAAGAGAAAGACAAATAGATTTAGTCTTTGCAATAACCAAAGCAACTAATACTGTCACTATTTTGCAGTTAAAGGCAGAGAAGCTGAGTAGCAATAATGGTAGGTCCAAACCATGCTGCTGTTCAGTTACAGGACCAGAGATTGACACTAAGTCAGTGTAACTCAGTACATAACTCTATTCATTGTATTTTGAATGATTTTATTGTACACCTGTGAGCAACAGCAAATTCCTAAGAAGTAGCCTATGAGGAGAGCTAGGTTCAAATTAAGATAAGTAGTGAATCACCCTCATCTCGAGTGGGGATAATCTCTAACTCAAACTACAAACATCAATTAAGATAGTAGATGTAAATTATTAGAACAATGTGAACATTATTTCTATTATAGTAATTATTATTACCAAGGAACAAATAATGCATAATTGTCAGAGTATCTTCTATATGAAAATTATTTGAATTATAGTCATTTCGATGAAAATTCAAGGCCCATTTCTTATACTTCTTTTGTCTTTAGAGTGGCAGATAAGTCTGTGCTACACCTCAAAAGGCATTCAATCTATGTGTGTTGGGTGGATGGTTAGACAGAGACATGAAGAAAGAAGTAATGAATTAATTCTTTTTTAAAGAAAAAATATGTTTTAAAATATAACATTATAACAGTAGATTTTTTAAAATATATGCCAGAACTTAAAAAGTATTTTGATTAGCATTAAACAAGCATGGTCTTTTAAAGTGAATTTAAATACAAGAGTATTATGTGTTTATTCAGTGCTGAAAGAATGCTGTAGGGATCAGAACCACTCAGAATTTTAGTCCAGATTGTCTCCTTAACTTTTTTATGTAAGTCATGTGCTATGTCAATGCCTATAAAATAGCAATACCAGTAACAAAACAAAACAGCAACAACAAAAGGACAATGATGGCACTTGAGTAACGTATTTGATAAGGCCACTGTCATCATTAAGAGGATTTTAAAATTTAAATAATTTTGATACCTTAAAATATTACACTCATGGGAGATAGCATTTTTTTAGCAATAACTGACAACAGGCACCTTAGGTAGAGAGAAAAGGGCCAAACTGTCAGTCATCACTTAATTTACATTTATGTGGAAATTTGAACCCCCCTTTTTTTTTTCTGTGAGACTCACATACAGGTTTTCTTCTTTATCCCCGCTCTGAGGACTCAGTTATCAGTGAGCTTTTTCTAATCCTAGGCAGGGGAGTTCAATGATGTTGGAAGCACAAGAAAAGAAAACAAGCCCTTTGAAAAAATATGACCTCAACTAGAACAATCTAGGAGCTCCAAGGTGAGCCTCACACAGCCTTATAGCTATCTGAACTACTTCCTGTCATTCACCAAATCCAAATAAGCCAGAGATTATCCTTCTCACTATCCAGCATGGGTTTACTGTGGCTCCTAGAGGAATACATATACCTCCTTCTCCACCAAGGACAATAACCTAACCTGCCCTACGGGAGCCAGGCTGTTGAGCCCAGGATAACCCGTATAAGGCTGTGGCCTGCTGCCTTGCAGCTGGGAAGCCCAAGATAGAAGTGGTCACATTTGGCATCCTCACTCCATCAGGACAAGGAACGTATCAGCTGACTCTGAGCTGCTTTATTCATGAAACCTATTTGTCCTCTGGCCACCATCCATTTAACTGGCCTAGATGTTTGCTACTTGAACTACATCATTTTTGCCTAATGCTGCCTATGCCATATGGCACTGATATCACTACTGCCTTGCCTGAAATGCTTCAAGCTTGAGCCCCTCGTTATTGGCACAATTATATCTCCCTAGTGTGCCTGACACAGCCCTGATTTGCACCTATTGTTCCTGTATAATTCCTGCAACTCTGCTTTTCCTCTCAAGAGCCCTGGTTTGGACCATAAACCTTCGATCATGTGATCATATTGCTATACTGCTTTCATATCCATCCAATAGAGAAATACATCCATCCCTATGTAGATAAACCCATCACTGCTTTAGGCTATTCATGAAAACTATAAGTGATTAAGAAGCAATAATTTGACTCCTAATGCCATAGCATTTATCAATAACTGATAAATAATATGTTCCTTGTTCATTTTCTTCTATCTTCCCTAACTGAAATGTAACTTTCATAAAGATGCAGGATTTTTCTATTTTGTATACTACTGTATCTTCAGCAATTGAAGGTTATTAATAAAACTTTTTGGCCAAATAAATAAATGAAAAAATCCAAGGACTAAAGCAGCATAATTTGAACCTGACTATGGTCCTAGAAGTACACTGAGGTCTTTACACATACTGTATTTTTCAATCCTAACAACTCTATAATGCAAATATTACTTTTAAAGATGAATAAACCAAGTAAGAACAAGGATAAATAATTTGGCTACAACTGACAGCCAGCATTCAGTGGATCCAAGATACACCCATGGAACTTTGTATCGAAGTGTTTAGATAGCCTGTTGATGCTACTACTGAATCATATACCCTTCAGTTTGTTCACTTTCAAATGTTCTGTGTGGACAGAAACACACAATTTTTTGTTCTAGCAGCTTTGAGGAAGATCAGGTTTAGATAGCGTTAAATGCTTTCAGTTTATAAGATACTGAAATTTTCTTATCTTTTTTTTTTTTTTTTTTTTTTTACAAAACAATAAACCAAAAGCTTGTCATGCATCGAAGTTGAGAGAGTAGTTAATGAAAAAGCATATGCCTTATTTAAGTATTTCTCTGAGATGGCTAAAATTGCTAACACTAGAGCAGGCAGTGTTGACTGCACTATCATCATCTTGCTGGTAGACAGTAGAGGGAACTTTTAGTGCATTCAGCAGCAAGGTATAAACAGGCTGTGGCAAAGCAGAAAAAAGCAACCAACTACAGCATAATCTCACTTGGATCTTCTCTCATTTTAAAAGTTATACCATTTTATTATAAACTTCTCTTACCCTGCCAGCACTCTCTAGTCAATTCAGAGTGGTCTCTAAATGACTGATTTTACATGCCAAAGAACTTAGAATTTCTTTTTTACTGATTTTGTCTGCTGGGATTATTATCATTCACATCAAATTTAAGTTACCTGTCCAAGTCCCTAAAGATTTTCACCATTCCTTTTCTCTCTTATTCTCTCTAGTCATTGTTTCCTCTGACCTCCTCACCTCCCTCTCACAATCTCAACCATATGGAACAATTTTCTTATATTCTTCTGACAAGTGTCATATCTTACTTAAGACTCTCCTTAAAACTTTTCTAATCTGAGGCAATGATTTTAAGCTTTCTTTGATAGATGTGTGGGCATTCTGGTCATGACATCTACCACCTCACTGATAGCCAGGGGTTAAATGCTGCTAGTCTACCATCTAGTCAATCATCACTCCCCACTTTCCCACTACCCTATGAGTTTCCCCCTCTAAAAAGTACTTGATAAGTCATAGAGAGTTCTTCCAGATAGAGTTAAGGCACTGCTATAGCCCACCACAAGAAGCATGAAATATCGTCTTGGATAATTTGAGGAAACAACTACTTAGCCTTCAAATATCAGCACCCTGTGGGATGATCTGAATGCATGGCTTACAAATTTGTGTCCTCTGGGTGGCTCCTTAAGTACCAGGAGAAAATATTTTACTGAAATTCTTACATTTACTACCTTTTAAAAGTTACATTGCATGGATCATTTTAAACAGAGAGCCAAGGCCTATCAAAATTTCAACAGAGAATCTCATATGCATAACTAGATATGCATTTATAAAATACATTTCATAAAACTCTGATACCAGAAGATGTAAGCTAGAAGGGTTTCATGGCCACATAGTCTTGGAAAGTAATATACACATGCTTCCCGCTTTGGAAATACATAATGAACATTAATGAACACAGAGAATGTCTCTGTGAAGTCTTGTTGAAAACAATCTCTACTACTATTTTACTCAATATTTCCCCAATTTGTTCCATCACTTAATGCTTCTTTTAATTGACATAGAACACCATGTTAACTAGCAAAACTAGCATTCAACAGAACACAGTTTAAGAAATATTGTCTCAGAAAATAAAAGCTGGGACAAATGTATAAAATAAGTCAAGTTCAGCCTCTTGATATTATTGGTAAGTGACACAGACATAGATGTCACTCAAATTTGTGAAACAACATCTATTCTAGGTTCTTTATCAGCTTCCTTTAGTCTAAATTTCTCTGTGCCAATCCATCTTCCCCCATTCCCTGATGAAGTAATTTTACATTGCTCAGCACCCATCTTTTTAAGTCAGGTCAAATACCTCAAAATTACCTATTTGTAATAGCCTAAAATTCACACTCCTTAGCATATCCTTCTATAATTTGAATGAATTGAACAAATAATTGCAGAGTCATCTATCACTATGTCTTCAAAATATGTCCAATGTGCTGAACAAAGTGTAACTGTTTTCCAAAGACATTTACTGCTTGCCTGCCTCTGGAACTTTGCTCACTTCTTTTTACCAAATCCTGCCCCAGCTTTGAAAGCTTCTCAGTGGTACTTTCTCCATAAGGACTTCTAGGACTCCCCTAGTTGGAATTTTACATTTTTTCATTTTCCTAAAGTGCAACTTACCTATACATTAGCTTACCAGACTATATTGTGTATTTAATGACTTGCCTGATATTCTTGATGAGACAGGAAACTCCCTAAGGATAGGGTCTGTGTTAGGTTTATCCCAGGATCCTGCTGGACAAAGTAGGTTCACAGTAAATATTGGTACATTTAAATCATATAGTCCACAGTCACACAAACATTTAGCAACAGAGTGAGGACCAGACCTTTCCACCTTCCAAAATTGGTGTTATTGCTTGTGAAACATAGCAAAAGCAATGGAAATATATGGTTTGGTCTAATCCTGTACTTTCAGATTTTCACTGAAATTATAAGATACCACCAATGTTACCATTGCTGTACTCTCACCAATTCAAAGTTTTAAGGAAGAGAAATGATGATATGGGAAATTAGTATATAACTTACAAAGTGTAATTTTCAAGTTGTTCTTATAAAATTAAAAGAATTGTGTTAATTATGGTTTCTAAAAGTAAGCAATATTAAAACGATGAAGAAAGTGTCGTATGAAGCTTGAAGATAAGAATGGCTTTCATCGCTCCTTTGGGGACAACCTACTTCTATGACCTCCATTAACTCTTCAAGCCTCTATTTCTTCATCTGTAAAACGTCAAACATTTGTTGAGTGTTGAGCACCAACTGTGTGCTTTGTATTGGTAAATTAACTTATACTAAGCATATATAATCTCATATAATTTTTATAATAACCATATGAGGTTGATATTTCCATTGTATATGTAAGGAAACTGGAGCTCAGAAATTATTCATATCACTTGACTAAAGATACACAGTTAGCCTCTATGTGTCAGAGGAAGAATTCAAACCCAATTTGTCAAAAGTAAAGCAAATTTGGTTTCCATATTTTCTATTCCAGAAGTAGTGGTAAGAATTAAATAAAGTGATAAATATGAAATCCCCTAATATAACACATATAACACTGGATATGCTCTACAAATGTCCTCTTCTTTTTCATTTTCTTCTCTGCTCATGGAATAATGAAATAGTATCAAATAAATAATGAAGGTTGGACGTGGTGGTTCACACCTGTGATCCCAGCACTTTGGGAGGCTGAGGTGGGTGGATCGCTTGAGCCCAGGAGTTTGAGAACAAGACCAGCAACAGGGAAAAAGCCTGTCTCCACAAAAACAAAAAACAACACACACACACACACACACACACACACACACACACACACACGAGTCAGCTGTGGTGGTACACCCCCGTAGAACCAACCTCTTACGAGGTTGAGGTGGAAGGATTGATTGAGCTCAAGTTTAAGGCTGCAGTGAGCCATGGTCACACCATGTCACTCCAGCCTGGGTGACAGAGCAAGACTGTCTCCAAAAAAATAAAAAGAAAAAAATCCAAAACCCAAAACTAAAACTAAAAAGGAGAATGAGATATGGGTTCCAGAAAGGTTTTTAGTATCAAGTGGTAATAATGAGACCATGACTATGAAAGAGCTTTAAAATTTCAAAAGCCCTTACAAATGTAAATTTTTGTTACTCATTAAATGAACAATCACTACAGTATGTACTTGCTTCTTTGGCATTCTCAGACTTTGGTTCCAAAGAGATAAGTGACATTTTATGTTGAGGGCTCAGCTCTACATACATCTGTTTAAACTCATCTCTAAGAAAAAGAAAACACACTTGAATTTCAAAAACATATGATTTTGACATTTTTCCTTGCCAATACAGGTAAAGTGACTAAAGTGTAAATTGCTTCTAGCCAGGTGGCCTCTGACTGCCTTCCAGGGAGTCAAGTCTAAGTATCCACTGATATTACTGAGTTGAATACCATAAGAAATTATACTGTCTCTCACAGTTTGTCTCTAACTTTCAAAAAATTTCTATAATTTGAACTTGAGCTATCTGGTCCTTGAGTTTAGATATGGACATTCAGAGAAATATACAGAAATTCGAAGGCATTGCTCTGTTTTCTGGTTAGTTTTATCTGAGTCAACAGTATCTTTTCTCTTTTCTCTAACACATCTCACACACACACACACACACACACACACACACACACACACACACTCATTTATGAGCAAAGAAATTCCAAAAAGTATGCAGATGTAACGTAAAAAGCTCAGCTAATCATCTAAATGTTTAAAAAATATACAGATGTTAGATTTAATGTAGATAAACCATCTGGTAGATCTGTTTTGTTTTTTACTTTTTATCCAGCTGTTGGATGCTGTGGAAGGACAGCATAGGTCTGTACTTAAAGACACACAAAGAAAATTAAGTGATATATATATTTCTAGTCCTCTAGAAAACACTTCCTATTCAATAGGTTTTAGGCACCATTAATATTCTTGAGAAAGAAAACCAGAAATTCCATAGAGCAATGATTTTTATTTGGAACCGTATTAGAACACCTTTCATGGATTTTTCCCCCATAATACATCCTCTTGAAATAATAGTGAAATTTAAAGTAAGAATATAATTCCTACTAGCAAAATTTCTAGATTTGTATTTAGAGTTAAAAATTTATTAAAAAATGTTTTCATAAAATTCTTTTATTTTGACAGCAAGTTAACAAATATATACTTCCAGGGGCAAATCATCTTTGATGGGGTGGAAAAGAGTGCTGCATTAAACCAGTACCAACTTAGAGATCAAAAGATGTTCTACCAAATACTTGTGTCCCTCTTCTAGTAACAGCAAACTCACATGTGATGAGCCACCAAAATAAGAAACAGAAGTGGCCCATCTACCTTTCGGATTGAAATTTGTTTTGAGTCCACTTTATAAAATTTAAAAACCTCGAGGCTAATAATTTAGTTTTCAAAAATTCACAACTAAAAAGAAAAAGCTATTTTTTCTTTCCAGATAGTGTATATTCTTTTTCCTTAAAAAACCTAACTACATATTAAAAGGAAAAACTAACCAACATAATAAATGTTACATTTCTCCTCAATTTCTATGATTTTTTAACATATTTGGAAGCTATAAAAGATATACAGATCTCCTATAATGAAGCAGTTGATGGCCAGTGACAATGAATGGATGCAGCAAATATTTTGTTATCAATAACATAGTCACAAAATCACAGTACATACACCAAAATCTTAAAAATTATTAAAGGATGCCATGAGATGAAGCAGGAGATTAAAAAAAACAAAAACTGGTGAACAAAAAAAATCAGATGCTCTGGAAAAAGCAGGAGAAAAAGATGGGCATGAAAATTTATAGACAGTTTGAGGGTAGGTTTTCAAAGTGGCATGTGACAGAGCCAAGCACAAATCCTCTTACTTATTAACGGGATTTGTCCCTGTACCTGTCACACATTGCTTTGAAAATATCTGCCTCTGTGAAAGGTATACTGCTTCTCTCCGTCAGTTTTACTCTTAAGAGACTAATGTATAATCTCTTTAGGTTTCATCTTTTGTATTTCTGTGCATATGACAAATTGTTTTGAACACTTTTCATCCACACACATAAGAAGGCAGGTACTAAGGGCTTATCACCGCATATTTAAAAATCCCTGAGATACTATTTTCCTCACTGGAAATAACTGTTCTATTAAAATAATCTCTGGATTTATCATTAAAAATTTTCAACTAATGCATTCATGTGTCGATGCCATGAGGCAATTGTTCTCAACTTCAGCCGATCCAGTGCCTCCTTTTTATAACAAATATTTTGTAATCCATTTACTATAATGAAATGAAATTCATAAATATTATAACCACTCTAAGAACATAATTGAAAAAGTCAATGCAATGCCCCAACTATAAAATAAAAGAAATAAAGAGAAACTACTTTCTAGTATTAACAAAACAGCACATATTTTGAAATGTAAATATTCTAGCACTGCTACAGAATGAAGACACGAAGTCAAGTGCTGATACTGTGTGGAGAATCATGGTAAATTTGCAAATGCATCAGACACTAACGCAAACTAAAGTAAGATTGTTGTATTGATGCAGCAAACACCATAAAGAGAGTTGCCATCAATGAACAACAATTGGTAAACTTTGAAATAACAATTTACACTTAATTTATATGAGAGTTTGATTTCTGAACAGTTCATTATACATTAAACAATGTAAAACATCTTCTAATTACATGTAAATGAAAATAAAATCTAAGTGTGGATAATATTAAATAAGATTTTCTTTTTTTCTCTCTCTCTTAAATAAGTTTTTCAACCACGTGAATGTCTGATAGGACCTCGAAAGTTCTGCAAGCATAGGAGAGATTTTCAGTGACAGTCTCCCCCAAGCTGCAAATGTCTAGCATCCCTTGACTCCACCTAGGAGTCAGTGGTGGCTCTGGCTCTACCCCTTGCAATTTTTTTAAAAAGCCTAATACATCCCCATAAATTTCCAAGGCTTTCTTTAGGGTGTGATACTCTTCCCACCCCATGAGAATCACTGTGAAAAGATTACAAAGAAGGAGAATTATAACAAATAATGGTACCTGTACCTTTTTGTTTTTATATAGTTTTGCTTTTGCTAAAGTGAGGCAAAGTTTCATTTAAAAAAAAAATCCATCATGCAATTGACATTGGATTTACACATTTGTGGCAGCAACACTCAACAGAGTCTTCTCATCATAACTTTTAGTTAAAAATAAATGAACTTAGTACATGTATTAGGGACATTTGAGTGAAACTTACTTAATGGAGTATCACATATGCTATGTTTGACTACTTAACTTTAAAATAGAAAAAATAGACTTTTTCTTAGGAATTACATTTTATACACATAAACCATTTATCCAGACATGCACACAAAATGTAATTTGTAAAGTAGAGGAAAAAAGAAGATGCAAAAAGAATATGGGAGAGAAAGGAAATAATGGTGCAAGCTCTTGTTTCAATGGAAAAATAAGTTTGCACATGACATGATATTGTGCTAGATTTATTATTCTGTTTATCCATTTATCCTTAAAACAAACCAACCATAGACATTTACCTTAGAAATATAAAGTTGCTTATTTCTGTGCAGTACAGTTTTACAGAACCATGGATTGATGGTTTCGTAAGGTATCAGTCACACTTCCATAGCATTTGCTGATATAAATATAAAAGCTTCATTTTAAAGGATAAATAAAGCCAAGCTATTATCTAAACAAGGTAAAATTTAACATCCTTGTGGTTTGTGGAAATTTTTGATGTGCCTGCTGGCTTTTCAATAAAAATCAATTATGCCTTAAATGCGAGCGGTAGTCAACATACTACAGACTATAAATTCAATTTCATACTCAGAAATATGGATTAGCTGAACTTGATGCCCTTCCATTGATTTCAGAAAGCAAAAGCTGATAAGGTAAATAATAGTAAGAGGCTCTCTGACACTCCACATCAAGTTCCGGATTTCCATATTATTTTTGTAAGAACTTTGCAGTCACCACAATATCCTCCTTGTGAAATATGTATGATGAATAGATATATAGATTGCTGATTCATCTCCCCATACAGAATGGATGTTTGGCTTTCATAAGTCAAGACAAGAACTGCACAGAAAAAAGAATATGCTTATTTCTCTCGTCTCAGTGCAAGGTGTATGTCAACCAATTGTGAATAAATCCAATGGGTAATTAGAACACACCAATTAAGCACTGAGATTCCACCCATAAATAAAGATTGTATAAACCAGGAGCAAAGTGATATGCTTCAATGTTTTATATGTGTGTGTATGTATGTGTATTTATGTATGCATAGTTTTACATATTTGAGGGGAGGAGGAGGGAGACAGAGACAGAAAAATAAGAAAAGCATTTTTTAAAACTGAAAAACATCCAGTCCTTATGTTCATTCAAAAGAGCACCTTAAATTGGCAAGAATCTCATGAAGGGAGGAATCTTGAGAGGGGAGGAGAGGAAATAATTTGGTACTAAGATATCTAAGGAATAATGATCATGAGGAAGAAATTTAGAATAGTTTTTAGCATAATGGGAAATCCAATCACATCTGCAACAATTTTCTTCTTTTTTCCTTTAATGTGCAGAACATTTAGGTTTTATAGAACTGTTCAAGTCCACACTTTGAGCATTTTATGGCTTAGCCATTCTCTTTTACAGTAAGCCTGGTATGCTCAGCTTAAATCCTAAAGAGTTCTATAGAATATTTCATACACAGGCCCAGACTCACCTTTCTTCAGGACAAATTCCTGCTTTCCTAACACAAACAAGATTGCTTTGTCACACATTCAGAATGCCAACAGAACAAAACTGTGACTCTTATTAGGTCAAAGATGTACATTCTTAAAAGTTACCTGCAGCTTTCCTAGAAGCCAGCATTTTTGAGATTGCAAATAATCATTTTGGTAAAATTCATGGCCTAAGGTCTCTGATGTCTCAAAGAAATTAATTACACATGAATTTCTCAAGACAGAGGTAATTCATTTAAATATATTTATAGGTTATTTATTTCACTGAAGTATAATTATTTTTATTAAAGTATGTTAACCATGAAAGCAAGCTGTATAAAATCCTGCAAATACAAATGGGACACATCCTAAAGAAAATATTTCCAATGCTAAGTAATTTCTCATATATTCATCCTTATAGTGTCTGTTAATCACCACAATCATTTTTGAGAAAAGTGGTAACAGAGTTGTTGTGGGTTCTTTTTACAAATAAGAAATTGTTTATATAAGAAAAACAAAATCACAAAAGGAATGTTACAATCTCATTTGTTGCTTTTTCAGTTATTTACTTGTCTGAGAAAAAAGTCAACAAGCATTTCTTTTCTGCAAATCTTAGATATCTGTGTGCATGTATGTTCATTTATGAATATACTTTCTTTTCATAACTGGGAATATAAGAGCAAACACATTTTCACCAATATCTTTTCAATCTTACTTAAATTTAGCAAACAATATAAGTAGAAATTTAATTTTTCTTACACCAATACATACTCAAACATCTGTAAAACATAAAGTTTCTCATAAATATGTACTATGTGAATTATAAAATTTTAAGTTTCAGTGTTTGAAATGAACACTATCTTTGAAACCCATGTAATACAAAAATGCCACAACCAACAATTTTCATCATATGTTGTAACAGTGAATGAAGCCTATGAGGAAAAAGGCATCACATTGTTTATGAAAAAACAATTCTTGTAGATACACTTGGAAAACTGCAAACATTCATAAACAGTTACTCTTTGGGGATAGAGAAAAACTGCCATTAAACAGGTGTTAGAATTTAAATGACATCTCATTAGTGACTTCTTTTTGCAGCTCTGAGACAAATAAAACCTTCATTTAAAAGCATTAGTGCTATTCCTAAGGGTTTCTGGTATCATAATGTTTTGTTTTATGAAGATATTTAGTTTCTTCCAGCATTCTTGCTTATTTATACAAAATAAACCAATTGCATTTCTAAGTTTAGCTGAGTGTGAAGTCGGGGGTGAATAAGGCCTTTCCAAGTGCTGTAAATACCCTTGCTCCTCCCTCCATTTCAGTGAGTCTGGTAGGTTGAAGCACAGCCTGATTAACAAAGGTATTTTTGAGCTTCACTCCTAGGCAGAGATTTAGACATTGTGTCCTTTGCCCTCAATTAAGGAACAGTCATATAAGACTCAGATTTTCTTGATGTCAGAGCCATTAACTATTTTTCCAGTTGCTCTCAATGCAAAATGGGAAGCCATCTCTGTAATTTAAGAATTATACCAGAGCATATAGCTATTAAAAATTACCTGCTAATTTTTTTTTTTTTTTTTTTTTTTTTTTTTTTGAGACGGAGTTTCACTCTTGTTACCCAGGCTGGAGTGCAATGGCGCGATCTCGGCTCACCGCAACCTCCGCCTCCCGGGTTCAGGCAATTCTCCCGCCCCAGCCTCCTGAGTCGCTGGGATTACAGGCACGCGCCACCATGCCCAGCTAATTTTTTGTATTTTTAGTAGAGACGGGGTTTCACCATGTTGACCAGGATCGTCTCTATCTCTTGACCTAGTGATCCACCCGCCTCGGCCTCCCACAGCGCTGGGATTACAGGTTTGAGCCACCGTGCCCGGCCCTAATTTTTAACCCCACTGCCACTTTACACTATCCTCACATAGAAAACTTCAGATCCCAAAATGTGAACCCAAAGATTAGCACACAGAATACAAGTTCCAATAGTCAATCCAGGATTATAAGACATCATTCATTTCATCATTTTGAAAAGTGGCACACTCCACAATTTAATTAAGCTGACTGAGATCCTTGGAATTCAATTCATTGTAATTCTATATGGTATTTGGAGAAGTACCTACTAAGACAAACAGTGAAGAAACAATAAATTTCAAGTAGTTGCTTGCCATCAAATATGATAATTATTTTTCCGTATGATTGAGGAACTGCAATAATATGGTCTGGAAATACAAAGATAATTAGGCCAGATCTGGCTCAACAAGAGCTTAAAGTCAAATGGAACAAAGTTGGTGGAGAAAGATAGGATAAGACAATCTACAAAGTTGGTGGAAAAAAGAAGGCATAAATAATCACCATATATCTATAATATAATTAGGACTATTGAACAGTTAGAAAATGCAAGGGGATGATATTCACAGAAGAAAAGATGACTCTGTACTCAGAAAGTCAGAAAAGGGGATGGCATTTGAAATGGATTGATTCAATAAAAAGGGAGGCTTATGAAAATACAGGCTCTCTTCAAGGAATTTGCAGGGGATTAAACTGGTTGATACAGAAGACCCTGAATACCAGGCAGAGTATCATATCTTGAATTTAGGAGGGATAAGAAGTCTTTGAATCTTTTGAGAAAGAAAGATGAGATGTTAAATGAAAATGAGAAGTTAAAGTTGGGGAAACTCTTCAGAAGTCTGGTTTCAGTGCCTAGACAAGAAGTTTGAAGGCTCCATTAAGAAGATTAATAGTGTGAAAATTAATGGTAAAGAGAAATTATTCAAACTGTAGAGCTAGATTCTACTGAATGTGGCCGATGATTGAAAATAAGGAGTAACACGTGACTCTGAAGACTCAACTCTTGACTGGCTCCAAGCAGAAGGAGGTGCTGGTTTAGAAGGGACGTAGGAGGTGTTTTGGACATAGTGTGTATGAAACAGTAGCAGAGAATCTCAGTGGATAATGTCTGTTACATTTTCCAACTAAAAGTTATGTTTTCTGTGGTGTTGCTCCTCAAGATATTAGGCTGTAGGATAACTATAGTGTCACAGCTTACACAGAGGGATTGAGAAAGAAGTCAGTGACTCCTGACCTAAAGAAAATCTTAGGTCAGGAGTATTAATTGAGTGACAGAGCGAGACTGTGGAATGCAGTCTCACTCTGTCACCAGGCTGGAGTGCAGTGGCATGATCTCGACTCACTGCAATCTCTGCCTCCCAGGTTCAAACAATTCTCTGTTTCAGTCTCCTGAGTAGCTAGGATTACAGATGCCCACCACCATGCCCAGCTAATTTTTGTTATTTTAGTAGAGATGGGGTTTCACTGTGTTGGCAAGTCTGGTCTTGAACTTCTGACCTCGTGATCCACCCACCTCTGCTTCCCAAAGTGCTGGGATTACAGGCATGAGACACTCTGCCCGGTTGTGATTATTATTAATCTAATATTTAATGATAAAAGTGAGGCTGGAGAGAGAAAATTATCTGTGATAGATTTGCCAGCATTCTTCTGCATTAGAATGAAACCAGAGGAGGCAAGAGATGAAAAACAACAAAAAGTTAGAATCATGGAGACACATACACAAGCCAAGCCTGAAAATCTAAATTCAATTTTACGATGGACAAGGATGTATTCAATTATTGTTTATATATTTGATGAATATATGAAGTGATAAAATTACATATGAGCATTGCTTATTAAAATAATTGCTAAATATATTTCAGTTGAGTTTGACGAGATTATAACACCAGGATGTTAACACATAATTGTTAAAATTATCATGCAATTCTCTTTCAATCACACAGGTTAAGCAAAATACAGGGCCCAGGGGAAAAAAAGGGAAGAACAGGGAGCCAAAGGCAGTTTAAACACATTAAGTGACATTTATTTGAAAAGAATAAGTTGCAGGCTGCAAGTAAAAGAGGGGAAAAAGGATGTTTTAGTTAAAATCAGCTTATATTATAAAATACATGACCCTCTGACCTAAACATTGGAACCCTATTCTAGGATAACTCTAGAACAGCAGAATAAAAATATGTGTATGTGAGACATTTAAAAAAGAGTCCCCTTTGATGAACAAATATGCTTTCTTGTTCATTGGCTTTATTCTAATACTATCCAATAAATGAATTGAAAAGTTATGGGAAGAATGAAATCAAAGAATAAAGAAAGAAGATACATAACAAAATGATTTGGATACCAACAAACACCAGGTAATTTTGTCTTTGTACTATGGTTAATGCTGAAAACAATAATTCATCTTAGCTCTCTTGAGCTTCCCCCAACTACATCTTATATCCCCTTCTCCCTTTGCTATCTCATGGGCCCTTTACCTTTAGCACCATCTCCTCTCAATATAAATTAACAGGTAAACCTTATCTCTGTCACTTACATCTTTACATAAGTTCAAGTCAACATGTAACTACTAGGTTTTTTTCACTCTTCTGTACAGTTTCAATGAGATGGTAATAAGTACTACAAATACATTGACATCTTTGGTTTACCGTATCTTTCACATATTTCACTAGATTTGTAAATTGTGAATTAGAAAAGAAGTAATTCTGAGGCCATTGCATTTTTCTTTTTTATATATATATTTTGATTATGCCTAAATTTTGATTAAAAATCAAAATTTTTAATCAAAAATTTTGAGGTGGGAGAATCAACTGGCCACGATCATGCCATTGCACTCCAGCCTGGGCAACAGACTGAGACCTTGTCTCAAAAAAAAGAGGAAATAATAGGCCGGGCGAGGTGGCTCACACTTGTAATCCCAGCACTTTGCAAGGCCAAGGCAGGTGGATCACAAGGTCAAGAGATCGAGAACCAACATGGTGAAACCCCGTCTCTACTAAAAATACAAAAATTAGCTGGGCGTGGTAGCATGCCTCTGTAGTCCCAGCTACTCAGGAGGCTAAGGCAGGAGAATTGCTTGAACCTGGGAGGCGGAGGTTGCAGTGAGTTGAGATCCTGCCACTGCACTCCAGCCTGGCACCTGGTGACACAGCAAGACTGTCTCAAAAAAAAAAAAAAGAGAAAATAAAATATTTCTGACTTAACAGAAATATTTGAGGGACATAGTACAAATGAAGATGTTTCAGCAACCGTGGGAATGAAACTCCTAAAATCTCTCACACAACCCAATAAACTGCGTGTTCTAGCCACCATGTCTGTAACCAAGCAGCCATTGGCATGAGAAATCCTGGACTAGGGGGATTTTAATCTCTGTAGTGGCTGCCAGAGCAGACCCTCCCCTATTTGGAAAAAAAAAAAAAAAAAAAAAAAAAAAAAGCATTTCTAGCAATACAAGGTTAAGCAACTCATGGCTTAATCATAACTCAATTTATTCTGCCTGTCCTAAACGTCCCCTTCTTGATTTCTTCTCCTTAGAGAGAAAACCTTAATTCTTTAGTGTTTGCACTTTGTTCTCCATCTTCCTACTTCACCCCTATCAATATCTTTACTTAACTGGCTCAGTTATTTTAAGTTGTAACTGATAGTAACCCTAATGACTTGCCTGGCTTTGTGATCACAAATTCTTCTCTACCAAGAGCCGAGACTTCTTGATCCTCAGCTCAGCCTCTGGGCACTGGAACTAGTGCTAGTTGGACAGATTTTAGGGAGCCTTCTCTCCTTAGATCTGACAGGCAGCAACGAGCTGTTATTTTGTCGGTTCTGCTCTGACCTTATACTTTTCTGTGCCCAAACCTCAATGTAAGCCTCCTTTTCCAGGATCTGGGTCTGCTAGTCCTTGCCCTTACACTGGTGTAATACTTTTGACACAGGACAATGAGACAATGCATTACATCTTGCAACCTCGCACCTATGAAAATTCACTCCCAAGCTGTGGCCTGGTCACTTGTTGCCCTTATCTCTACTCTGTCTACTTATCCTCACTCATATTTACAAATAAGAAAGTCAGAAGCCAAGTGGTTATGTAATCTGATCAAGGTTATTTAGCTAACAGATGTCAGAGCCAAGATTCAAATCCAGATTTGATGAATCATATATCCACATTCTTTTCCCCATGTCCCCAACTCACACAAGCACTTTCATAACAAACTGCAAGAATCAACATCACAATCCTCAAATAAAGACAAAATAAAAGTAAACTAGAAGTTTATACATGCAATAATATTGCTGCAAAAACATAGATAAACAGTATCTCAAGGGATTTAATTCTTTAATTCTCCTTCATACAGCTTTTTCTGAAGACACTGAAGTCTTACTTTAGAAATACTTAGAAAGCTGTTTTGCTCACATTTGAAAATAGGCACTTTTGTAAAGAGCTATGTTCTGGCACTATTCAATCCTTGAATTTCATCCCTTATGATTTTCTTAGATATGATCAAGTATATTTTAAAAATAATATAAAATCACCTGTGTATTTTTCCCATTCAAGATTTTCATATATTTCCAGACATCTGACTCAATTTTACAATAGAAAATTATTTTCTGAAGTTTTCATGTATTTTTTCTTGTCCACAAGAAAAAGAATCCCAAATAATTATGAGTATATTAAAAATTCTACACACTCTTAGATGTAACTGGTTTCCTCCTTAATTAAAGCATTGCTATGAGTGTTTGGTGGATGAGAGTCCCACCTGAAATGAAATAGTAGGGACACAGAGTGCTTTCTCCGTGAAATAAGTAAATTCAGAATAATACCTTTTATTAGGTAAAACTTTTTAATAATCATGTCAAAGGAAATAAAACTTTTTGTCTTTTAAAAATAAAATTTAGTGTCTCATTTCATTGATTTTCAATAGCTAGTCCTAATATAGTTGTCCAATCACATGCTGTAAATAAGACTAAAACTATAGATAAGCAGCAAGGTAGGCAAGAAATCACTAAATTAAAAATATGTCTGAAGTCAAATTCACCCCAAATTCTCTCTTATTAACTGTTTAGTATTCTCAATGAAAATATGCACAAGTGCAGAACTTTAAATTTCTTGTAATAAGAAAAAATAGTCAAAGTTCTCACTTTTTATTTTTAAACTTTCTAAAACACTGTTAGCTCTTCTCATTCGTATTATCTAATAACTTCCAATTGTTTAGAAATATTATAAGAGAAGCTTCCCCCCACAATAACAATAACAACCAGCTTTCTAAGAAGCTAAATTGTTTCAACACTTTTGTTTAAATTACAAATGCACTCCTCAGGAATGTTTGCATTCTCTGCCTTTGTTGTATACTCTAGGCAACCAAAGTTCTTAATTTTGAAACTGATATGAATATTCCTTGGTTTCATACCACAAATAAGCAAAGATCCATTCCAAGCAGGCTTTCTGCCTTTTCTCCCCCTTTCTTTCTTCTTCTTTTTTTTTTTTTAAAGGGGGGGAAAACTGTTTTATATCGACAACCATCTGTGAGCCTGTCTTTCAGGCCATCAAACTCTCCCATCCATTACGGAGCCTTCCTCACCTCCGCTGCATGACAGCACAATAAAGATGACATACTAATTCAATGACTTGTAATTTCAGCTAAACAAAGACAAGTGCTGCAGCTTCTTCTTTTGTGTTAACAGTGCCATATCGTTGAAGCCAGCTATGCAAACATAGCACTGGGAGGGTTTTATGACAGCAGTTGAATGGGGAGACTAGCTTGGTGTTGCTTTTTATGGTTTTTGGCTCCATAATTTTTGGCTCTGTGCTGCTGGCCATGGCTATTGTGTCTGGATTCTGTGTCAGCAGCAGCTAATTGTTCCAATAATGTTTATCATAGGGATCCACCAGGGAGCTGTATATGTGGAGATAAGCTACAGGGCAATGATACACACTATCTTACTGATCTCTATACACAGTGCTTTTGCCTCATGCCAAAAAGCTTTTTAGGTTTCCAGTCTTAAAAAAAAAAAAATAACAGCTTAATCATCGTGCCAACAATAGTGTCTAAGGGGATGTAATCAGGTTCCTCTGATAATCTTAGCAACACATGAAAGTCATGCGCAAAAGCAGTAATTGAAGCAGTTGGTTCATTCTACCACCTGCTGTTGAAGTCACAGGTTAATCTAAATGAGGTCCCCTTCCGATGAAGCAGTATGCAAGGCACTTTTTATACCATAAATGTGCATTACATAAGCTTTACAAAATAATAAAGTAACAGTTCATTAAATGAACTGTATGAAGTATCTTCGGCTTGTCCAGCTTCTCCCGCTGCTGTTAGATGGCATATCCAAGTGTAAATTCTGTCTACATGTCTATACCCCAATGCACACTTCAGTTTGCATATGGTTGCAGACAATGGAAGTTCCTGAGACAGATGCCCAAATGTAACTAAACGTCAGGCAATCACGGGAATCAGCTGCAGGAAAGTGAAACATTTTTCTTTGTCTGCTTTTGATGCTATTTCCCCCAAGATTACTAAATAGAATGTTGACAATGTAAAAATAGCCTTAGAATCAACAATTAAGCAGCTTGCCATAGTCTACATTAGCCCCATGTATAAGGGATGAATTTTTCTAATTAAACTTCTGACACCTGATTTCCATTTAAAATTTTCCTTAAATGTTTTCCACAAAGACTTCATCTGACAAAAAATTCTAAAATTATGTAGTATGATGTTCTTCTAATAGGCAATGTCTTTAACAAGAGCGATTTTTAAAAATTGTGAGACTTGTCAAAATAAGACTCCAAATGAAAAGTTAAAGTATAAATGACACTTTCAGATTAAAACTTGTGCCTGATTTTAATCTATTTCATGAATATATCATTTATTGAGAACCTACTCAGTGTCAGATAGTAAACTAGGTAACAGTATTTTAAGTTTCACATCCATTCTCAGATATTGCCATTATGTCTGGAAAAGCTGAGAAAGCCAAGTTTCAGAGAGGTTCATAATAATCTAAGTTCCTGGACTAAGAAGTGGCAATGTTAAGACTGAAAACTAATTCAGCCTGAGATCAAAGCATGCATGTTCTCCACTAAGTTAAACTGAAATAATTTGCTTAGCCTAAAAGAAGGCAAAGAAAAATGTTTAAGTTGAGAGAGAAAGAAGACCCATTTTTAAGTTAGTTATCCACAGTAGGGCCATAAAAGAAAATAAATTTTATTTCTCTTGATTTTTTAAAATAAGTCATATTTATTATGATTGGCTTATTACTGAAATTAGTAGCCTGTGTGTGGAGGTGAAATAGGATCAGGAACAATTTTCAATAAAATAAAAATAGAACTATATAAATTTAACCTAATTCAGCAGCACAAGGTGATATTAAACAGTTAACAGTGATTGTAACACTGAATGTACAAAATGTTTGTCAACTTTTTAATAAATGAAGTAATCAAATAATATTAATAAATGCAACCACAGAAGCTACTGTATTTAGGAATGCTTACTATATGCTATCTTAGTACTACATGCAACATCTTAGCAGTTCACATGTGTTTTCTCTTGCATCTTTTCACCAGTCTGCTAAGTTTGTAATAATTATGTCCATTTTACAAGTGACAAAACTGAGGCTCTGAAATACTAGATCACTTGTTCACGGTCACATTAGCAGAAAAATGGGAGAATCGGGATTTGAGTCCAAGATAATCCGATGACTCAAAGCTCTTGCCTGGACATTAATAAACAAACTTGAAAAATTAAAATTATCTTTGGTTGCCAAAGATTCTTTACATGGCCTCCAAGGATTGCAGCCCTCTGTCCACAGAAGTACTCAGAAAAATTTTATTAAACATCATAGAATTAATTTGATTCAGGCATTTGGTAAATTTTCTTTACAGCTGGAATTTGGCACTAAAGATTATTAAGAGCTGGAATGCAGCACTATGAAGGCTGGAGGATATTCTTTAAATATGCTAGAGATTTTTGAAAACAAATTTTACTTATATCTGTCTTGATAATTTTACATGGAAGCTGGAATAGTAGTGTTGATGATTTTCAAAGGTATATCTAGGACAAACTTCCTGTAACAACTGGATGCAAATCCATCTAGAAGTTATCTTGTAATAGATAACACATCAGTTGAAGTCTACAAACAACAACAACAAAATTGTCTCCAGCTTTCAATATGACATTGAAGTATGTTTTATGAAGTCACCTATCATAAGGTGCATTGGTGAACTTTAAGTATTAATCTTCTATCAGTTGAGACCTGAGGAGGATTCATTATGGCATTCTGTTTGGATAAATCAAAACAAAGAACAAAATGGAAAGGTAAAACTCCTTCCCCTAAACAGCTTCTTTCAGAGAAGTTTTTGTTTTCCTTTTCTATGATATAATGTTTTCATATATAATTTATTTCAATTTACCTGCAACTACTTTAAAACAATTAGATCATCACTTAAAGTCTACTCACCTATAACCACAGTTACTGGAATAGAATAAATTACAAAATTTGCAGAGAGGATTACCTATAACCAATTCCTACCAGTCTTTTAATATGACCCTTTTGTAAAAATCACACTTTTTTTGATCTGCTCAACTGTAATCTATTACTGGAAATACATGTTTGACGAAATGTATAAAATAATGGTCTGTCATTTTCTACACTTTCTTTTTTGTTTAAAACTAAACACATTAGCCTTTTAGAATACTACTAAAATTCAGGGCTTCTGACTTCTGGTTCCGTATGTAAAACACATAGACGTCATCCCTCCTTCTTGACAAGTGAGAAGCTAAACAAAATGAAAGATCGACAATTCTCCTTAAATCAGTCACAGAAGGGAGGTCACAGAACAAACCACTGCCCCCAAGTTGGAGTGACAGTTAGACAAATATAGAAAAATACAATTTACCTGAGTATAAACCCATGAAATAAACAAGCATGAGAACCAGTAATAGGATAAGGAAGCCAGAACTATAACTAATAAACTACTGGATGCTCAGTGTGGACAAGCCTTGAGAGTTAAAAAATCCAGGGTGACCCATTCTTAAAGGAGGTCACACATTAGCTCTACTTCCAGGAATCTTACCAGGTTCTCACAGTGACTATTAGAGAAGAATTCCCTGTGCTTCTAGCAGGAAGAGGGGAAAATAAATAATTTTAAAATATGCTAGGGGATTATGTTCTCCTTAAGCATGCCTTAAGAAGGAAAGTTATCAGACATAAAAAGGGTCATTGCATAATTTTAAAGGGGTCAACAGTCATAATGATAACAACATAACATGACATAACAATCCTTAATGTGCATGTTCCTAAACACAGAGCATGAAAATATATGAAGCAAAAACTGAGAGACAAATAAGGAGAGATAGATGAATAATTATATTTGAAATATTTAACACCCTTGCATCAGAAATGGACAAATTCAGGAAGCAGAAAATCTTTATGGACATAGTTGAATTTAACAGTATCATCAAGCAACTGGGTATTATTGACATCTATAGAATGCTTCACTCAACAACAGCAGATTCTTCTCAAGCTCATTTGAAATACTGACAAATACAGACCACATTCTGGGGCATGAAACACACTCTGAAAAATTTAAAATAAAAGAAATTATACAATGTCTTCTCTCAGACCAAAGTATAATTAAACTAGAAATTAATAACAAAAAGATACAAGGAAAATATTCAAAGATTTGGGGATTAAACAACATACTTCTGCATAATACATGAGTCAGAGAAGAAATCTTAAGAGATTTTTTTTAAAAATTGGAACTAAATGAAAAGGAAGATGCAAGTTATCAAAATTTGTAATATTCAGCAAAAGCAGTGCTTACAGGGAAATTTGTAGCATTGAATAAGTATATTAGCAAAGAAAATTTCTAAAATCAATAATCTAAGCTTATAATTTAGTAATACAGAAAAAGAACAAATCAGTTCAAAATAAGCAGAAAAAATAAATAATAAAAATAGAGCAGAAATCAATAAAATTTAAAACATTACATAAGTAGAGAAAAGGAACAAAACAATAGCTGCTTTTCAAAAGGATCTAAAAAATTTATAAGTCTCTAGCAAGGCTAACTAATGAAAGAGTAGACACTACTACAGATTCCACGAACATAAAGGGATCATAAGGGAATATTATGAACAAACCTATGCCTACCAAATTTGATAACCTAGATTAAATAGACCAAATTATTGAAAGACACAAACTACCAAAACTCACATAAGAAAAAAATCAATATCTATGAATAGGCCTATATCTATTTAAAGAAACTGAATCAATTGATACCTTCTAAGACAGAAACCACCAGGCTGAGATGGATTTGATGATGAATGCTATCAAATAACTGAGGAAAAAATTTCACCAGTTCTCTACAGCTTCTTCCAGAAGATAGACTGGGGTCAGTTGGGGGGAAATAGGGGAGGGACGGTGTGGGGTGGGAAGCTGGGGACAGATAGCAAGGGGAGAAATGCCAGATGTAGGTGATGGGGAGGAAGGTAGCAAATCACACTGCCACGTGTGTTCCTATGCAACAATTTTGCATGATCTTCACATGTACCCCAAAACCTAAAATGCAATAAAATAAATAAATGGGAAAAAAAAAGAAACAGGGGAAGTAATTTCTACCAAGGACTATGAGGCCAGCAGTACCCTAATATCAAAACCAGAGGAAGTCATTACAAGAAAGAACCTGCAGACCAGTATCTCTCATGGACATATGTGCGAAAACCCTAATATTGCCTCAGAAAATATTAGCAAATCAAATCAATTTATAAGAAGAATGATGCACTTAGAACACATGGGTTTTATCAATATGCAAAGCTGATTCTACATTAGAAAATCAATTAATGTACTCTATCACATCAATGGGCCATAGAAGAAAAATCAAGTGATCATATCAAAGGATGAAACACCCCATATAATATCTGAGAAAATGCATTACCCATGTATAACAAAAACTTTCCAACAAACTAGACATAAAGAGGAATTCCCTCAAGTTGATTTAAAAGATCTATAAGATAATACAGCTAACATTGTGTTTAACGGTGAGAGACTTTTAAGTTTCACTTCCAAGATTAGGAAGAAGGCAAGGACACTTCCTCTCAGCAGTGCTTTTCAACATAGTACTAGAGGTCCTAGCTAAAGCAATAAAGGAAATAAAAAAACATACAGATTGGGAAGAAAGAAAGAAAACTGCCTTTGGTCACAAATGACATGATCATCTATGTAGAAAATCCAAAAGAATTGACAAAGGAAATCCTACTAAAACCAATAAGTAATTATAGCAAGAATGCTGAATATATGTTTAACATACAAAAGTTATATGCTTTCTATATACCATCAACAAGCAAGTGGAATTTGAAATTAAAAACACATTACCATTTATTTACACTTCAATATAAATAAAATTATATATATATATATATATATATATATATATATGAGGAAACGTACACAAATAATGAAAGAAAGCAAAGAATTAAATGGAGATATATTTCATGTTCATGGATAGGAAGACTCAATATTGTCAAGATGTCAGTTCCTCCTAACTTGATCTATAGATTCAGCGTAATCCCAACTGGAATTCTAGCAAGTTATTTTCTCTATATCAACAAATTGATTCTAATGTTTACTTAGAGAGGCAAAAGACCCAAAATAGCCAAAATAATATTGCAAAGAAAAACAAAGGTAGAGGATCAACAATACCTGACTCAAGACTTATTTTAAAGCCACATTAATCAAGACATGCGGTGAAAGAATAGACAAATAGATCGAAGTAACAGAATAGAAAACCCAGAAATAGTCTCACATAAGTAGAGGCAACTGATTTTTGACAAAGAACCAAGACAATAAAATGGATCAAAAGTAGCCTTTTCAACAAATGGTGCTGGGACAAATGGACATTTACAAAAAAAAAAAAAAATAGATCTTGTCACAGACTTTACATCCTTCACAAAAAATACATTTAAAATGAATCATGACCCTAAATTTGAAAACCAAAACTATAAAACTCCTTGAAGATAACATAGAAAAATTATGTCAACTTGGGTATGGCTTTTTAATAAAACACCAAAGGTATAATCCTTGAAAAAAATACTTCATATATCTGGACTTAATTATGATTATCCACTTCACTCTTCAAAAGATACTGTCAAAGGAGTGGGAAGACAAGCCACAGACTGGGAGAAAATATTTGCAAAGGGCACATCTGATAAAGGTCTGTTATAAAAAATACACAAGAAATTCTAACACTCAATGATAAGAAAACAAAGAATTTGACTTTATAATGGCAAAAAACCTGAACAGATTTTGCTTCAAAGAAGATATATAATGGCAAGTGAGCATAGAAAAAAGTGCTCCATATCATATGCCATTAGGGAGTTGCATATTAAAAGAATAATGAGATACCATTAGACACCCATTAGAATGACCCATATCCAAAGCACTGCCAATACCAAATGCAAGCATGGATGTAGAATAACAGGAACATTGCTGGTGGGTATGCAAAATGATACAGTACTTTGGAAAATATCTGGAAGTTTCTTAGCAAGCTAAACATTCTTTTACTATATGATCCAGCAATCATGATCCTTGGTATTTGCCCAAATGAATGGAAAAGTTACATCTACACAAAATCCTGCACATAGACGTTTATAGCAGTTTTATTTGTAAACACCAAACCTAAACAACCAAGATGTTCCTCAGTTAATGAGTGGATAAAAAACTGTGGTACATCCAGATAATAGAATATTATTCAGCACTAGAAAGAAAAGAGGTACCAAGCCGTGAAAAGACATGGAGAAAATATAAATTCTTATTACTAAGTGAAACAAACCAATTTAAAGAGGCTACATACCATATTATTCCAATTACGAGGCATTTTGGAAAATGCTGAACTATTGAGACAGTAAAAAGATCAGTAATTGATAGGGATTGTGGGAGAAATTGGTGAACAGCCAGAGCACAGAGAATTTTTAGGGAATGAAACTACTCTGTATGATACTACAATGGTGGGTATGCTTTATGTCATTATGCATTTGTCAAAATCCATAGAACTCAAATGGAAATTATGGACTTTAGGTACTAATTGTGCGTCAAAGTAGGATAATTGATTCTAACAAAAGTACCACTCTAGTGGAGGATGTTGTGGGTGTGTGCCGATAGGGAGCATAGGGGAACTCTCTGTGTAATTCTCACTCAATTTTTTTGTAAACCTAAAACTAAAATATTGTCTATTAATTATTTTTAAAAGTCTAGGGGTTTTAAAAATATTAATAAGAAATATTAATATTTTAAGAGAAATAAGAAATCTAAGAGAAAAAGAAATCTCTCACTTACCTATCAAGCAACCTAGGTAAAATGTAAATTCAACTATATCATCCTGCTGAAAATCTCTCAATGACTCCCCAGTGTTTGCCTGAATAAGCATGGTACATGTACCTTCATTATGATCTGAGATGATTTGAAGTGCAAAATGGATAAACATTTTCTACATTTTTAATTGTAATGCACTTATCGTAAAGTGTATTACAAATATAAAATTAGAATAATGAAAACGTAGAAGTTGAATAACCAGTTGCTAATTCCCTTAATCAGACTTTTTATCTTCATGCAATGGTATCCTGCACATTGCTGAATAATATTTTAACAGCTCAATTTCCTTATAAAACATTCATTTTCATCTATTAATATCTATGATAAAATTAGAAGTATTTTGTGCTACTAAGGGGAAAATTTTAACCACCTGAATGTTAAGGCAGTTAACATTTTTAAATGATCTAGGTTATAGACTAAGTTTTACATAACAACATAAAATATTTTATAGTGCCCAAAATATTTTAAATGATTTAAAATAATCATAAAACAAGCATAGCAGCACATAAAACATATCAGACTGAAAAAAATACAACTTTCTTATATTTGGTAAAATCAAATTAAAACTTACTTTTTAGTCAGTCTTTAACAACTCAAATGCTTAAAGAAATTATATTCAAGGTAATTATATATATAAATGAAATATATTAATTTTATAAATAAAATATGTAAAGTTATATAGTATTTCTATAAATCTTATTTATATGTATATAAACATATATATAATTATATATATATATGTTTTTTGTAATTTTATTGTTTTTTAAATTTATTGGCCTTTGCTACTGGTATAATTACAATACTACATATTACTATGCGTTTGTAGCATAATGTTTTCCTTTCATGGAAAGATAGCAGGTACTAAAAGAAAGGGTAAAATTTCCAGTCCTTGCAAATTTGGAAGGACTGGTAATTTTAGGGTTTGGAAAGATCTGGAAATCAGAGAAATATTTCTCTTCTTTTGTTACGTTAGCATTGTTAAATAAGAGGAGGCTCCATCCATTCAGGAGTATAAAATCATTCCTAACCAAGGTGAGCAAAGTACTGACTGGTCTTAGATTATAAGTGGTTATGAAATAATTTTTACTTCATAAGAACACTATTTTACTTTTATTTTACTTTTTCTTCAGCTTGTATTTTGGAGCCTATGCCTCTGTCCTTTCATATATGCACTAGACTGAACAAACAGAAATGACATCAGTGTCCCCTTCTGATACTTGGCACAGAGCCACATGATCACATATACTGCTACATAGTAGACAGGTGAATAAAAATGCACAGAAACACACTTTCAGTTTAAAATCTTTTAAAAATCTATTTTAAATGTCAATTTTATACATATCTTGTTTCTCTTATTAAGATGCAACAATGGTAAGATTCTTTATATATACTATTATGATGTCATCTCTTACATGTTTACATATTACTTATGGAGTATATAAATCCTTCAAGAGGAATCACAGTCATGACCCACAATATTTCACTGATGTTTTAACATTATGCATATAAAAGCTATGCTGAATATACTAATCTTTGATTTTCCATTACATTAAATGTATGTAGTACACTACTTTTCTTTGACTCAGTCCTAAACTTACATAAAATCTATTTCCATTTTGATAGTTCTTCAATTGTGCCTCTTTTTCAGGGGAGTAATTTCAAAATAATATTTTCTGCATGTTAGATTTGAGCATTAGTCTCAATTCTGCACCCTTCCCTTCATTTACTCTCTTCTGTGAGTTTGCAGTTCCTCCCACTAGAGGTGGAATGTACTTCTTCACCTTGACTTTTGACTTGGCCATGTGACCTGTGTTAGCCAAAGAAATGCTGCAGAAATGAGAATTTGCCAGGTCTGACTCTTAACCGAGGATACATTGTGTGTTTCTGCTTGTTTAGCCCTCTGCCATCACTATGATAGCTGCTGCCCACAGCCTGAAAACCAGAATAAATTCAATTAGATCCAGAATTAGTCTAACCCACATCAAAGAACCAAGTCCAGTTAGATCAGAGTCACCCAACTAAGCCTAGCCTAAATTAGCCAACCTCAGCTATCCTGCAGATGTATGAACAAAAATAGCTGATGGTTATTTTAAGCCACTAAATTTTGAGGTAGCATGTTACATTTCAGCATTATGGTAGATATATCTCCTGACATATGCACTCAGCAAACCTGCAATAATCTTGCAAGCTTCTACCTAGTAAGACTTGTAAGGCTAAAGATTGAAGAAGCAAGTACAGTTGTGGAGACATGGCATTTCTTGAGCTGCCAAAGCTTCTGACCCCATGAGTGCTCATGTGCAGGCAGCAAAAACATGTGAACTTCCACAGAAACAATTTTTGGATTTGCTTCAGTATTATTAACTCAGAGGCATTCAAGCCTGGTACCCTTGGCCTTCTCAGTAATTCAACTATAAGCTAATTAATACCCCAAAATAAATAGTTTTCTATTACTTAACTAGAGTAGATTATGTTGCCTGGAGCTAAACCTTGAATAGAGACAATAATTAAGTTAACCTAACTTTTACTTAAATTTTGATTTGAGAATTTTGTACTTTTTAATTTATATTATATTTAAGTAGTGAGATACCAATCAGATAACTGGAATTCAAGGTCCAAGTCTATGTTTAGTCAATTATTCAGTCTTGGGTAGGTCATATAATCTCCCCAATCCCCACTTTCCTCATTGGTCAAATGTGGAAAATCATTAATAACTGCTTCCAAAAAGCATTTTTATGAATAACATATTATATTATTAAAAGTTACTTTAAATGCTTTTAAATAAAATCCATATATATATATTTATGTATGGACATATTCAAAGGTATGTTTATGTTTACTGTCACTATCAGCTCTAATGCACCAAAAAAAAAAAAAAAAAAAAGAAAAGAAAGAAAAAAGAACTGATAAGTCTTCAATTGTGCCTTTCTTGAAGCTTGTTTCCAATTAGGTTTATTTCTATTTCAAACTTGTTTCCAATTAGGAAATTTTTTTTTTTCACAGTTTATGATCTCAGCTACTATGTGGTCTAGATTTGTTTTCCGGTTTTAGACCAAAAGAAAGCTTAGTATTGTGAAACGAGTTATGATGCCTAATTAATTCACTAATCTATAATGCTTACTTGCCAATAGAAAAAAAATGAAAGAGATGTGTGTTTGATGTAGAATGTAGAATGAAAAAAAAGTTATAAATAACCAAGCAACTGTGAGTCATTTTAAGTTATGAAAAGTAAAACCTTAGAGATGACTTTCAGATTTTGGTTTCCTTATTAATATTCATTTTTCTCCACTAGTATATGTCTGCAAATGGCTGGAATTAATAATTAATCAAAATGTGATATCTTGTGAATACACATAGGAAAATAATTTCAAAGACTTTAAAACATAAACTGCTCATATGTAATAAAAATAATATTTTTAATATTTTATCTCATTTTTATAACTTTATAGGGAAAGTGAGGCATCTAAATGGCAATAATTTTCAGTTTTATTTCACTGGAACCCATCTGAACATAAAGACTAGAAACAAAATGTAATGCTCTTACCCAGTAGAACTAACTATTGCTGAGCTTGAGAGTGATGTCATCCCCCGGTAATTGTTATCCCACCGTTTAGTACCTAGTGATCATTACTTCAACCAAAATCTGGTGAGCTTTATTACATGCCTAGCACATAAATGCCAGCGAAAAAGTGGAATCAGTAGGTAAGTTTCAAGCTTCAAGGCAGCTTACATTCCAGTGAAAAAACAGACAGGAAGCATGTACACAAGTAAATAATGTAAGTTCAGATAAAAATATTTTGAAAAAAATAAAATCAGCTATCACTGTAGAGAATATAATACTAGTAAGCAATAAAGTCATTTTTGAGAGAGTGATATTTGAGATAAGACCATGATGGCAGATTTATAGCACATTCAAATGCATTCTACTATGGAAATAACTCTGTGGAGGGATAACATAAGAACTGATTAAAACCAGTCTCACTCAAAATAAATTTGTCCAAGATTTGGACAGGGTCATAGGTGGAGATGGCCAGAATTAAATAAGAACATTTCAAAAGTAGGTACAAATATCTAAAATTCTGATATATGAACAACTATGCTTTGGTCCTGAAGTAAGCCAGACCTGAATCTAAATTTCTTTCTGATGACATCAAAGTGGCCTTGGGCAAGTCACTTCATCTCTCTCACAGGGTCTACTTCACAGACTTGGATTCAATGCTATGAGACAGTCATAGCCTTGTTTCAAGGTGAAAAACACTTTATTATAAAAATATAATTGATGAGTTTACACATGCTTGCTCCACTGAAAATAATTAGAGGAATACAAAATAGAAAAATGATATGACTAACTTTTTGACAAAAGGCAAGTGATGAACAGGTTTTAGATTTTATATGAGAGTCAATGGGAACTTCAGATCAGTAGAGGCAGCAAACTCCTGTTTCTATACAGACATCCCTCTGTTGCAGCTTTGGATGTACATGCTATAGGGTCATACTCTTAGGTTTAATGGCTCTTGTTCACTGTACCATTAAGAACATAGCCGATTCTCACAAATGCAAGCAACTCCCTGACAATTTCACTCATATTTTGATAAAACCTTTGTGCTTTAATTTTAACTAAAAGCAAACAAACCCACCACCACCAACAACAAAAACTCTTAATTATTTGAAAGATCTAATCTCAGAATTTCTTTCCAGTTAGACTACATATGTTTGGATTAAGAAAAAGCAGTGTGCCTTGCTTTTGCAATACCATGTAACACCGTAAATTCTAGCTACTTTATATTCTGCCTCATGTATCTTTAACATAGCCTATAGCTAAGCTTCAGTTGTAAGATCACTGTAGCTAATGAAAATATATGACTTGGAAAAAGTTTTAGAAACCATATTCATCTGCAGTTCTGGGATATACAGAAAAGAGCATTGTTTTTTACTTTAAACAATTAAGAAAATCTGATTTGCAAGTTGCTTATGAAAAAGGAGATGCTATTTTAAAGGTTTTCATTAAACATAATATGTAATACCATTGGCCATACCTTCAAAACATCCTTGTCAATATCTTCCTAAACTACTACATTCTTACCTTTCCACTAGACTGAAATGAAAGTTTGCAAAATACCAACTAACAGTAAGGAATTATTTCAATCTCCTTACATAATTACTGAGTAGCAATTATAAATAAAGCAGGACTCTGGGGGATAGAAAGATAAATAAGTACTCGAAAGGAGCTGACAATCCAAGTAAGAAAGCAGAAAAATGATGCAGAAAGAGCAAGCCTGTTTGTGATCTTAGAAAATCAGTTAGAAAAACTACGCTGTACTAATTTATTTACCTGTTTCATTCCCTCTAGTGGAGAGAATGAATCACCAGAGACTCAGGTCCTTCAGCTTTAAAGTACCTCAGAACTTGTACAGTGACTCTAGACAATAGCTTAAATCCAAGCTGAAAAGACTTGTTACGGTCTCTATCTTCTCCATCTCTCTGGTAGACTTCCAACAGGTGAGTCATTAAAATGGTCATGCATTCTCTATCGCTTAAAACCAGTGGAGTAGCTGCAGGACTACTTCACAGATCCTGGACCCCCCGCTCCCCAACACACACACACACCCTGGCCTTCTCCACAAGCTACGTAACTGCAGAGGCCATGGCAAACACCTTTAACTCAATTTCTCATTTCACACTTACTTTCAACCTGAAGTAGGTAACAACTGGGTGGCTTCTTTGAAAAGAAGGAGCATGAGGTGTGGATCAGAAGTTGTATCAATGACATGACTGCAGCTGAAAAAAAAACAAAAAAGGAAGTGATTGCTTACTGATACTTTTAAAATTTTTATTTCTATTTTATTTAAAAAATAATTATTTCAATTTTAAAGTTTTTATTTCAATTTTTATTCAATTAACAAAAAAGCAGCCATTTTAAATGGACAACATGAGTTTTGACAAATGTATATACCTAGTCAACTATTATAACACCAAAGTATAGAATATTTCCATATTTGATTACTTATTTTATACTTAGGATAAACACTACCAGTTAGACTGTAGAGTGAAAGGTGTATACATTTTTAAAGTTCTCTATATATGTTGCCAAACTGCCTTCCAGAAAGTTGTTACAATTAGCCCTGTTCTCAATTGTGTATGAGAATGCTAAATTTAGATAAGAAGTCATTGCTTTATTAGCATTTGTCTTGTCCTTTCCAATAAAAACTGAATTTTGATAAAAAATGAATGAAAAGAGCTTTTAAAATTATTTCTTTACATGGACAATTAACACCTGTGAATCATTAGAAAAGTGGAACCCTTAGGAGCAAATTGAAAGCATGTTTGGAATGTAAACCACTGATATGTTTTTAAAAACCTGGTTATTTAATACAAAAGTTTTAACTTATTCTTTCAAAAACAGAAAAACTCTCATTGAGATAGCATTTAGGTATTAGAACCTTTCTCTTATAGTAATGCTATTCAAAAGGCAGTCCATGAACCAGTAATATTAACATCACCTGGAAACTTGTTAGAAATGCAAATTCTTGACCCCATTCCTGGCCTCTTGAATCAGAAATGTTGGGCTTTGGCCCCCTCAATCTGTGTTTTAACAAATGCTCAGTTGATTCCAATGCAAATTCAAGTTTGAAAAGGACCATTTTGTAGAGTATTCCATATATACAAAAAAATTAAAACTCCTTTCAACACTTAGTAGTAAACCCAGCACTCAACAATCACCAAATATTTTTTCAGTCTTTCCTTTAAGAGCTGAGATCCAGGTCTCTTATCTATCTAATGTAGTTGAGATCATCTCTTATAATTCTTTTTATATTTAAAAAGATATGACTGCTATGAGTAAAATTCTGAATTTGGGGCTATGGCATATATAAGGAAGTAATAAATCATGATCCCTGACTTCAAATAACTTATAATTTGGTTGAGTAGGAATAACAACTAACTACACAGTCTCAGTTGGTAAGTGTGAAATTTGAGTGACACAGATAATAGGCCATATAGGTATCAGAGAAGACAGAGATCACTAAGGGTTTTGGAGAACAGGTTGGGCTTCTTTGAAAAGAAGCAACACGAGGTGTGGATCAGAACTTGTATAGGTTTTACATAAGCTGAAGCAGGAAGTGACTTCTGCTGAGAAGACAGCCAAATTGAATGAACTAAGTTTTAGGGAGTGTGTAGCTGTAGCTGTTTGGCTGTGCTAGAAACTTCAAGGAGGTGTATACTTTGAGTGGTGAAGGAAGGCTGAGGCAGAAGGCTATTGGAAAGTCACATCAATTTCCTGGGCCTTTGTGAAATATGCAGTTCTTAAAAATGGTTCTGAGCTCAGTAGAAAATAAGAACCCTATGGTAGAATGGTTTGGCTACACAAATCAAATTACAAGCTCCATATTAAAATAAAACCAAGTCACTTCAGCAATCTCTATCGAGTAAAGGTAGACTTGAACTATAAGAATGTTCTTGAAACTCTGAAATTTAGTCTCAAAATAACAAAACTTTAAAAATTGCATGTTCGTTACAAAGACAGTTCTAGTCAATGCTGTGACATGTTATTTTACAAAAGCTGTATTGTGACCTTATTTTGTGCAACTAACATCCAAGTATTTAATAATAAGGTAGTTTAATAAAACTCAAAAACCCTTTTGACTGTGCTTGTGGGACATTAGGCGAGGTGAATAAAAAATGAGATTCAATAATTCACAAAAACCAAATTTGGCATAATTATACATTATTAGAATTCTGTTCTTTTTAAAACAGAAATTACAATGAAATTAAAACTATATGCAGGAAGATCCTGGAGAGTCTAGTAAAATACCTAAGAAATATGCCTGCTTTACTAGTAAGAGAAGATGATATTTGCATACATAGGAACCTGATAAAGATTTTCAACATCAAGTCAGATCAATCTCAGTGGTCTACTGTAAGTAGCTGTAAGTTGACAGTGTTTGGAAACAAATAACTTGCTAGAATAGAAAGTGCTGAATTCGGTGCTATCTTCTACAAACTCTACCTCTCATGTGTATGATATCTGCATCTAAAGGCAAAGGACAATACAGAGGTGGATACAGCTTAAAAATAAGTGTTTTCACATTTAAGTATACTGAGTTTATTAAACCGGTATATAAGATTTATGATGAAGTATAAATAGTGCCAGGAATTGTAAGCATTTATAGTGCATTCTACACTTTGTAATGATTGTTTGGGGGCTGCTGGTACAATTTAATATTTAGATAGTTCCCTTAAACTAAGAGGCTCAAAACATCTATGTAACTTTAATCTGTAATAGTAATTTCTGGAGGAAAGAAAAAAGACCTGCAACATTACAATCACTACCTTGTACATTAGGGATTATTTAAAACAAAGCATGTGGCTTTGTCTATGCACAGTCCAAGTGTGACCACAAAGTGTTCAACTGCAGGCTTCACAGTCTTCACTGATGCTTTATTGAAGTGGTCATTGTGAAAACACAATGTTGCTTTAAGATGATCATTTGTGGGCCTCCCTCAATCAAAACCACTTTGCTTTTAATAGAGCTTTGAACTAACAGAGTTTCCAAAGGTTTCTTTGAAAACCTTCCTATTACTTATCTCTATAAATAATAACAGTATTTATAACAGCTCTCTCTGAGCTATTACCTCATTTTCCTGTCTAATAATGTGACATCTGACATTTATTCGAAAAGGAAAGTAACCAAGAACTAATCTGCTGTAAAGCAAAAGCACTTGAACAACTTTGCAAATATGTGGTATTATGTAATAATTTCTTAATACCTTCTCTCCATGTAGTACCTATTTTCACACAGGGTAAACAAAATTTAGGTCTAAAATATTTCTGTTATCTTTATTATAACTTCTACTAAAAGCAATTTCCATTTCACTGTTATCTTGAGTTACACATTAAGACTTCAGTTAGAAAATAGTAGTTAAGATTATAGCTTTTACAAATGAAATTTTAAAAATTAGAACTAAGTTACTATATTCAAATATAGAATAACTACAAAAACATTTATAGCTACTATATACTACAATGTAATTGACACTGCTTGGTCAATAAGCACATATAGTCACATAGTACATGGGATCAAAATATGAAAAACTTCATAGATAACTTCTTCTACAGATATGCGTTTTTTCCATTGTATTACTGTGAAAATTTAAGCTTGACTATATTAACTACAATAAGTTCCAAATTTCAATTTATTTTTAATCACATCTATTAGTACAAAAGGTTATATTCAAATAGCAGCTCTATTTGCATCTAACAACTTGTGCATATTTATAACCGATTACACATATAATTGCAATGGTGACTTTGCAAGTAGTATTACAACTTCTATTAGTCACTGACATATGATTTCACCTGTAACCCTAATAAATCTTGAGCCTATGTGGTCCAATCAATTTGTGCAGTCATATTCAGCAAACCATAGTATAACTGCCAAACAGGAATTGAAAGGAAGCTCAAATTTTAATGATTTTTTCAATTAATTTTGAAGGAGATCTATCCACAATTCATATCCATCAATAAATCTAAAGCAAACCCAAAAGCTTACTCTCACCATTTGCAGATACTTGGGAGGATCTTTCTCCAGCCATATCCTATGCTGCATTATCTACCATGTTTGGGGCCCCCATTAAATAGATTGATTTAGCCCCTTCCTCTAATTTATTACCCTTTTTCTCAGAGTTCTACCTATCTGACTCTCTACACACTTTTCTAATTTTGTATAATGCAAGATCTGAGAACTGGGCTAACAAAAACTCTCCTTCAGGGTGTAGATGATTAGATAAGTTGGGGGAACCTTCATATTTTATTTTCCTTTGCTTCCTTTCTTACTCACCCACATTCCTTCCCAGCTTGTGAGTACAGCAGCAATTAAAGGACACATGTTTAAGGGCAATATGGTGCACACAGAGGGTCCAACATCATTTAACTCTTGATTTTTACCTATCATAGCTGTATTTTTTACTAATTTAGCTAATCAGCCACATCATTATTTTAAAAGCATATAATAAATGTGCTCACTAAACTCTTGAAATCATATGCTCTCTTAATCTACATTTGCTTCCTTCAATTTTGCCTTTCAAATAAGAAATAATGTTGAATTTCTATAGTCTTAATTTATATAAAAATCTATATGCCTGTTATATAAATTCATATGGCAATTAAAATCATGTGAATTAAAATAATAAATATGTATAAAGGATGAATAAGTACATGAAGAAAAAATATTGCAGTAGAAACTACTTTAAAATCATATTCTAGAGAATATTTTGAGGAAAAATTTGAGTGGATTAAAATTACAGTTGATAGTGAAAATTGATGGCCCTGAAATAGAGAAAATGAATATTTATGAAGTAATTACAAATAATTAATATTACTTAGAAGACATCATTAGGAAGTTCTTATAACATTATAATAGTCTCCAAAGTATCATAGATAGATGAATGGATTACTACTTCCAAAGTAAACTTTCACTCCATAACTTGAATTTCTGACACCACAAATTATAAAATACTGTGGCTTCTTTTGAAGACCTAATGGCTTCTGTATCTATCAGTTTCCTTCCATATTAAATATTCTAAAGGAAAAATAACCAAACATAATCTGTTTTTTTCAAGAGAAAAGCTAACCACTTCACTAGTTGACCTAATTTCTCATCAAATCTATATTATGGTAGAGAAGATAAAATGTTGTCTTTTATTTACTGTGCATCAGACTTTTACTCTAAAATAGCCTTAATATTTAACTTAAAATATTTAAATATGAAGATATAATTTATTAGAGTACAGAATCACATGTTAAAGAAAGTCCAAACAGAATGTGTAAATATGTAGATCTATTCAATAGCGCATGATATTTTATACAAACGAGGCTTTGATTACAATTGTGCTAAGTGAATAAGTGAATGAAAAATCAAATATGAAAAAATTCACTTCAAAACAGATATGGTTTAGTTTTTTTATATTCATCATATGTTTTTAAGATTACCATTCATGGCAATTCCATTTTTTCAACTACGGATAATTTATTTACTTTAATATTCATTATTTTGACAAATATTGGTGACTTTTATGTCCTATCCCAAGTCCTAATTTTTAAAGAACAAGATGCATTGTATATAATTTGTTTAAAAATTTACCTTTATGTGAAAATAAATAAAAGATGCTCTACCTCCCTCAGATATTTCTACTAACTCCATCCTCACTTTAAAGATAATTTGAACTTTCAGATCAATGATCTTCAACCAGTGGCCTGTAACTCTGAGTGGCAAGACATATGAAGAGTACAAGAATGTAAATGGAAATAAAGTTACCCTGGCTCAAGTTGTATATACACACGTGCACACATACATATACAAACACACAAATCACTTAAGCAGCTTATGGTGAGTCAAGGGATCAATTATTTAATCAAATGAATTTAAAATACTGTGTGGCATATAGAACACCACCTGGTATATAGTACACATCAAAAAATATTAGCTAATATTATTTTTCATTACTATTTAAAGCATCTTACAAACATTGGAATGGAAATGCTGAATATTGAACATATGGATAATATCGGAACATATGAAGAACATTTTTGAGAAACTTTCATTTTAAGAACATAAAATTTTATTTTTATCTTATCTGTTTATTCATGGTGAAAAAAAATTCATGGTAGAAAAACCCAAACATACAACCTAAGTCATTTCTGTAAGCCAAGTATTATTAATTTATTTTTTCTGTTCTGTTTATTTCCTACCTGAATCATTAATATTCTACTTGAGAAACTTAGTAAAATGTTTACTTTTTAGTGACTTTTTAATTGAAAAATTACAAAAAAACCAGATATGTGATAATAAATTTCCAATTTATTGTCCAACTAAGTGGTCTGAAGCCTCAGTAAGTAACAAATAAAACAAACAAAAAACAATGCTACAAATTTCTAATTTAAGTAAACTTTATTTGGGAAGAGAAGGATTTTGGAGAACCATATTGTATTATAAAATCCAATATCACCTTCATTTCTAAAACCTTCTATGGAAGGGTTCAATGCATAATTCAGATGTTTTCTGCTACAGAAAAATATCCAAGTAAAATTGACATACCTTGAAATAATGCTTCAATGCATTTTACTGTTTGGGAATATTAAAATGAAGAATACAGGAAATAAAGAATATCCCACTCAAAACAAATAAAGGGTAACTGTAAAAAATTATATAGGCTCTCTATTTAGTTACTCAAGGAATAATATCTTTCAAATAAGTTGAGGCCTCCAGTATTCGTATACTAAATTCTATTTTTCTTCATTCTCTTTTAAAATGAACCACTATTAAAAACTTGAACTCTAGGTAGTCCACATTTTAATATTTTGCTACATTATATATATATATATATATATATATATATACTAAAATTACATATAAATTTCCCTTTACCACTTATTGTAAATTGTTATATACATTTTATCTTTCACTTTCAATATATTATTCCCATTGTTACTTTATTAGCCAATGAGTAATTTTTAACAAAATTTAAAAAGAGGTTTTTATTTGCTTTTTTATCTGTTTTTTTGTTGTTGTTGGCTTATTTTGCAATTATATTTCAGTAGAAAAAATTGGCTTATAAATAAATCTATTGAGAATTACTTTTTGACCTAGTAAGTGATCACTGCCTTTTATAAATGTTTATGTAGAATTCAAAATAATGTATATATACTATTTATTAAGTACAGAATAAACCCAACATGTTAAGTACTTTTGTGAATTAACTTTAGAAATTTTGACATATTTCAATATTTATTTTCATATATATTGGTACTTTTAAATTATTTCATTCATACAGATGATTATTATCAATGATGTCTATATGCCATTTATTCTATAAGTATCATGATATCCCAGTTCTTCTGTTTTTGGTGTTTCCCAAATACCTTACATGAAAGTTTCACCTAAAGAAAAATGTGTCAATAAACTATGGCAGATTTTAGCTAACTATAGTGTTGAGTAAGCTATAACCTAAGGTGACTTCCCTAAGGGAGATGAGCTAGACTTCCATATTCTGCTTATGAATGAGGAGTGCACTGTGTATAGCAAATTCTATCTTATCCATCTATGTCAGCTGCCACTAATTTCATCAATGGAAAGCCATTTCTAATATCCATAATGCTAATTAGCAAGCCATCACTTTCACCAATGAAAACTCATTTCCAACATTCATTATGATAATTAATACAGCCTCTGGTATTGATAGGAGTCAGAGATAGCTGAAGCACTTTTAGTAGTCTCTTCTGGAATGTGAGCTTTAGATTAAAGTTTCTATAACCACCACTAGGTGAGAATTTCTGATATAACAACTGACTGGAGCCCCTGTGGTATATATTATGACCAACATATCTACTTACATTGAACTGTGCATGATGAAATAATTTAACATCTGTGATAGATAAATCATAAATATCAAAACATGTTTATAGTTCAAATCATCTATATCCTTTCTTACTTGGGATGTTGTTGGTCCATCTTTAAAAAAATAGGTTTCATTTTTCAGAGGAGTTTTAGGTTCACAGCAACATTGAGCACAAGGTACAGAGATTTCTTATAGGCTCTCTGCTCCCACACATGCGTGGCCTCCCCATTAGCAACATCCCTGCTAGAGTGGAACATTTATTACAATCAGTGAACATATAGCACATGATTATCACCCATAGTGCCTATTTTACGTGAGAGTTCACTCTTGGTGTTGTATATTATGTCTGAAAAATTGATCTATCCTTTCATGACAGAATATTCAATTTACTAAACTTACGGATTTGTCTGATTCCCCTTGTATTTTTATCAGTATTTGTTTCATATATTTCAAAATTATTTTATTAGCTATATAGCATACAGGTGATTTTTTTATATTGTCTTGGTGAATTGTTGATTTGTAGTTACTTTTACTGATTGTGAGTTTTTAATATAATAATAGTTCTGCCTTGAAAACTTACATTATCCAATATTAATTTTGCTACAACAGCATTGTTTGGGCCAGTGTTGCTCCCTTTATATTTTTAATCTTTCCTTGCCATTTTAAGTGGGTTTCTTGCATATGAAAAAAATACATATTCAATCTTTTTGTCAGTCATTTTAGTCTTTCATGTATTTTGGTCAGTGATGTATAAAGGATTATTCCAAGACTGACATTGCTGGTTTTCGTTTATTCTGTTTTTTCTCTGCTTCTTCTCTTCTACCTCTTCCCTTTTTATTTCATTTTGTGACCAATACTACTTTTCTAATTCTTCCTTTGTTTTTCTCCTACTAATATGAAAGCTATAGACTACAGTCCCATTCTTTTAGTGTCTCCTAAATTTCTAACAATATATTTTCTCTAACCATTATTGAGTTTGTGTAACATTTTCATGCTATTCTCCATACACCTCAACCATTTAATGTGGATAACAGTTTCTTCACTTCCATACTATTGACATTTCAGACCAGATAATTCTTTGTTGTAGGGGGCTGTTTCATGCACTGTAGATGTTTAGCCACATAGCCAACCTATGTCTACTACATGCCATAGCCTCTGTACAAGTGTGACAAAAGTGTCTCCAGACATTTTCAAATATCCCCTGGAGGGCAAAATTATCCCCCACTGACTATTACTGATTTAGAGGATAAAGAAGACTTACATAGCTCTTACTTTGCTAATTTTAAATGACAAGAAAAAAAGGTAGAATTTGCAAGCTAATATATACCTAACCATCTTGTATAATTAGCCTCTTAATTAACAGCTAGAGGAATTAAAAAACAACCATATGTCTAAGTCTTTAGAATTACAGTTCTTGCAAAGTTGTTTGATCACCACTTATTTTCATATCTTCATAAAACTTCAGTTAAATAAAGAGCCAAGTAAAAGTGAAATAAGGTTTTTACCTTTAATTTCTTTCCCTAAATGTATCTGTGTGTCTACAAAGACTTAGACAGCCACTGGGGCCAAGCCAGGATTCCCGTAGTGAAACAATCGACTTGGCATCACATTGACAACATATAAACAACAGTTTGTCAACAGGCTTCACATTAGTGACAGAACATTTTTTGGCAAAACAGAGGCATCCTTCTGGGCACCATGGCAAAAACAGCTACTAGCTTTCATTCAGGACTCCTCTGTATGTAGTACCAAATTAATTAAAAGATTACAACTGTGACACTTGTTTCAAAAAGATTTTTTAAAGAAAAAATACAGCAGAGAAGAATTTCTGCTGAATAAAAATTTGCCTCTAGCAGTTTATTCAGAGTTGTTATAGACCTATAAACTCTGGCTAGCTGTTAAAGGTTTTATGTTTTGTTTTGTTTTGATCCTATTTTTTTTAAGTTAAAACTAACATTATGAAACTTATTTGATAACCTAATTTGGGAAACATAAGTATTTTCCCCAAATGATGATAGCAATACTATAAATTATTCTGTTTTCAAAGTTAGTTTGTGGAATAAGAAATGAGAAATAAGAAGACAAAACTATAATTTATGAAAACATTATTTTAAATAATTTTAAATAAAGTGTAAATTATGCTCAACAGAAATCAAAGAAGAGGAGGAGCTGAGGACCATGAGAACTTCAAAGTGCTCAAAACAAAATTCTCCTGAGCTTGAACAAATAATCACTTTTGTAGCACTCACACCATTTAATAAATGTAAAAGTCATTCACCCCGTTAGGAATATAAACCCCTGTGCATATATCTGTGGCTGAAAATTACTTAAAATAGAAAGAGGATGGACTCTACTCAGCCTCCCTATTCTCAGTTAAGGAACACAGTGTGTAGACAATTTTGAAAATTTTACTAAAGGCCCATCCTTGTACTCCTTTCAAACAAAGGCCAAAAGTTGGAAACTGATAGTGTTTCTTAGGAAGACCATAAAAGTAAATGTTAGTAGGTTGAAATTGCTAGATATAAAACTCACTAGAAACTATTCAAAAAGTGATTTTAACATTCATGCTGAGATTTACTTGTCATTTGAATACAACAATATTTTTATATTTTTTAAAAATTTTGTTTTGTTTTGTTTTTAAGACAGAGTCTGGCTCTGTCACCCAGGTTGGAGTGCAGTGGCACAATCTCAGCTCACTCCAACCTATGACTGGCTCCTAGGTTCAAGTGATTCTCATGCCTCAACTTCCCAAGTAGCTGGGACTACAGTCATGTGCCATTAAAGCTGACTAATTTTTGTATTTTTAGTAGAGGCGGGGTTTCACCATATTGGCCATGCTGGTCTCAAACTCTTGGCCTCCAATGATCCGCCCATCTTGGCCTCCCAAAGTACTGGGACTAGAGGAGTGAGCAACAGTGCTCAGCTGACAATATTTAAAATATTTTTGTACTCTGATTAGTCATTTTTCTGAAGTTTGTAATTTAAATAGCATCTGTGCCCTGTGAACATACATTCTAAGTCACTTAGGTTAATATTTAGTTATTGAATATTTTTTCAATAGGTCTGTGCCTTTGTCTATGCCATCTTTGGGTTAGGTGTGCGATATAAAGGCAAAATGTAGTTTCTGCTCTCCAGGAATGTGTGGTCTGTTAGAAAAGATCAGCACATTTTCCCATTTACCAACAGTTGCATTACAAAAAAGTCCCAGGAAACCATTTGACCAACTCACAAAGTTAGTTCTGTGCTTAGTCTGATAAGAGTGAGAGGATATTTGAGGCAAGGTTATTGCATTAGAAAAAACAGAGGTAAAAGCAACATGTTCTATGCAGGGACTTGCAGAGAGTAGAAGGAGATGAGGATAAAGAGGGAGGCAAGGCCTTACCAATGATGATGGGAAGTTCATACCTTATTCCACAGCCTTGAGATGTTCTTGAAGGGTTCTGAGAAAAGAAATGACAGGAATAGTAGGGCACGTTAGAAATCTCATGGTTACAGCACTGTGGATGGGGCTATTTGAAGGGAGGGCATTCTGAGACAGTGACAAGATAGATGCTTTCTCTATAATAGAATGGAAGTAGGTATAGAAAAAGCCAAAGAACTGAGAAATAATTGGAAGGAAAAATGGACCAAACTTCGTGATTTAGTTAAAAGTAGAAAGTCAAGAAAAAAATGTTTCTAAGATAAGTGATCTTGTAGAATATATACAGTAACACAACTAGAGATGGCATACTTAGGGGAAGAAACTAATGAGTTTGTTTTGGATAGTCAACAATTAACAAATATTTTATTGAATGTCTACTATGTCCCAGGCACAGTTTTAGAGCTACTGATACCACAGAACAGACAAACGTACCTGCAATCATAGAGCTTAAATGTACTCGGAAATAAAAAGAGGTAAATACGTAAAATTTTTGCATGTTAAACAGTGATAAATAATGAGATAAGCAGAGAAAAAGATATGCATTGTGGAGGTTGAAATTTTAGATAATTTGGGCAAGTAAAAGGTCTATTAAAATGCCTTTGGTAATGATGGGATGGAGAGAAAAGCAATAGCCATCAATACATATCAAAAAATGAAAATTACAGAAAATAAATTTTTATTTGCAGTTAAAATGGTAAGTCAGTAAAAATGATAATTGCTTTGTAAACTAATAGATATAAATGAGTAATATTTATTTTTAAGGTATTTTCCTTATTTTCATTCACTTATTCATTTAGCTAAATTGCTTTGAAAGACTTTTATGTATACTACATCATGAGCTGTGTGAGGAACATTTTTATATTGTTATTGATTTGATTTTTAAAAATCTATATAATTTAAAATAAATTTGATACCTTTACTAAAATAATTTCCATTTTGATGTTCTCCATTTCATAATACGAAACCACACTTCCATTTAGTTCCATTTTCTTTCCACCAGGACTTGCTCTACCTTTCTTATAATGAGAATCAGCTGAGGACACATTCTTTCAGCTATTATATTTCTGGAAAAGTATTCTGCCTTCATTTTGAAGTAGTTTCAGTATATAAAATTCTAGATTGACAATTTATTCTCCCAAGTATTTCAGAGATTGCTCGATTGTCTTCTCACTTCCCTTGTTTCAGCAAAATATCTGCCACCATCCTCATTTTTTTCTTCCTATGTTGCTTTAAAGGTTTTATCTTTATCAATAGTTTTGAGCAATTTAATGGTGATGTGCCTTAGTACAATTTCCTTCACATTGGTTGAGCCTAGGTTTCATTGAGTGTATTGGATTTGTGAATTTTTATCAAATTTGGAAATTTTGTTACAATTATGTGAAAAAATTTTTGGTGTTCTTTTCCTCTCCTTCAGAAAGTATACATATGCCAATTAGACAGCTATATATGTATTACAGAATATTATGTGGGACATAATTCTCTTTTTAAAAGTTATTTTTAGATAAGTATAGATTCACAGGAATTTGCAAGGGTAGTTCAGAGAGGTCTCATGTGCCTTTCATCCAGTTTCTCCGGATGGTTACCATTTAAATAATCATAGCACAGAATCAAAGCCAAGAGACTGACTTGGTACAATGTACATCCACTATTCCATCTTATGTTATCACATGTATATATTTGTGTAATGCCACCACATCTAGGAACTATTCCATTCCCACAAGTCTCCTTTGTGCTACCTCTTTATACTTGCATCCAACATCTCTAACCATTCCTAATCCCTAGTGACCTCTATTTTGTTTTTCATCTTCTATAGTAGTGTTGTCATTTAGAGAGAGTTATACAAATAAAATTGAATAGAAAATGACCACGAGATTAACTTTTTTCACTCAATAATCTTGTGATTCAACCAAGATTTGTGTGTATTTTTTGCTAAGTGGTGTTTCAGGAAAAGATAAACCACATTCTAACCATACATTTACTGAGGGACATTCTAGTAACTTACAGTTTTGATATTACAAGTAAACTGCTAGGAACAATCATGCCCAGATTTTGCGTGGAAACAAATTTTAATTTATCTACAATAAATGCTCAGAAATGCAATGTTTGAATTATATGGTAATGATATATTTCATTTTTAAAAGAAACTGCCAAATAATCTTATACAGTGACTGTACCATTTCATATTCCCACATTTTAAAAATGGCTAAGGATGTGAATAGACATTTCTCAAAAGACATACAAATGGACAACAAGTATAAGGGGAAAAATGCTAAATATCAATAGTCATCCAATAAATGCAAGTTAGAATGGCTGTTGTTGGAAAGACAAAAGATATATATTGATGAGGACATGGAGATAAGGGACCTCTTATACAATACTGGTGGAAATTTAAATTAGTATAGTCATTATGGAAAAATGTGTGGAGGTTCCTCAATAAATTAAAAAAAGTAGAACTGACATATGATCCAGAAAACCCAGTGCTTGGTATACATCCAAAGGAAATGAGCTCAGTTTGTTGAAGACATATCGGCACTCCCTTGTTTATTAAAGAATTATTCACAAGAGCCAAGATATGAAATCAACCTCAGTGTCCAGCAATGGATGAACAGATAAAGAAGATGTGATATAGATAGATAGATTATAGATAGATAGATAGACAAAGAGGTTATGTAGCATTTTACTCTATCCAACAGATAAAGAAGATGTGATAAACATATCACATTGTATTACATATCACATTGTTATACACACACACACACACACACACACACACAAGGGAATACTATTCAATCTTATAAAAGAAGAAAACCCTGTCATTTGAAACAACATGGGTAAACATGGAGGACATTATATTAAGTGAAATAAGCCAGGCAGAGAAGGATATAACATACAGATCAAATACTGTATGATCTCACTGATATGTAGAATCTAAAACAGTCTAATACATAGAAGCAGAGAGCAGAATGGTGGTTATGGGGGACCAGGGGAGGGAGGGAGGGTGTGTTAGGCAGATGTTGGTCAAAGGATACCATCCATCCAAATTTGAAGTAGATCAGAGGAGTAAGTCCAAGAAATCTATTGTGCAACATGGTTAATAACAATGTATTGCATTCTTACAAATTGCTGACAGAGTAAATTTTAAATGTTCTTATTACCAAAAAATGATAAACCTGTGAGGTACTGCATATGTTAATTAGCTCAATTTAGCCATTCCACAAATTATATATATATATAAACATGTTGTACACAATATTCAATGTTTGTCAATTAAAGTAAAAACGTTGGAGAAGAACCAGAGATTATTACTTAAATAAATTTTGAATTATCACTCTAGCAAGATGTACTTAAGAAAAATACTTAAAAGCAAAGGGAAAATGTAGAAAGGCAGTGGTGTGAAGACGCAGACGAAGTTTGGGAAATATGAGATTTTTCACTATGGATCAGCTGATAACATGTTAGATATGGGTGCACAATGCAAAGCTGAAAGAAATAAGAGAGATAAGTGGCTTTTTCTGTCATGAAGGGAAATTTGGATTTTATTCTGTTGGTAGTATGAAGCTACCCAAGAATTCAACAGGGAGCAGGACATATCAGACATGCTCCTTAGGAAGACTGTGCTTGCAAATCAAACAGATCAATTTAAAAATTTTAAGCACCCAGAATAAATTTATTGTGTAATAAATAAAATGATTTAAATAGATTAAAAGAATGTCCATGAAATATTAATACATCCATGAAACACAAAAGAAAATCAATCAGATAATTGACCACAAAAAAATGTTAAATCCAATTAAAGAGTAGAAATTTTAAAGGTTAAAATCTTTCATCATAAATACTATGACTATAAATAATTTTAAAACATTGAGCAAAAAAGTAAAATTAAAAAAAATCCTGCAATATGATACTTAAAAATGTAGAACTGTCATATGAAAAATGTTACATGTTGTACCCTGAATACTTTTTCCAACCTAATATTTTTAAACTTGTATGCCGTAGTTTTATGATCATGTTTTTGTGGCTTAATATTGTGGCAGGTGACATGATAAGGGGTTTAGATAAGATAATTCAGGCTATCTTAAAAAAAGAAGAAAAAGAAAAATCTATATGCTACTTACTGTTCATTTCTATGTCTGCATTTAAATAAAAATAATATTTAATAAATGCTCATTATGCTGCAAAACAAAATTCTATCCTTATTTGGGTTGTGTTAGTTTGGGTTTAAATTTTAATATCTCTCAAATTCCCTTTTGTATTCCCCGATAGCCTAAACAGATGCTTAAATCATATTTATTGTAATTAACCCACTTAGTTTCCTTTGTTTTTGATTCTTTATTATTAATAATTCCTCTCTACAGCCTATGTTTTCTACTAAAGCTATTCATTGGCAGAGCGCACAGGATAATCTTGGTCTTTGAAAACTGAAGCAACTGTCTTACATTACCAAACAAAAAAATAATTTGATTGATTTTCTGCAGCAAGGTTTTCAAAATACTTCAAAGTCATATTATACGCTTTTAATCAATTCAGTGAAAGGTTAATATTTTGAAATATAAAGGCTCTCTGTATTTCAACTATTATTTTGAATAACAGATACCCATTTCAAACAAAATGCATTTCAAAATCATAGCAATTGTTAACAATATTATTCTAAAAGAAATTTGTTAGAATTATAGCACAGAAAAAATTTAAAAATACGATATTACACAAGCTGAGGCATATATAAATGTGAAAACTAAAGAACCAATTATTTAAGTCTATTAAGAATTAAATTTGAGAATATTCTATAATTGTATTTATGCACAAATTTAAAGTATACTAAACTGGCTTACTGATGACATTATTTTAGAACTTGGCAATTAAAGACCTAAAAGTGGTCATTAGAAATTAATTTCATGCCATCATCTCTGGAGAGAGCATTATAAACAGGTATGCCTCCTCTACTACACTCACTGATTCAAAAATACATTTATTATGCATCTATGATGTTTGAAAGGACAATAGCCAAGAGACTTTGGTGTTTAGGTGAGTGGGCAGTAGTTAGGATTAAAAAGGGGAGAAAACATTGTGCCCTCATAGTGAAAAGTATGGCCACTTACTAGTGATAACACAAAGCACAAGTAGTAAATGCTACAAATTTAGTGAATGAAGAAAGCAGCCATATCATCTGTTGTTAAATGCGTTTCTTAAAATATAATTAAATAGTTTAAATTTTAGTAGAAAGATTTGATAACTTTCTACCAATATTTTCACCATCTATTTCCTATGCAGCGTTTAAAGATTTAGATGGTGGGCCAGGCGTGGTGGCTCACGCCTGTAATCCCAGCACTGTGGGAGGCCGAGGCGGGTGGATCACGAGGTCAAGAGATCGAGACCATTCTGGTCAACATGGTTAAACCCCGTCTCTACTAAAAAAAAAAAAAAAAAAAAAAAAAAAA
>NW_022436946.1:51210176-51216110 GCF_009761245.1 Sapajus apella
CTGGGCATGGTGGCGCGTGCCTGTAATCCCAGCGACTCAGGAGGCTGAGGCAGGAGAATTGCCTGAACCCAGGAGGCGGAGGTTGCCCTGAGCCGAGATCGCGCCATTGCACTCCAGCCTGGGTAACAAGAGTGAAACTCCATCTCAAAAAAAAAAAAAAAAAAAAAAGATTTAGATGGTTCTAATTTCCCACAGTAAATATCTATTATTAAAAACCATTTAAATACCTATGGTCATATTGAAACAGGAAAGGTTCCCTAGTCCCCGTCGCAGGACGTGCGATGTGGCTGTGGCTTGCTTTTTCAGTGCCCCGCTGCTCAAACTTCTAGGTAGCATACAGACGGGCAGGCTGTGGGGCTCTGACCCCACTGCAGCGTCTAGAGGTGAAAGTTTACAGCTCCTGAGGCCCCCAGTGGGCGTGTGCTTCCGGGTGCTCTTTTAGTTTGCTGTCTACAGGTGGTTTGTCTTAGTCTGCTCACTTAGACCCAATTAGACCCTCTATCTTCTGGCAAGGACAGAAGGCTTTCTGTATCCTGGGTTCTTGCCTTGGTGTACTGGGAAGAATCGGATTCACATGTGGGATTGGAGAATGAGTGCAAAATTTTATTGAATGGAAGTTGCTCTCAGCTGATGGAGGAGCCATAAGGGAGATGGTTTTCCCCTGGAGTTGGACACTCTGTGGCAATCAAAGGCCTGCCGGCATGCAGGTGCCTGTCATTATGTTCTTCTGCCAGTGTGCTCCTCTCTGGTCCTCTAGAGGACCAGACGCTTATGTCTTCTACCGCCAATGGGCTTCTCTGGAGGTATAGCCGCCTGTGTGTCTGTCTGCCCGCTAGGGTGTTGGGTTTTTATAGGCCCAGGTGGTCTTAGGAAATACATTTGGGCAGGAAATGCTTGTCCTCACCTGGGTCTCTGGGGATGGAACCCTAGCCAGGGAACCCTAACCCTAACCCGCCTTTCTCTCCAGCACTTTCCTTCTCCTGTTCCATATCATGACCATGCTCTTCCTTTGCCAGCATTCCCGTATCAATATAACATGCACCAACTAATAAATCTTCAATTATTATTGGCTCCATTTGCCTGACAGTCCATTTTAAAAATCAAATAATAATTCCTTTACTTACACACATACACACACAAAACTGAAGAGAGAAAAATCAAGCAATAGTTTTCTTAAAGGAAATTAAAGAAAGTAGTTTCCGTTAAGTAATCTGACATTAGTATTTAAAATATATATATTTTTAAAGTTGAATTCATCTGATGGGCAACGATCTACTACAGTTAAGACTTTTTCATCAGTAGAGAGTTTCAGATAGTAAACTTTATTGGCTAACTAGTGTTTGCAAACTCCAGCTTTAACACATTTGTTAATTCATCCCTCTATTATATGTTCATAAGTAGTTTTACAATATAAAGAAAAAAGAAAACCTCTTTCTAAAGTGCTATAAAATGCTATTTTTAGAAAAAAGTATACATTTTATATGGTATATAAGTTGTTTCCCAAGAAGAATGTGGTGGTGTGTAAGGACAGTGATAGACCTACTCTGATAGTCTGTGACTTTTTTAGGGTAAGAACTTTTCAAGTGGGATTTTCCAGTCAAAATACATTTTCCATACTATAAACAGTGACTGAAAATAAACACAGATTTTCTGAGAGGTAATTTTACATTTTGCCACATATTTGTCATAACATTCCACCTTAAAATAATATTTCTGAACTCTTACCTTAACTGACCCATTAATAGTCTTCCTCCCCAATTTCATGCTTCAATGTGATCACTAACAGAACAGTCGACATTTCTTAGCTGGGAGGTAATAGCATTTGTGAATGACCCGAAATCCTCTGGAATTGTATTCTACCTGATTTTCAAGGCTGTTTAATCCATTTGTATGCTCCAAATTTTCCATTTGAATTTGCATCAGGTCATGTAATATCAGTTTCTTCTGTGTCACCTGATGTAGCAATAACTTTATATAATGTGACACTGTGTAATGCACAGTTTAAAAAATCCCTTTTCTTCTACTGGAGTGGAATATATCCAATGCTGCATCTGTCCTACACCACTGATCTACTTAATGGGTATAACTACTAAATAAAAAATATCTAGCTACTTCTGTGCATTTCAGTATAACGATTACATACTTGTCTTTCTAATTAACCATACCACTTTGTACCATAAACATGTTTCTTATATCATATTATAAAGAAGCTAAATATTAAAACAATAATAAATTTCCCTTTCCCCCTTCCACCCATGGGAGTTGTCAGGTTGGAATGCAAGAAAACAACATCACTTTGTATTATTGAATTTTGTTTAAATATTCATTTGAGAAGTGAATACCAGAAAGGAAGCATTATTTCTGACTGAAATTTAGCAGGCAAAGGATGGTGAATTCTGTCTCTAAGGCCAGACTTCATGTCATACTCTAGGTTGTGGGTCTGCAAACAATGACCTGCAAAACAAATCTGGCCTACAGTCTGTTTTTATAGTTTATTGGAACACAGCGATACCCATTCTTTTTCATATTGTCATTCTTTTTCATATTGGCTGCTCTTAAGCTACAAAGGCAATACTCACTAGTTGCCACAAATACTATCTGTCCCACAATGCTCAAAGATATTCTACCTGGCCTTTTAAAAATTACTGATCTCTATTCTAGAATTTTTGTGAACTGTGAACTATTTGTTTCATGATGTTAACAAAGACATAATCACACAGATTCTCTGCAAGGATGACATAATTTTTAAAAGCAAATAAACATACTGAAATGCTAAATGAAACTAGTTTCCTTGCAAGCTCCAGGAAATACAGTCATATCTCATAGCTGAGGGAGCTTTTGTCTTTTATTTCGGTATTTAGTTTTGTTTTGTATTTAGGTATGCTTCTAATGTTTATTATTTGATTTCTTATCTCCATTGTTTCTTATATGGAAAGCAAGGATTTGGAAAGAGCAGTCTACCAACTTCTAAGGAGAGTTGGCATCTTAAAGAAAGCATCTTAATTGGTGAGTTTCTCTTAGAAAAGAATAAAAAACTGTCTAGTACACTAAGTAAGTAACTAAATACTAACAAACTAATCACCTACTCTGGGTTAGATTCTGTAAGACAATCTGAGACCAACTGACTTTTTATTGCTATAGGAATATCCTTGCACTGTATTACCCCACCACATTTGGAGGGAAATTCCCATACTTCTTTTTGAAAAACAAAACAAAACAAACAAAAAAAAAAACTTTGTAAAGAATTTTATAGACTATGGCATGGTACTAGACTAGGCAAACATAGAGGGTGATGAAAGGTCTGTTAACAGCAGCCTACATTGAGGATTACAGAAACATCTTCCCCAGAGGATGATAATGAACAGACCCAATGGATGAGACCTTTACCAGTGGAAGTCTGATGTAATAAGGAGTAGATTTCAGCATCCAGGAACTGTGCATAATTTGATGTGCAAATAAACATTTCCCTTCCTATCTTCTGATAATGTTTAAGTGCTATTTATTTAAGTTTTTCTTTTGAGGAAGAGATATCCATTGATAGCAGAACAAATAATGAGCCAAATATACTGAGACTTGCTAGCAGCCAGTCTGACTGGATGGGTAACCATTCTGATATGTACCTTGTGTGTACGTGTTGGAAGGAGGTGTAGTAAACACTTAAATATCACCTCTGACTGTTACTAACCTGAAATACTCTTTGAATTCTTCCACCACCCACGCCTCTCTCTTTCCCTTGAGACACTTCCGGTTTTAGTCTGATTATAGGAGATAGAATCCATTGTCAATAATACACTTTGATTAGTTAATAGGTTGTTTAAATTGCAGTAAGAACTGAATTGCTCATATACTTGTACAAATTGTCACTGTGTGTATACAGTTATCTAATGTATTCTGCAATTTTTCCTTGTGAAATTAACAGGGCCTGGGGGAAAATTCAGTTATTAAACTTGAATTTGCATCTGAGACCTACAGGACACTACAGAATCTCAATTTATACATGAAGTTAACAAGGTACAGAGTTTATGCATTAAATTCCCTTTCTGTTTCTGCCATCTCTGTTACATTACTTTAATATGGACATAGTAATAGTTATATAACAAAAGTGCTATGTACATCAATACAGTTCTGAGACCAATCTCTTTGTGTAGTTTTATCAAATTTAAATGACATACTTAAAAAGAGTGTCTTCTGAGTATCCTACCAGATATATAAGGCACTATATTTAAAAAAAAAAAAAAAAAAAAAAAAGAGCCACCATGAAAGAATCTGTTCAGGGGTATTCTTCAAGTGCACTCTACATGCATAACATGAGGCTGAAGAAGCTCTCAGAAAACTCAGTTTTTTCTGCAAGAAGCATCTTGAATTTTAAAGCTTCTAAATGTTGTTTTCAGGAATAGTAGCTCTCAGGGGCAACCTAATCAGCCCTTTTACCTAAAATATATAAGATAATTTGACCTCTAGAATCTGAGAACTTTGAAAACTGCACTAGTTTGCATGAATTTCCCAGAAACAAAATTTCTTCATTGTCAAAAATGTTCAATTATAAAAATATATCCGTCTCCTACACCCATTTAAAATCCTGCATATACATCATATTTATATTTTTTATCAAAATAGCAAAAGGGCAGAATAAATTCTATCCCACCCAACTATATCATGGGACAGATACTCTCAGTGTTTGCAGTTTCCTGGGAGCTAGACACTGAGAAGCATAACAACTGCACAGAAAAAGAAAAGTGGCATTTAGTGCTTTCCTTCTGGGAAAGACAATGAAAAGCTCTAGAAGCACTCCCATGTGGCAGAGACTGAAATGTAGAATCTACAGAACACATCTGAAAATGCTTTTTGCACTATGTAGGCTTATACATACTGCATCTAACACTAAATAGAATGTCATTTTTCTATTTTACATTTAGTGTGGGCAAGAGAGCATGAGTGGACCACACCCAGTGGTACTACAAGATGCACTGGCTGCCTTGATTGTTAACCTGACACTCAGCTGCCTAAGATACCATCAGGGAATCACATAGGCACCAAGCACTGTAATTGTCATTTTTACTGACAACTGAGTTGATGTACTATTATATTCCTAAGTAGCATTGACAAAAACATTGAATTATTTGTAATAAGAACACAATTTTAATTTAAATTATTTTTTAAAATTTTAACAAATTTGAAATGAGCTTTTTAAAACTGTATATTTTCAGTATTTCTATGTTTGGTAAACTATTTATAAGTGAGATCATCAAATGAGATTATTAATTTAAACCATCTTTTCAATGGAGAAGCACTTTAAAGCTATAAGATGCTTTAAGTCACTTAAAAAGATACTAGATTTTCTGTGATTATATGGCTTGTCCTACTGTACAATTATTGACATATTTAATATGTTTGATGATCTCAACATATGATCTAAATGGTAAACTTATTGTGGCATCCTGTTGGATTATTAAGTCATGGGGTGGTGAGGGGAACGCTCTATATTTTGGGAAGAGGCTGGTGTCACTGCCTAACAGGGTCATTGAGAAAGCTTAAGAAAATGATTTTTACCAAAGTGTGGACAACTTAAATGAAACCAGCAATAGAAAGTAAAGTTGGCTGGGCATGGTGGCTTACACCTATAATCCCAGCACTTTAGGTGGTTGAGGCGGATGGATCACATGAGGTAAGGAGTTCCAGACCAGGCTGGCCAACGTGGTGAAACCCCATCTCTACTAAAAATACAAAAAAAAAAAAATTAGCCGGCATGGTGGCAGGCACCTGTAATCCCAGCTACTCAGGAGGCTGAGGCAGGAGAATCCCTGGAACCTGCGAGGTGGAGGTTGCAGTGAGCCGAGATCCTGCACTCCAGCCCAGGCAGTAAGAGCGAAACTCTGTCTCAAAAAAAAAAAAAAAGGAAAGAAAGAAAAATAGAAAAAGAGGAGGGAAGGAAGG
>NW_022436946.1:51216210-51237733 GCF_009761245.1 Sapajus apella
TGGGGAGTTATTGCCACACCAGGATTGATGGGCAAGGGGAGGAAACAAGTATTAGACCCCAGGGAGTCACAGATAGCTTTAAAGAGAATTGTATCTATTGCCAGCCCATGGCTTGGCAGGGAAGGTGCTATGGAAACAAAACCCCGACCTCCCTCAACTTCTACCCTCTAATCTTTTGTCTATACCCATTGGTTGACACAATCTCAGTTCAGAGGACAAGAGATCCTAATAATGAAATTCAAAAATGTCAGCTTCTGGAGGCACAGAGCAGGGTTGATCTGGCAGGTTAAATAAAGAATATTAATAATAGAAGTTAATAATTCAGAATTAAGTAAATTTCTGAAGTAAACTTCTACTGTTTTAAATATGAAAGCACGTGTTTTTTTAAAGTAAATTTGATATCCATAAAGTTCATTCATTCACATATTCAGCAGAGCTTGAGTGAATACTTACTATATACTCTGTGCTAAGTACTTAGTAAAATTATTTGATATGATTTGTCTCTTCAGGGGTTTTTATAGTTTTGTTTAAAATATAGATGTGAAAAATCAACTAATACAGCCATACTGTAAGAGGAAATTAAAAAGAAGGAAGAAGAAGAAACTAAAAGATGGCTTCTAGGTCAAAAAAAAAAACACATGCCAAATGTTAAGGAAGAACAGGAATTAGACAAGTGGACAATGCGAGAATAGTAGAAATGACCTTGTAGGTAAAGTGAGTAGTGCAAAGACATGGGAGCTCAAGGAAGCTCGGTTCGGGAAACTGGAACTTTCTCCGTTTTGCAATAAGGAAGGAAAAACCTAGGGCCAACAAGTCTGGTCTAAATCATTAAGGTACTTTATTTGATAAGTTAGCAGTTGTGTTTTTTTGTTGTTGTTGTTGTTTGTTTTTTTTGTTTTTTTTTTTTTGAGACGGAGTTTCACTCTTGTTACCCAGGCTGGAGTGCAATGGCGCAATCTCGGCTCACCGCAACCTCCGCGTCCTGGGTTCAGGCAATTCTCCTGCCTCAGCCTCCTGAGTAGCTGGAATTACAGGCATGCGCCACCATGCCCAGCTGATTTTTTGTATTTTTAGTAGAGATGGGGTTTCACCATGTTGACCAGGATGGTCTCGATCTCTTGACCTCATGATCCACCCGCCTCGGCCTCCCAAAGTACTGGGATTACAAGCAGTTGTGTTTTATCCTAAAATGGATGAGGAGCCAAGGAGGAATTTTAAGCAAGGGAAAGGCCTAAACAGTTTGGCATTCAAGAGATATAACTCTTACATGTGTGTAGAGGAAATCAAACGGCTTGGAGATAATAGTGTAAAGGATGCATGGGAAGAGTATAAAACTAGAGAGCAATTAAGAGATTATTACAAAATCTGGAAGTGCCAAAGGCTTTATATTAGAGTTATCAGAGAACTAGGACCAATAGGATGCATACATTTATTAAAAGGAATTGGCTCACGTGATTATGGAGGCTGGTGTGTCTCAAGATCTGCAGTCTGCAAGTGGTAGAACAAGAAGAGCTGATGATTTAGTTCCAGTCCAAGTCCAAAGCTCTAAGATTCAGAAGAATCAATGGTATAAGTTCCAGCCTGGAGACCTGGAGGCTAAAAACACAGGATGAGTGGATGTTCCCGTTCAAGTCTAAATCCTGGTAAAAAAACAATGTCACAGCTAAGAAAGGCAGGAGGAATTCCCAGTTACTTGAAGGTGGGCAAGCTATTTTGTCCTGATCAGGTTTCCTGCTGATTGAATGGATCTGTCCACATTAGAGAGGACAATCTCTTTTACTCAGTCTACCAACTCAGATACTAATCTCATCCAGAAACACTCTCACAGACACACTCAGAACAATGTTTGAACAAATGTCTGCTCACCTCATGGCCCAATCAAATTGACACATAAAATTAACCATCACATTCTTGATGGGAAGAGCACAAAGAATATATGTAATAGAAATTGGAAATCAAATGGCTTGGAAATGATAGTTAAGCCTGATTCCGCAGAGCCTGTCTTGCAGACCTGAGTAAAATGTGATCTTACCACTATGAGACCAACTGAAGGATTAGCAAATACAGGGGAGTTCATGTTTAAAAAGATTGGGCAATGCCTGTGGGGTAAACCAGCACATGGGAGACAAGGTTGCGCTAATGTAAAGATGAGCTTTATATGGTTATTATAAACATTTAAATGGGCAACTTTTATGTAATCATCTATTATTACAGTCAAATTATAACTACTCCATATGGGTCATATGATTAAATATAAGAGAACTGAGAGCACTAAAGTGATCTACCTTTTCCTTAGAAAAAGAATACGTAAAAGCAATGGTCCATTTGTATGTGTAGATTCATTATATATTCAGGAGATTAATATATTGATATTGAATAATTTTGTTGTATTTCTATTATATTTTTTCTTAGATGTACTTTTTCCATTTTCTGTAACTTTTCATGCAGGTATTTGTAAACAATAGTAACAATATTGTTTATTTTGAAGAAAATAATCAATTTAGATAAATAGCAACTTAATAGAGGGTGATTTAAAACCCCTTTATTAAGTTACCTTTTGTTACTGTGTCTTTGCAGATAGCATTTTCACTACTCTGGACCTGACTACATATAAAATAAAACATATTTTCAACAAATAATAATTGTATTATTATTAATTATGTATCATTACCTAATTTTTCTTATGTAGAGCTATCTACGTGTGAAGATTTTCTATGTTAACATAACATGGTGAAATGGATAAGTTGAATATCATTTGCTGGAGAAGTTTGCAGAACAGGAAACAGTTCACAGCAGTTTGAAATATAAGTTTCTCCTGTGTTTAGGACACAGTCTTACTGCTAATTTTTATATGCCTGTATATGGCTGGAAGTATCCGTTTCTAGATTCTCCAAAGAAAGGGTTTCTGAACTGCTACATGCACACATCAGCTTAACTCTGTAAATTGAATGTATACCTTGACAACCATTCTGCTAGATAGCTGGACCTGGGGTCTTCTTTAATTCTTAACCTAAGTCCTTTCAAACAGTTGCGGTTGTTGTTGTTGTTTTAACTATTTAGGAAAATTAAAAAGTGGATTCAATTCATATAATTTTACTTTGCAATGAATTTAGGAAGGCATAAATACTTTACATTTAAACATAAATACAATTGTCTCTTTATATCTGTGTGCAGTGTGTCCATGGATTCAACCAATCCTGGATCAAAAATATTTAGGAAAAAAAAGAATGATTGTGTCTCTACTGAACATATACAGAGTTTTTTCTTGTTATTATTCCTTAATACAGCATAACAACTATTTACATAGCATTTGATTACATTAGGTATCATAATTATGTTCTCATCTTATTGATATTTAAAGCATAATTTTAGTTTTAAAATGGCTAGAAATTTATCCTCAATTCTTTCTAAAACATTTTATAACCTAGTCCCATATAAAATTTTAGGGCAAAGAAGACTGTTGCTAACACCTAAACTGTTCTTGTTGTTTTTGTTGATTATGAAAACATTATTTTCAAATAGGATACATGATGCATAACAAAATTTAAATACAAATATCTAGATATTTATTAGATACCATATTCCATTCTCACTAATTTTACTTGTTATTAATCATTAATTAATCCAAACCTTGCTGTCTTGCCAAAGTTCAACAGACAAAACTCAAGTTCACCGTCACTGGAAATACCCCATTTATCTTTACAATTTTCCCTTCTTTCTTTTTTTTCCCTTACCTACAGGAGTGATAGAGGAAAAAAAAATTTGAATCGCAGTGTGATGCCACTGGTATGTATAAAAAACCCTTGGCAGTCATTTTCCCATCAGCAGTTTCCCTGCTGGCCGGCTTCTAAGTCTCTCCCAGTCCCCTTCTCCTCAGGTAGCTGGCTGCTAGATGTTTACTGATTAATTTGCATCAAATATTCTCCTAGCAACCAACACTAGGATAGGATTGATACTTTTGTAAAAGACTGTTTTATGTTAAAGAAGCTCAGACTTCCTAAAACACCACAAACATAAGCTAATAACATTTAAGCACATGTATAATGTGATTCCTTCACATTTTTAAAACTAATTTCAGGCCAATTGCTTTTTATTGTTGTATTTATTTGGAGAAAATCAGCAACTTTTTTTTCTATTTTAAAATTAGCATTTGTGAACATATCCTTTTTCTTTTTTTTTTTTTTTTTTTTTTTCCAGTAGACAGAGTCTCACTCGCTCTGCTGCCGAGGCTGGAGGCTGACGCCTGGAGTGCAGTGATGTAATCTCAGTTTACTGTCATTTACTGCAACCTCCTGCTTTCTGAGCTCGAGTTATTCTCCTGCCTCAGCTTCCTGGGTAGCTGAGATTACAAGTGCCCTCCATTACACCCAGATACTTTTTGTATTTTTAGTAGAGACAGGGTTTTCCCATGTTGGGAAGGCTGGTCTCAAACTCCTAACCTGAGGTGATCCACAGCCTCCAAAAGTTCTGGAGTTACAGGCATGAGCCATCATGCCTGGCCCACATCACCGATTAAAACATAGGTAATCTTAACCATGCAGGAATATACAATGTATACTTTAAATAAAGCGACAAAGAATTCAGGTCATTGTAATTGTTAGTGTAAGACATTTAAATGAAAACAAATAGTTCTAATTTTAATTGCCAGTTACATAAAGAACACAGTAAATTTTCCCATAAAACATGATTAATTTTATTTTTTGAACAAAAATAACATGAAACACAAAAGTTTTCATTAAGATTTACTCTAAATGAAAAGTTAATACACTCATTTTCCCTACTTCTAAAAAGTGTCAGTGTCACCATTTATATATAAACTTCAACACGAATTTATAATATCAAATTATTAGTTAATGGAAAGAAAAGCCGTAAGAGAAAATATAACGTGTAATAAATCATTCAGAGTAACATTAAATACACTACCAATAGAACATGATATCTTAGTTGGCCTTTGAAATAAGAGGAGGAAATATTTTATTATGCCCCACTAAGATCTTAATTTAGCAGAGAACAACACAAGAGTAGTAAGTATCATATTTTAGAATGATCAATAACAGTTTCAGATTTTAAAGTTATTAAGTTTAAAAGTGGTAATCTCAAGGCTATAAAACATTTTATAACTTCAAAAAATCTAAGATTCAAAAATAAAAACCTATAGTTTAATCGTCTGGTGAAGATAATAGAATATTTTTTCTAGAGGTAAGAATAAAGCAGCAAATCCTTCATATGAAAATGCATTACAAATTCATCCATGATGGTGATTACCCCTAGAATAATAAAAGAGTGATATTTATGCAAATTTCCTTTTCCACTAATAGTTTATTGTTTTCTAATTGAGCATTTCTTAAATCTTACATGTGCTTTTAAGAAAACTGAAATATAAATAATAAACACTTCAAGTTTCAAGACTTTTTAGTTTGGTAGTATATTAAAAATCTAATTCAAATTTTAGAAATGGCATCTATAGATATTGTAACTTTTCAGCACCTTAATAAATGATTGCAAAACATATGATCTTCTAGGGTTAGAGACATGGGAACCCATATTTGTTGAAGACCTGCTCTATAATAGGTACACTGTCAGAATTTTAAATAAACTGTCTCACATAATCATTTCTAAAACAGTTAATACATATATTATCCTCAAATTATAGATCCTATCTGAGATTCAGAAATTTTAAATTGCTCCCAAAGACCACAAAACAAAGCAAAGCCCAAGTTGAAAATCATGTATGTCTTCTTTTGTGAAGTGTCTGTTCATATCCTTTGCCCACTTTTGAATGGGCTTGTTAGTTTTTTTCTTGTAAATCTGTTTTAGTTCTTTGTAAATTCTGGATATCAGTCCTTTGTCAGATGGGTAAACTGCAAAAAATTTTTCCCATTCTGTTGGTTGCCGATTCACTCTAATGACTGTTTCTTTCGCTGTGCAGAAGCTGTGGAGTTTGATTAGGTCCCATTTGTCTATTTTGGCTTTTGTTGTCAATGCTTTTGGTGTTTTGGTCATGAAGTCCTTGCCTACACCTATGTCCTGAATGGTTTTGCCTAGATTTTCTTCAGTTTGGGTCCTTTGTAGGGACATGGATGAACCTGGAAACCATCATTCTCAGCAAACTGACAGAAGAGCAGAATATCAAACACCACATGTTCTCACTCATAGGCAGGTGTTGAACAATGAGAACACATGGACACAGGGAGGGGAGCACTACACACTGGGGTCAGTTGGGGGGAAATAGGGGAGGGACGGTGGGGGGTGGGGAGCTGGGGAGAGGGAGAGATAGCAAGGGGAGAAATGCCAGATGTAGGTGATGGGGAGGAAGGCAATAAATCACACTGCCACGTGTGTACCTATGCAACAATTTTGCATGTTCTTCACATGTACCCCAAAACCTAAAATGCAATAAAATAAATAAATGGGGAAAAAGAAAATCATGACCATGGAATGCCAAATCTGATTCCTTTCATTATATAAACAACTTTCCATAATTACGGAAGCAAAACCATGTTCCAACACGCAAGTACTTAGTAATTGGTACCCAAGTTTCACAAAGTACTCAGCCAGACTTGGCCTAGACTTTAAAATTACCACTTTCTGTGTCAGTTTGCTGAGAATGATGGGGAGGGATAACATTGGGAGAAATGCCAGATACAGGTGATTGGGGAGGAAGGCAGCAAACCACATTGCTATGTATGTACCTATGCAACGATCTTGCATGTTTTTCACATATACCCCAAAACCTAAAATGCAATTTTATATATATATGATTACCACTTTTTGTTTCCCCTTATGGCCTATCAAAATCCCTACCATTTTCAGGTAGCAGTGATAAACGATTAAACTAACCTGCATAAAAATATGAGACTAAGCAACAAGTTTTAAATGTTTACCTTCAGGTAGCGAATGAAATGAAATTTGAGTGGAGGCAGTGAGTTTTTGTGTGTTTGTGTGTGTGTAAATGATTATGTCTTGCTAATTCATACATACATTCACACACACACACATACACACCTCACACACTCTCAAGAATGCCTTTCTCCTCCATCTTTGCAGAGCCCAATGCCAGAAACACTCTTTGCTAATGAGATTTGAAGAATATATGTCCCTGATCCATTTGCTGACCTATCAAAGAGTTCCAGATCAATGCTTTGTGTTGAGCCATTGACCATTGTTAAAACCACGGCTATACTGATAATAAATGAAAAAATATAGAAAAAGAATAACCTGTTGTTATCTGCTGAATTTTTATCTCTCCTGAGTAGCACCAAGCAAGAGATTCAGACAGCAAGGTTTTAGAAAATGTATGATTACAAATACATGTGTTCAGTGATGTCACCCACATTTTGAAGAGTACATCATTAAGAAATATGAGCTAAGTGTCTACTTTCAAAACACTGGCAGAAAAATAATGGCTTAAACTGCTATAAGAGGATGCAAAATTAAAGGACAAAATGATTTTTATATATGTTCTTTGTTTCAAAAATGAAAGGCAAAATTGAGAGCTAATGCTTTATAGAGTTCAATATGATGACCTTACTAAAGGTGGAAGAGGGAAATGACATCTAGAGGGAATAGTAAAAGAAGTGAGCAATAATAAATACTAAAATAAATTCTGGAAAATATGTTGCAGTACCAACAACTTAAAAACACTTAAGGATTCAACAGAGAAAATAAGTAGGGTATTGCCTTAGTTGTTTATGAACATGCAAAAGAGAAAAATCAAAAATAGCTCTTTGCAGTGGCCTGAAGTAGTAGGGAACCAGTGGGTTATAAAAAGTAAATCGTGTTTTAAACAAGATATATCCTGCCACTGTCCTCAACCCATAAACACAGCAGTATATCAGTTTTATCAGAAATTATATAGACTGTTAAGCAGATTATATCTTGTAAATCATTAAAAATATTTTTACATTAAAATTCCAATACACTGTCTATACCCAGAGCAGCTATTGCTTACAAGTGACAGTGGCGGATAAAGTAGCCCTACCTGTGTAATGCCACACAAGGCATTCTTGCTGAAAAATATTCTTAGACATGAATAACCTTCAGAGGGACTAGATCCAGCTCAGTGCAGCACTCCACTCCATCTCCTACATCATCCTCAGTTTACGACCCCAGCTCCTGCCATCACCCTTGATATCTTCAGCTCATTTGAACAACTCTTCCAACAATCCAAATGTGTGACCCTTGACAACTTATTATCCCACTATATCTACCCTTATGATAATGTTGAGTAAGCTCATAATCATCATCACATCCAGGGTCTGGCAATGGATCTATCTGAACTATCAAATTCCAGAATCCCACCCTGATTACAGTTCTGCATCATATTCACTCTTCCTCTGGATCATTTCAGCTGTATCTGGGCTTCACCTCATTAAGGTTTTTAGTTCCAGGCTACCATCCCTTTCTCCCAATACATTAGCTTCCTCTTGAACTCACTACTCCATATCACTGGTTGAGACCTCAAGGTATTCCAGTTCAATTACTTCTGTTCCTCCACACCAGACTCGGCACACAAGGAATTCAACCAACCCAAAACTTTTGTTGTTTTCCTATCTGGCTTGCTTGTGTGATACATTACTTTGGCAATCATATTTACTATCTTCAGCCGGGCTCAAGTGGCACTGACCTTCCATTATCAGTCAGTGGTCAGCTGTCATAACAGTGATCTCCTATTCCTGAATGGCCACTCAAAATATTCCCATCACCCTGAAAAGCTTTACCTAGTGGTGTGCTAGTAAATGTTCAATCAACAGCCCTTTGAAAAACCACACCAACAAAAAGGCCCTAATTTGTAGCATTTGCTGATTTTCAAACTGTAAATGCTTCCAATCACGGCTGGCCCAAACTACTAATGTGACATCACTGAATACAGAGTGGGGAAGCAAGGTACAGTAAGTAACATACCTTCATAAGGCCTTTCCACCAAATACAATCTGGTATCTGTTCTCAGACACAATAGACGTAAATAATCTCAAGAGTATAATTAACAGTGAAAGGTTGTAAAATAATTAGGAAACCATGACTGTTGAGTATTTATTACTTTCACTTTAATATGATTTAACTATAAATTTATGTAATTTACATTTTAATAATAGCCGTGTTTAACAACTAGCTCTCAAAATTCCTGAAAACTCAACAATTAGCTCCTGTAAGCTTCAGCACGTCACTGCCCTTGCTCCGCTGGGAACTTTTGTTTCCCTCAGTGGATGATGCTGCCTCATACTTGACTGAAACACATTCAGGATCACCCATTAATGAAATTAAAAACATGCTTTCACCCCTGAGCCTGGTGTCTACATCTACTCATCTGACTTTTTTATATCTGGATTTCATTTTTATCAGCAATTCCATTAAAAAGGGTCCATATAACAGTAGTGATCTCTATATCCTCACCTCACTCCTTGCTTTTTCTCTGAAATTTTATCACATCACCATGGGAAAAAGCACTAAATTGCATCCAAAATGCAAGGATTTTTTTTCTTTCAGTTTTCCGATTGCTTTTTTTAAACACTTCTTGCAGCATTTGGCTTTATTTCATCTTCTTTCTATCTTAAATGGTCTTTATTCCTGACTACTGTTTGGCCTTAGGCATTCTGTGAACCATGAGAGACTGGGCATAGTACCCTTCATGAGCATCCCTGCAAGAACCAGCTAGCTGATCAAACTGGCCTCCCTGCAGCTGAAGGGTGCTGGCCAGGTAAACAAAGTATTTGCTGCAGCTGAGTCTCGAAGGCTCGTAGTCTTTCCAGATGTACTGGGTACAGAAGCCCTTTCCTGTTTTCTTGAGAAGAGATGATGACTTAGTAAAAAAATTGGCTCCTGGGCCTCTCATCACTTATGGGATTGCTGCTGCTACTTGTATCCCAGAAGTTAGACCTGAGCCCCAATGCCCAGACAAAGAAAGAACACATATAAGGGGACCCAGCAAAATGGGGAATATACTCAGAACACTTAGAACAGGTGTTTCATACTGAAATAGAACTGAGGTGGAGGTGAAAACACAGCTAGAATAAAATTAAGATATACACATAGACACAGACACTCAGGGCAGTACATGTTTTCAAAACATTTGTGATCTGGCATCAGCTCATTAGCTCAGTTATCATTCTCTAAACCCAACCCAGTATATATCTCAGGGATACAGGAAGAATGGTACATCCTGGAACCCAGTGTGAAAACTGTGAGAAATGCTGCAGGAGATAAAAAGTGGTTAGGATCTTGGATGAGTAACTTCAGATAAGAAAGTACCATATAGCACAGGCTTATATGAATGGCAAGAACCAGAGATATGCTTGCAAAAACTAGAGAGTAAGATAATAGGTGCCAGTAGGAGAGCAAATTCTGATTTATAGAGCGAATCTAGCCGTCTGTAATGAAATATTTGCATATCCTATGACTCACCAATCCTGCTTCAAACTATATCAGAGTCTCAGGATATAACTGTCCAGTTTATGTGCTGGGCAACTCCAGGGGTTTTCTTTCACACAGGGTACTGCAAATATATATATATATATATATATATATATATATATATATATACTACATATGAAATTACTTGTGTTTTATAGATACACAAAGTTCAAACAAATGTTGAGTTGCTAAATGTATAGCTAATTGAAAATAGGATGAATGTGTTAAAAACTTTTGATATTACTTAATACACATAATTAATTCAAATAGGTCGCTATATTTCTTAAAAAAGGGTAAAATATTAGAAATTCTTTATGTTTAACCTATGTTTTTAATAAAAGTCATCTATTATGATTAGAAATACTTTTAAATGTATGGAGGCAAAAACAATCAGTTTTATCATACATAAAATCATGTGCTTTCCTATCTTGTTTCTTAAGTAATTTTATGTTGACCTGTCAGAATTTTTCCCCTGACCTCTCATAATTCAATGTCCTCAATCCAGAGAAACGGCTGTTTCCATCTGTTCCACTTAGAATAATCAATATTTAGTTAAGTTCATGCATAATAATGAATATGTATCTCCCAGAACGTGTTTTGCCAAATTTTGGTATATAATTTTATCCAAGATCAGGACCTTGACAGAAGGGTATCTGCATGTTCATTTTATTTTACAAGGGATATGGGAATGCTGACTATCTACTTTCTACTTTTTCCCCATATTATTGCTTTGTAAAGGGAAGCATTCTGCCACAGTGAAATAGACATGTGTTTCAGAAAATTCTCCCTTTAGGCCCAAATATGGGCTAACTTGAGTAAGTGAAAGTGGTATAGTTTACAGAATTGGTTTCTCACTAAGTATTTAGTTGAATCAGCTTTTTAGCTGCTTTCAGATTTTTAAGAGAAGCAAAAGAAAAGGCATTCTTCTAGCATCAAGAAACACTTTACCACAGATAATTGTCTCATTTAATTTGCATTCCAATGCATACCAAACTGAAAAATAACAATACTCAGGAGTCCAATCCAATGAAAGACTTCCTATCAAGTAATAAAGTGGTAAGAGAAATAAAATGGGAGAGGAAGAAGGGCTGGGAGGAGTGACTCAGTGAAGTTGATGGGTTGGTTGCAAATTCCCAAGTTCAAGTTATCAACCATCCTTCCTGCATTACTACTAGCTCCTCTTCCACCAGGGAAAAATAATACAGACAGCCTAAGATATCAGCCTACAAACCTCATTACTGATGGCGTCAGGTGGTAGATCAATGTTGGAGGAAAATCAATAGTAAAAATATTTTTCAGTGGTGCATACAGATGAAGAGTCTCACCAGCATTTCTTGATGGAAACCAAAAAACTTTGCATATCCCCAAGAGTCATTGTTTCATGGGAAGCAAGACTTTACCTGGTGTTTTAGAGCTACTAATTTGCCCCTATATGTTTTCCTGTGTTGTAGAATCTGAAACTGTTTACTATAAAACAGCAAGGCAGAACGAAGGAAGGAAGGAAGGAAGGAAGGAAGGAAGGAAGGAAGGAAGGAAGGAAGGAAGGAAGGAAGGAAGGAGGGAAGGAGGGAGGGAGGGAGGGAGGGAGGGAGGGAGGGAGGGAGAGAGGGAAAGAGAAGGGATGGAAGACAGATGGAGATACCACTAAAAATAAAATATAATTTCTCAAATAGTGGTTTGTTTCATAGATATTGACTACATATATGTCCAAATTTAAAGACTGGAAACCTTAAGAGTTAGAAAGCATGCCTAAATTGAAAAGAGTATATCAATTTTTCATTTGAAGAGAATATGTAAAGATAATTTTCCTTGCATGGAAAGATGACACTCTATGAGAAATTCCGTGTCAAGGGATGCTTATTTAAAATGGGATAGTAGTAGGGAAACAATTCTAAAGAATCACCCTGATTTACAGCCTTTAGTTCCAAAACAGCCTCACACTACATGTCAGTCTTCTTTCTAAGTCATCAATCAGATCAGATCACAGTACTCTTCTGCCCTAAAGCTTGCAGATATTCTGAAGAAGTGCCCAGACAAGATTATTACTGGGTGAAGTGGGGGATAAGTGGAAGGCAGGTTAACTTTGAAGGGAAAGCAGCAATTTTGGATATAATAGCCAAAGAAGACATTGGTTAAAAGGTGACATAGAAATCAAGCGTGAGGGAGGAAAGAATAAACGTGGATATCTGATAAGAATAGCAGTGCAAAGGCCCTGAGGTAAGAGTGTGTGGCTATTGAAATATAACTTTAGGTTTTCACTTGTGACAGATAATTTCCAAAGTTCTAAAAGGAGCTCTAATAATCTTGTCTATGTAATTGTGAAGTAGTTTCCTAAAAGGGGCCTCTCAAAATTGTATAAGCTTCAGGAGCCATAAAACGTGGACCTGCCCTTGTGTGTCAGTTACCCGTTGAGATCCACAGAAATGAAAATGCTCCTTACTAAATAGAAGATAACCTGTTATTCTATCAGAATTGCATCCCATCATGAGAGAAAAACATATCTTCTTGAGATGAGTTGTATGACTTTCACCAATAGGAATTGGAGAACGCCATTTCAAGGGGAAACAGTACAGAAATACTAATAAGTCTTCATTTACTTTCTCAGAGGAAATGAAGTATAATTTACCAGTTATTACTGTGATTTGTGAACTTTATAACTTAGCTGTTGTGATTTTTCCACATACTGATTAGTGGTCTAACATTCAAGTTTAAGGCTATGAATAGAGGGAAGCCAGGAAGCTTATGTCCTTCCATGAAATAATCTTGGGTGAACAGGACTAGAAGAGACTGGTGGTAGAAACTTAAAAAAACTGATGAAGTCCAGCATCCTGTAGGAAAGACAGTAGCAAGGGCAGAGACAGCAACATCAAGGGGCTGAAAACCTGATAACCAACAGTCATAATTTCTCTAACAAACATCTCACACTCAAGAGAGCCCATCAGGGTATTTCATTGGCCGATACTCTGAAATCCTTCTAGAACGTTTCCTCATGTTGCTTCTCCTACCACTACTATTCTGCTTCAAGCCATTATCACTTCTTGCCTGATTTTTTCAGCAGTGTCCAAACTATCCACCCTAATTCTGGACCTTCACCTTCCCTATGACCCACTCACTCTCTACAGTCAGAGTGATCTTTTAAATAGAAGTCAGATCATGTAATTATTTGTTCAGACTGAAATCAAATCCACAAGGTCCATTGTGATCTTTATTTCCAACCCCACTCCTCTTTCTGCTTTACTTTTTACTTATTTACTTCTTACTCCTCCCCAGCCATACTGGCTGCCTTGCTTTTCTTCTACTATAGCAAGCACACTCTTATCTTGGGGTTTTGCACTTGCCATTCCTCCCAAATACCCACATGATATTCCTTCTTCTTTCAAATTTGGCTGACATGTTACCTTTTAACTAATGCCATCTTTGGCCATCATATCTGAAACTGCAGCTCTTCTGTCAACATTCCCTATCTCTGGTCCCAGTTTACTTTTCATATTAGCATGTATTATCATCTATAATTTTATATTTTCTTATTGTCTGCTACTCCACACTAAAATGTAAGGTCTATGAGGGCAAGGCATTTTATCTTTTACCTACTGCTCTATTCCCAGTGCCTAGAATGGGACTAGCATTTAGTGACCATTTAATAAACATCTGTTGAATGAACAAAAAAGTTAATGAATGACAGCAGTAGAATGATGCACATGGGACTCTGAATTAGCTCACTAATGTATTCAGTGTAAGCATAAACTCTTTGGCAAGACATTAAGAGTTCTTTATAACATGGCCTCAACTGACTTTTCAGTCTCAATGCTTCCCATTCCTCCTGTATACTCTGCCATCCAGTCAGGAAAAAGCTATATATCCATTACTTCCTTAATATATCAGGTACTTTTATGCCTTAATCTCTTGCTCACATTGTGCTTTCTGCCTGGAATGCCTCTTTTTATCTTCTTGGTCTATCCCCAGCCAACCTCTGCATATCTCCAGAGACCAAATTCCAGTGTCTTTTCCCTCTGTGAAGTCATCTGTGACTCTTCTAGACAGAATTAATTAATCCCTGCTCAATGCTCCTGGAGTACATTTTACATGTCTCTTTTAAAACAATCAAATTATATCTCAGTTGTTTATACCCCAACATGAAATACAGTGTCTCCTGCATGATAAATATTTGTTGAATAAATCAATATCTAAGAGTTTAATCTTTCTAGGCCCAAGACACAGGAACATTCAGTGTTTTACCACTGATTTCTTACCAACTACAGTATTACCATATTATTGCTGTCAATGATAATTAGCATCCATTAAGGGCTCATTACATGTCATACACTGTTTCAAACACTTTACAAATATGATTTCATATCATGATCAAAAGGGATTTCTTTATAAATAGCAGTCATCGCAGATGATGTTAGAGTTGAGGAAACTGAGTTGTAAAAAAGTTAATAAAGGTCTATTTCCTGATAATGTGCTCTTTGACCATTAAGCTGCAGAATCTCCCAGAAGAGTGGTTTAAGGAGAAAGCATGTCCCAAACAAGATGCTATCCAAATATACATCTTTCACTTTCTGACTATAATTCATTGAACAAATTGATAGCAGCAGGAGGCAGACAAATTTTTAGGAAGACAGGGGTGGGTCCCCAGACCTGACAAATTAAAGCCTGAAAACCAAGCTGCCAGTTCCAGGCAAAGTCCCCTACTGGAGTGAGAACTTTCTCAGTGCCTTTTAACCCACTGAATGGTGCTTTTTCCAGGCTGCCCATGGACCAATAGACATGTACTCCCCCATAAGAGCCCATGAAAACCTCAGGCAGTCAAGGTTGGAAATACCTGGCTCTGGGTAGGGGCTACCCACTTTGGGTCCCCTCTTCACTGAGACCTGTATACTCTCTGGTCCAGCGGCAGCCTTGCACGTAGCCAGCGCCTAGGCTGGAGCCTGAAGCTTCCCAACCAACCACAGTAGCAGGCGCGCCTGGGTGCCCTTCGTGGGCCTGAGATCCACCCAGCACTGCTAGCCGATCACAGCCAGCTGTCCAAGTGGGCAGAGCAAGTACAGCCACAAGCCCTGAGCTCAGCAAAGCCCAGGCAGGAGTGCCACTAGCCAAGGAAATTTCTGGCTGGTGAAGCAGCAGTGGAGAGAATCCTCTGTCAAAATCTTTAGGAGGTGTATAAACCTCAATGGATTAAAAGATGTTAAACTAGAAGGTGACCTATTGAAAATATTTAAATAACTTAAAGTAAGTATAAATTTAGAAAGTGGAATTTACCAATACTGTATATTTCAACAAATTATAAAAGAACGACAAAAAGTGTTACCCTGCGAGTAGAAAATTTCACACAAGAGGGATTCCCACCCTACCCTGACACACACATGCAAAGAATTCACTCCAAAGAGAGAGTGAGAATTTTATCAGTATACCTATTCAAGCTTCCTGCTAGTCATCATCAATTTAACTGCCTCATTGATCTCAAATAAGCTTTTGAGGGATATAGTAGAAAAAATTCCAGAAAGAAACCAGCATATGGAACAGGGTGATGTGCTTTAAGGACTATTAAGGGAGTTGCAGGGTGAAAGAGGAACATTATTGCTTATGTTTAACAGTTCAAAAACACTCTTCAATTTTAACTCCACTTTTAGAGGCAACAAAACTAGATTATAAATTACCTGGGGATTTTGGTTTCTGGTTTGGCAAGTTAGGAGCTTGGAAGTTTGTTACTTTGTCCTATCAACAAGTAAAAAGCCCAAAAGCCTAACAAACTGACAACTGAACAAACTAAAAAATCAATAGCTCTTGTATCTATCAGAGAAGTGAGGGTACAGGGCAAATCACTGCCACCCAAATTGGAGAGACAGATAGGTGAATTCAGAGAATCATAACACAACAAAGTAGAAGACTGCAAGTAGAAAACTCCCCAGGAACCAGTGGCAGGATAGAAAAACCTAACCTATGATTGATGAATTACTTGAGGCTTAGTGTGGACAAGCTTGAGAGTTAATGACTCCAGGAAGATGTAGTCACAGAGGAGTCCCCATAGTTTTGTGAGTTTTACCCCCAGGAATTGGACCAGGTTTTCGTGGTAAACATTGGACAAAAATCCCTATGGCTTCTGGCAGAGGTAGGAGAAAAGTAACCATTTTGAAATATACTACAGCATTCCATTCTTCCTAATAAATCCTGACCTTAGAAGAAATGATTTTACCAGAGCTTAAACTATTGAGTTTTTCTCAGAGCTCAATCCAGGGAAGCGAAATATCCAACCCTACCCACAGTAGTCGTTCTATCCCATTTAAGGCTGAGAAACACTTGTGAAGTTCATAGTCCAGACACACTAAAAACTGAGCTCGGACCAAAGAACTACAGAACACTTCTTCTCTCCCATAACTTACCACAATACTAAATGCTATGTACTGAAGTTTATTTTACCCAATACATCATGTCTAGCTCTTGAGAAAAAATAACAAGGCATGTCAAAAGGCAGTAAATGAGCCTTGAAGAGACAGAGAAAGTACCAGAACCTCACTCAGATACGGCAGAAATGTTGGAATATCAAACTGGAAATTTAAAGCCACTATCACCAATATGTTAAGGGCTCCTGGATAAAGAAGACAGCATGCAGGAACAGATGTTCAATGTAATCAGAAAAGTGGAACTTCTATGAAAGAAGGGGGAAAAAGATATGCTGGAGATTAAAAATACTGTAATAGAAATAATGAATGTCTTTGATGGGCTTATTTGTAGAATGGCTATGGCTGAGAAAAGAATCTCTGAACTTGAGAATATTTCAATTAAAATGTCCAAAACTAAAAAGCAAAGAACAAAAAGATAAGAAAATCCAGAAAATAATATTTGAGAACTATGGGGCAACTACAAAGGTGTAAATATGTATAACACGAACACCAAAAGGAAAAGAAAGAGAAAGAAACATGAACAGCATTTGAGGAACTGATGTTTGAGGATTGTCCCCCAGTTAACGTCAGACAGCAAACCTCAGATCCAGGAAGCTAAGACCAAGCAGCATCAATGCCAAGTATATCACACGCAAATTTCAGGTGATAAAAGATGAAGAAAAAAACCTTGAAAGATGCAGGAAAAAAAAAAGTACTTTACCTATAGAAAAGATAAGAGTGATATCCAACTTCTCAGAAACTGTGCAAACAAAAGAGTGGAATGGGATATGGAAAACATTGAGAGAAGAAAACCACCAATCTAGAATTCTGTACCCTGCACAATGATCCTTCAAAGTTCAGGAAGAAATGAAGATTCTTAGACAGACAAAAACTGAGGGAATGTGTGGACAGTAGACATACCTTGTAAGAAGTGTTAAAAGAAATGCTTCAGAGAGAAGGGAAATGATATAGCTCAGAAATTCAAATCAACATAAAGAAATGTAGAGCATCAGAGAAAGAACAAGTGAAAGTAAAACAATTTTTTTTAATTTTTTACTTCTTTTTATTTTATTTATTTATTTTTTGAAACAGGGTCTTGCTCTGTCATTCAGGCTGGAGTGCCGAGGTGTGATCACAGCTCATTGCAGCCTTGACCTCCTCAGACCAAGTGACTCTCCCATCTCAGCCTCCCAAGTAGCTGGGACAACAGACAAGCATCACCATGCCTAATTTTTAAATTGTTTGTACAGATGGGGTCTCTCTATGTTGCCAGGGCTGGTCTCAAACTCCTGGGTTCAAGGAATCCTCCTGCCTCAGTCTCCCAAAATACTGGGATTATAGGCATGAGCCATCATACCTGGCCTTCTTATTCTAGAATTGATCTAACAGATAGGAGTTTTCAAAATAGTAACAAGATATTTGATTATATATGCTTATGAGTTATGTGTGCATACACACACACACATATATTTATGTATAAATGAAATGAGACAGCAATGATATATAAGATGGGAAGAAGAAAACGATATTATTTTGTTATTAGAAGGTATTTGCATGATCCTTGAGGTGGTATAGTGCTATTTGAACATAAGCTTTGATTAGTGATAAATTTATATTTCAAACTCTAGGAAAACAACAAAAAGTTTAAAAAGGGGTACAAACGATGTGCTAAAAAAAAAGGAAAGAAAATTGGATTATATAAAACTTAAATACAATTAAAAAAAGCAGAAAAAAGAGTAGATGAAAAATTGGAGCAAAGAACTAGGGCAATAAATAGAAACTAGTAACAAACATTATAGATATAAATTAAATTACATCAATAATCACTTATCAAAATCAATCAATGTTGTAAACACACTAGTCAACATATAGTAGAAAATTATATGGTAGCATTGGAGGATTTGTACCATGTGTTTTCTACAAAAAAAAAACACCTTAAATATAAAGACATATACAGGTTAAAAGTTAATAGATGGAGAAGAATATACCATGCTAACATTATTCAAAAGGAAGCAGGAGTAGCTTGTTATCATGTCTGCTGTGTCTAAAATTTATTTATTTCGGACAGAGCAGACATCAGAACACGGAAAGTTATCAGCAATAAATAGGGACAACACATAATGATAAAGGAGTCAATTCCTCAAAAAGATATACCACTCCTTAATGTGTATGAGCCTAACAACAGAGTGTCAAAATATGTGAGGCAAAAACTAATAGGCAAGCAAGGAGAAACAAATGAATCTACTCCTACCATAGCTGGAGTTTTAACACTATTCAGAAATGGACAGATCTAGCAGGCAGAAAATCAGTAAGAACATAGCTGAATTCAACAGCACCATCAAGAAACCAGATGTATTTAGGTCGGTGCAAAAGTAAATGAGTTTTTTGCCATTATTTTTAATAACAAAAACCATATTTACTTTTGCACCAACCTAATAATTGGCATCTGTAGATCGCTTTACCCAATAATAGCAAATTACACATTCTTCTCAAGCTCACAGGAAACATGCACCAAGATAGACCATATCTAGGGTCATAAAACACACCTTAACAAATTTAAAAGAATATAAATCATAAAATGTCTGCTTTCAGACCACAATGGATTAAACTGGAAATCAATAACAGAAAGATAGCATGAGAATTCCAAATTCTTTAGAGACTAAATGGCATACTTGTAAATAACATAAGAGTCAAAGAAGAATTCTTGATAGAAAATTTTAAATATCTTAAACTAAATGAAAACATAAGTTATCAAACTTTGTGGGATGCAGCAAAGCAGTGATTAGAGGAATATTTATAGCACTAAATGCACATACTAGAAAAGAATAAAATTAAAAATTAATAATATAAGCTTTTAATATAGGAAAGCAGAAAAAGAAAAACAAATTAATTTCAAAATAAGTAGAAAAAAATAAAAATTTGAGCACATATCAGTGAAATTGACAATAAATTAATAGAGAAATCAACAAAACCAAAAGCTGGTTATTTGAAAAGATCAAGAAAATCAGTAAGTTTTTACCTAGGCTTTTTTTTTTTTTCTCTTCAAAAAAAGAGAAAAGACAGAAATTAATAATAGAAATACAGAAGGGTCATTACTACATATTTCATGGATATTAAATGTATGATACAAGAATATCTTGAACAAATATATGTCCAGATATATCAAAAAGTTGATAATATAGAAGAAATGGAAATTTTTGAAAGACACAAATGGCCAAAACTCATTCAAGAAAAAATAGACCAGTCTGAATAGGCTTATATCTATCTAAAAAATTAAACAAATAATAACATCCCAAAGAGCACCAGATGGGATCAATAGTTAATTTTACTAAAGAATAAATTACGCCATTCCCTACAGTCACAGAGGAAATACTTCCTAATTCATTCTTTGAGGCCAGCATTATATAATTTAATACCAAAACCAGACAAACACATTACATAAAAATAAAACTATAGGCCAGGTGCAGTGGCTCACACCTGTAATTCCAGCACATTGGGAGGCCGAGGTGAGCAGATCACCTGAAGTTGGGAGTTCAAGACCAGCCTGACCAACATGGAGAAACCCTGTCTATACTAAAAATACAAAATTAATCAGGTGTGGTGGTGCATGCCTGTAATCCCAGCTACTCGAGAGGCTTGAGGCAAGAGAATTGCTTGAACCTGGGAGGCAGAGGTTGCGGTGAGCCAAGATCGTGCCATTGCACTCCAACCTGGGCATTAAGAGCAAAATTCCCTCTCAAAAGAAACAAAAACAAAAACAAAACACAAAATACTATAAATGAATATCTCTCATGAATATAGATGCGATAGATGCAGAATTCCTGGAGAAATATTAGCCAATCAAGAAAATGTGGCACATATACACCATGGAATACTATGCAGCCATAAAAAATGATGAGTTTGTGTCCTTCATAGGAACATGGCTGAATCTGGAAACCGTCATTCTCAGCAAACTGACACAAGAACAGAAAATCAAAAACCGCATTTTCTTACTCATAGGCAGGCGTTGAACAATGAAAACATAGGGACACAGGGAGGGAAGCATCACACACTGGGGTCTGTTGGGAGTGGCTAGGGGAGGGACAGCTGGGGGTGGGGAAGGTGGAGAGGGATAACATGGGGAGAAATGCCAGATATAGGTGATGGGGGGATGGAGGCAGCAAACCACCTTGCCATGTATGTACCTATGCTTCAATCCTGCATGATCACATGTACCCCAGAACCTAAAGTACTATATATATATATGTATATATATATATATATATACATATACATATATATATAAACAGGTCAAATTCAAAGGTACATAAGAAGAATTTTATACCTAGAACAAGTGAAATTAATCCCAGCTATGCAAGCTAGTTCAACATTCAAAAATAATTTACATCACAGGCTAAAGAAGAAAGATCACATGATCCTGTCAATAGATATAAAAAATGCCCACCCATTCATGATAAAAACTCACAGCAACCTGAGAAGAGATGGTACTTACTCAAGTTAATTTAAAAAATTATAAACCCATGTAGCTAGCATCATATTTAATAGCGTGAAGCTTGAAGCTATATTTCTGAGATAAAGAGTGAGGCAAAGGCAGGGTGTGGTGGCTCAAACCTGTAACCCCAGAACTTTGGGAAGCAGCGGAAGGAGGATTTCTTGAGCAGAGGAATGTGAGAGCAGCCTGGGCAACATAGGGAGATCCTCTATAAAATATATATATATATTTTATATAT
>NW_022436946.1:51242733-51305233 GCF_009761245.1 Sapajus apella
TTGGTGTGGTAGTAGATAACCTTGGTCCCAGCTACTCCTTTTCTTCTTTTTAATTCTGAAAAATCTTCTCTCTTTTAGAAAATCCAAAATAATTGACAAAATGTCCCTACTGGAACTATTAATAATAAGCAATTACAGCAAGATTGCTGGATACAAGACTATTGCACAAAAGTCTATTGCTTGTCTCTAAACCAGGGATGATCTATTGGGATTTAAAATGAAAACAATTAATCAATGAAAACAAATGATTGATTGTGATTTAAAATGATAACATTGATCAATTGGGATTTAAAATGAAAACATTAAATGAAAACAAATGTTATATAAAATATACAGAGAATTCTTAAAATTCAACAATAAGGAAACAACCCAATTAAAAAGTCCTAAACAGATAGCTCACCTAAGATATACAGATGCTAAATAAATTCAGATGCTTTACATCATAATCTTTAGGGAATTGCAAATTAAAACATTAATGATATATCACGATCTACAGACCTATTAAAATGGCTAAAATGCAAATCACTAACAATACAAAATGCTGGTAAGGATGTGAAGCAATGGGAATTCTCATACTTTGCTGACAGAAATGGAAAATTGTAAAACTTGTAGAGCAACTTTGGAAGACAATTTGGCAGTTAGAACTAAACATATTATTACTATGATCTAGTAATCATGCAACTTGTTATTTACCCAAATGAACTGAAAACTTTTATCCACACAAAAATCTGCACAGATATTTATAGAAGCTTTAGTCATAACTGCTAAACCTTGGAAGCAACCAACATGTCCTTCCATAGGTGAATGGATAAACAAACTGTGGTACATACAGACAATAACATATCATTCAGTAGTAAGAAGAAATTATCTTATGATGCCATGAAAAAACATGGAAAAACCTTACACACAAAATACTAACTGAAACAAGCCAATCAGAAAAGACTATGCGTTGCATAAACCAGTTATAAGGATGGTCTGGAAAAATGCAACACTACTAAGACAGTGAAACAATCAATGGTTTCCATGGGTTTGGGCTGCACTGATGAATAGGTGGAAGAGAGAGGATTTTTAGGGCAGTAAAACTACTCTGTACAATACTATAATGGTAGATTCTTGTAATTACACATTCCCCCAAAATGATAGAATATACAACACTAAGAGTAAACTCCAGTGTAAACTATGGACTTTGGGCGATAATGATGTGTCAATGTAGGCTCATTGACTGTAGCAAATGTACCATTCTACTGTGGGATGTTGAAAGTTGGGGAGACTAGACATACATGGGAGTACAGGGTTTATGGGAAAGCTCTGCATCTTCTATGCAATTATTTAATGAACCTAAAACTTCTCTGAAAAAGAAAGTCTATGAAAAATATTTAGCTGTTCAGCACCAATTTTACCCACAAAATTCAGTTATTACTTTACAACTAACTTATTTTGAGGGAAAAAAAATCAAAAGGAATGTCTAGACTTTTCAATAGCTATCTTCCTATATCTATTAATTCATCCTTTTGTTAAACATTTTGTTTAGGAATAAATATATATTTTACAATAATCTTAGTTGTTCTCTTGGAACCAGACTCTCTGTCTGCCTATTTGTTTGAATTTGCCAAAAACATTTAAGTAAATCTGATTTCACAGAGTGCATTTTTTAGAGTGCTTTTTTGAATGGAAGAAACCTTGCTTCTCTTCAATCTCTGGTAAACTGGCTTTTAAAAAATTAGTTATAGGAGGCAGAAAAGACGTGTCTATCTTTCAATTTCTTAGCTGTTGAAAAATGAAATTTCTGATCCCACTGAACAGGATAAGATGGCAGGGCAGCACATCTCTGGGGAGTATGGATTTTGGATTACGCCCTAACAGATGGATTTTCCTTGATTGAGGTGAAAGGTGGAACTAACCTAAGAGATGAACTCAGGGGTAATTCTATAGATAAACACTTTCAGAGTAGAACTGTAAATGTGGTGATTCTCTGAAGAAAACCTAGGGTTTTTTTTTTTTTTTTTTAAAGTATTCCAATAAAAAGTCATCAGAAAACTTCTAGAAAATGAATCTTGAAGACTGAGAAGACTGCAAGAGATTTAAGGGGAACACAAATATTGGAAAACATTTAGAACTATTTTCCAATAATTTTATTCCTGATCCTACTTACCAACCTGGCTTACAAAGTGCCTCAGAGAAATATTTCCAATGTGTAACCATGACCCGGAAGTTATGGTTTAGCATTACTTAGGTCAAACTCCAATATCAAGCCCAAAATGTTGTCTACATTCCTTGGTAGTGGATATTAGATTCAAAAACTACTGTGATTTAAAATACATTTTAAAGTATTGTGAGACAAACAGGTTTGTAGTAAATGAGATTTAGTGTATTAATTTATAAATGTTATAATCAGCACTTCCCCTCTACCCATGAACCACCACTGGAAATTTTTATAATAAAGATAGATAAAGTCATAAGTAAGTCTGCGAGGGAAGTCCATTGCGGCACAAACTTTGAAGTTATTTTTCTCCACTGCTTCTCCTTATGCAGAGTTCATTTTTCCATATAACGCAAACTAACCATAAACATAAGAGAATAGGCTGGGCGCAGTGGCTCACATCTGTAATCCCATCACTTTAGGATGCCAAGTTGGGCGGATCACCTGAGGTCAGGAGTTTTAGACCAGCCTGGCAAACAGGGCAAAACCCCATCTCTACTAAAAATACAAAAATTAGCTGGGTGTGTTGGCACATGCTTGTAATCCCAATTACTCAGGAACCTGAGGGAAGAGAATTGCTTGAACTTGGGAGATGGAGGTTGCACTGAACTGAGCTCATGCCACTGCACTCCAGCCTAAGCAACAGAGTGAGACTCTGTCAAAAAAAAAAAAAGGAGGATAAGAAAAAGAGTGAAAATAATATATATATACACACACACATATCCCATACAGCAAAACAGCATAAACATCTGTGTGTGTTTCATTTCTGTGGCTTCCTAGAGACCGTAAGAAATCTGATCTACTCTGTTTTGAAGAAATCTCTTTCAAATTGATTAACTACTTATGGAAGAGTACAAGAATTATGAATGATTAAAGTAGATCACCTTGAGAACAAATAGATATCCACAAGAATTTCCTTTGAATGTGGAGACACAATATGACATGCCTAGTAAACCTGAAGACAGTTGAGCGGATCAAGTAATATCTAGTCAGTTCTGGACATGTGCTATTGGCTTATATATCATAATGTCTTGCTTTTCAATAATGCTTTATATAATATTATTTTTTCTCTGTATTAATTGTTTTCCCAGCTATGCAATTCCTAGTACATTTCGATTTATATTTACTGAAAGAAGTACCACTAGAGTGGGCTTTCTTTCAGAAAGTCTTATCATCTCTGGTCACAGTAAACTCATTAACAGTTTCAATTTAATTATGATCTGAAGGGATCTTTATGGTTTGTGTATTATGGCTGGTATTTATGTTTGCTGCTACTGGTTTCCACAACTACTAAATGTGCCAATTAAAGTGGTTAAGGGATATATAAGTAATATTATAAATTAAGCATCAAAATGTAAAATATTATGCCTATAATAAGTGAATACCTTGGGGAAAAATAGAAGGTATATTCTGAGAGCAACTTTACCAGGAAAACACATTTCAGTATTATTTTTGTTTACTTTAGAGTTGTCAGTCATTAAAATTCACTAATTATTATAAAAATCATTTACCAGTCCAGCCAGCCTCCTAAGATTTTCACTGGGGAAAAGAAAAATTACCATCTGCAAGCGCCTATATTACGGAAATCTCATTTACAAAGCAACAACGAGAAATGTTTATTTGGTGGGACTGATTAAAAGCACTATTAAATATTCATCAATTCCTCCATTTCCTTCCTTCCTCTTCTTTTATTCTGCTAGCAATACTGACAGATAAGGTCCTATAGTCTAACACTTACATAATCAAATGCAAACACCTAATATCATAACCAAAGAGAAAGGCACTCAGAAAGCTGGAAAAGAGACCAATAGCTTGATTTCTTTTATCATTCTTTATGGATAAGATACGACAAAATAATGAATTATATATTTCATAATAGAGCATTTTCTTTGTTTAAACAGGCAATATTCATCCCCTCAAATATTAAATTCTGGATTATTTTATTTTTCTTTAATTTTTTTAAATCAACTTTATAGCAGACACTGAGATCACAGAAGTGTGACTAAGGAATTACATCTTCAGTTTCCTTCCAACAAGGTGACCACTCGGCAAGAACTCCAGTTCTCAGAAACTGTGACTCATACTCTGATCAGGCACATTAAAGGTCATCTAAGTAATGCCAGGAAAGAATGTGGCTCCCTGCCAAGGCTTCTCTTCCCAGCTCATAAGTAGAAACAACGTTCATGTTTTCAAATAGTTCATTGCAGTTTTATTTACAAACTTCAGTGTTCTAGCCAGTCATAGGATTGACATTACAAATGAAGTATTCTGAACTAGTGCTGCAGTGCTTGGAACATTATGATATTGAGGTTTGTGAGAGGCATAGCACTGATGTCAGTTGTGCATCTGGCTTGACATGGAGCTACAGGCAAAAAAAAATATTATAGAATAATCATATTTGAATGCTTATTGTAAATTTCTTGAAGTAAATGAGAAGAATATCATTAACAGAGTTCTACAATTAAACATGGCAACACTCTTGAAAAGAACACTGGTTTTTGTCATAATTCCATAAAGTATACCCAATTTAATGACTGATAAATGGCACTTTACGGTTGTCCTATCTTTAAATTTTAGGAACATGGTGAGATTGAACTTTTGAACTTGTGTCCACATGTATCTCTTATTCAAGAGTCCTGTTTTCATATTTTAAATAGGTGTCTACAACAGTGTTATAAGGGGAGAGAGAAATATTGTTGACTATTTCAAGTAAAAGTTCAACCTCAGTGACAGCTAACTTCACCTTCTGAAAAGATAGTATTTGAGTTATAGAAAGGCTCTAGTAGGAAAAAAAGTAGAAACAATAGAGAGATGGTTATCATGCAGAAGATCACAAATGTGACTACAATTAACTATATTCAGCCACTTTAAAGGTTTATTATACCTTGTCCAGTTCCTTTTACCATCTCCCTTTTTTATTTGTCCTACTTTTCCTGGCAAAATTATTCTGTATGTTGAAAGTCACTGCAGATCTGCAAAGACTCTAAAGCTATTCCTTCATTGGATTTTACTGTAAATGAAATAATTGGTGTAAATGCCCCCTTTCTTTTTATTTTCCATGCACCACTTACTCACTTGATTTTACCTTCTTCAGCATATTTTTAAAGCAAAACTCTAATTCTTGTTAAGTTTATTTCTCCAACTATTCTATACTTGCAGCCATGTTAAATGTAGCTAGAAAAAAAAGGCACAGCAACCACATAGACTATGTTTAATTCAGTTTAAATTCAAGACTATGAACTTTAAAGGAACCCAAACTAGTGATCAGAAGTCTTTGCACACTTCACTTGTATATTCATTAGTCTACTTCCCCAGGTTACTATTCTGTAATTTCTCTTTTCTTAAACCCCTAACCTTACTTGCACATCTCTGCTTTCAGCCAAAGACCCTGTTTCTATTTCACAGAGAAAAGAGAAGGACACAGAAGATAATTTCTTCTCACTACTATATCTTTTCAGCCACCATGATCTGTACTAACATATTTGCCTCCCTTTCTGTTGTAACAGATGGATTCTTTGAGTTTCTAAGGCCATTGCCTCAACTTTTGCAGTAGATCTCAGTAATTCTTATCTGCATGGGTATATTGCTTCAGGGATTTCCCCCCTTTTATCTATATCATCAATTTTTGTTTTTCCTTTCAGCCACGGAAACATGCTGCTGTTTCTTCCATTTTTCTTCTCCTCCAATTGCTTTCTATAATTTGTAGCAAAAATCATCAAAAGCTTTGTTTGCAATCCTCCTCTAATTTCTCTTCTCCATTTTTTCTTAAGACCATTTCAGTGAGGTTTTCCTCCCATTACTATGCTAAAATGGTTCTTGTGGGCTTTCTCTAATTTGTAGCAAAAATTATCAAAAGCTTTGTTTGCAATCCTCTAATTTCTCTTCTCCATTTTCTCTTAAGACCATTCCAGTGAGGTTTTTCCCCCTTACTAAAATGGGTCTTGTGGGTAATAGATAATGTCCATAATGCCAAATCTAGCGGTCAATTCTCAATCCTCACCTATTTTAGTCATTAGAAACTTTTAACCCACTCTCTGCTCTTGGTTTTCCTCTTGCCTCAGTGATGGCTCCTTCTCATTCTACTCTTTGCCGTCCCTCCCAACATCTCGAGCATCATAGAGCTCAGTCCTTTCTTCCTGCTTCTAAACCACATTCATTTTCTTGGAGATTTTATTCAGCCACTTTCACAATCTCATCCAGGCTTTAAATACCATCTATATGCAGATGACTATCATATTATACCTCAAGATCAGACTCCTTTCATGAAGTCTTATGAAAGTCATGAAGTCACTCCAGACTCTTATGTACAAACTATTTATGTAGCATCTCCATTTGGATGTCTATTAAACATCTCAAATTTAAAATGTCCTAAACTGACTCCTGATATTTTACCCCAAATATGCTTTACTTAAAATCTTTCTATCTCAATTTATGACAACTCCATAATTATCACTGCATAGGCCAGATACTGGAAGCCATTCTTAACTCTCCTCCTTATTTTACATGCCAATTTCTATTATGAGAAAATCCTGATTTTTCTCCCCTAGACCAGCCTCACCATTGATCTCCCTAACTCTTTCCTGATCTCTTTACAGCCTCTTTCCAACACAGCCCAAAGCAATTATTTTAAAAGTATTGTTAAATCTGTCACTCTCCTGCTCAATCTGTAGTGTGTTTACATTTACTCCCTAATAAGAATCAGTAGCCTTACAAAGTCCTGTATGACCTAGTCCCTGAACCTCTCTGATTTCATTTCCTCCTGGGTTTTCTTGATTGCTCTGTTCCAGCCCCACTGGTCACGTTGCTGCTCCTTGCTCCTTGCACTGTTGCCATGTCCCAATCTTAGAGCCTTGGCTCTTTTCTTCTCTCTGCCTGCAAGAATCAATCCCTTGGGTATTGATTGAATCCTTCAGATCCTTCAAAAATTTGCTCAAATGACACTTCATCTCCTTTGGATATTTGCTCAATGAGCTCTACCATGACTATCTTATTTAAAATTGTAACCTGACTTTCCTTTACCCTCCTTATCTCCTCATCCCACAACCCTGCTTCACTTTTGCTTTATTTCATAGAATTTATTACCTAATATACTATCTTTCACTTTAATGTTGTCCATTATTATTACATTATTACCATTATTAATATGTTAGAATTTAATCTTCATGAAAGACACTGTTGTCTATTTTTCTGTATTACTGTTTGACAGTAAATTATATATATATATATTTGTTGAATGAGCACATAATACATATTTGTAATCTGAGAAAGAAATTATTTCAAAGTTAAATTCAAGGTAATAAAAGAAAAGAACTGGAAACAGAAAACACTAAAGGTCTGAAAATATTTTTAAAGGACTTCAAAAAGGAATTAAAATAAGAGAAAACAAAAAAAGGAAAGAAGTTGAAGTTTAGGGACAAATAGCTGTAGAAGTGTTTAAAAGGATAAGATGGTTTGCAAGTTGATACTGTAACTTTACAGTTAGATAAACTAATTTCAGGCCTGAAATAATTTTTTGAAATACAATTTTCTTTTAATGTAGATAATATATGTTAATAAAGATTATATAAATAATATATAAATATCAATGTTAATAAATGTTAATACATTAATAATAGATGAATATATTACATATTGTATATATATATTATACATATATACATTTGCCCCGTCTTTTTCTTCATTAATTTTTTTGCCCAAGTGAATATAAAGACAGCTAACAAACTGGCTTGCAATATTATCCATTCCACTTTAATTATCTCATAAAATACACACTGAAGTTCTCATTTCCCCATGTCCTTGATAATGCTACTTTCTAGGGGTCAAATTCTGTAAATTTTTTACTCACATATTCATAATATACACCTGTTTTTTTTTTTATGAGTTTGATTTCTGTCTTGCCTGGGTACCTAACTGACACTTTGATGGAAAAGACATCTTTTCATTTCTAACTACACTAGTCAGAAAACTGCTATTGCCTTTAAACACTTGGAAACGATAACTAATAATTTATGGTCAGGATTACCTGTGGCCCTAATGAATTTCCCCCACAGTATTTAGGATTGTTCTACTCTTACCTGCTTAAATGCCTTTTTATAATCTCTGTCTCCACTTTCTATTCAATTTACCAATGTTTTTGCTTTCTAACTCTCTCTCCATGCCCCTAAACTGATGAGTCGTTTGTATTCTAGATCAGTCAGTATTTGAATTAATTAATAGCACTATTATCTTGTGATCATCCAGATTCAACATTTTTTTTTAGAGTCATTCATGGTCTTTCCCTTTCTCTTGAGACTTTTCCACGATTAAACAAGGTGACTTTGGTGTCTTTTACTATATCTTATATCTACCACTCTCTTTCTATTTATTCTATTAGTCCTCTGGTTCAGGTCATTTCACCTCATATCCCAGTTTTAAATGTAATCTTCTAAATAATTTCCTTCTTGATTTTAGATTCTTTCTTATCAGAAAGGTTCTCTATATCACAAGCAGATTATGCTTCTACACAAACACAAGTCATCTAATGATATTAAAATTTCAATGCTTTTACATGGCATGATAAATTAGGCATAGATTATTCAGATTAGCACACAGGTTTTCCTCAGTCAGTGCTCTCTTTCTCAAATATACAATTGTACATGTATCACATATATTATTCTTTGCATCTATCATATATCCTTCACACATACATATGTATTATTGTACATATATATTACTGTATATGTTACTTCTCTGGTTTGAATATGTCCTCCAATAAGTGTATGTTGGAAAATTAATCCCCAATGTAACAGTGCTGGGAAGTGGGGCCTAATAGGGCGTGTTTAGGTCATGAAGGCTCCACCATCATGAATGGATTAATGCTGATTATGAAAGGGCTTGACTCTGTGAGTTTCAACTCTTGCTCTCTCTTGCTCCCTTTTTGTCCTTCCATGATGGGATGATAAAGTAAGAAATCCCTCACCAGATGGTGGCCCCTCAGTCTTGGACTTCCCAGTCTCCAGAATTGTGAGTGAATAAATTTCTGTTGCTTATAAATTACCCAATCTCAGATATTCTGTTATAGCAGCACAAAACAGACTGAGACATGTACACACACACTCACGCGCACACATACACACACACACATACGTACATATACATATGTATGTGTATGTGTGTGTGACACATACATACACATATATATGTATATATATACACATATATATATGTGTATGTATGTGTGTGTGTGAGTGTATGAGTGTGTGTGAGTGCATGAGTATGTGTGTGTGTCTATATATGCATTACTTACAAAATACATTATGCACCAAATGCATCATTTATCAAATATATTATGTACCAAATAATGTACCATTGAGATTTACTCCATTTGTGACCATTATGATCATTGAGGTTTATTCCAGGCATACAAGGTTGGTTCAACACTCAAAATTTTGTCAATGTATTAAATGTCAGCCAATATCAGTAGACTGAAAAAGAAACAGAGAATCATCTCAGTAGATGGTAGAAGTAATTGATGAATGGATTTTTCACTCTGAGGGAAGCCAGCTGTCCCTATGGAGAGGCCCTCTTGGTAAGGAACTGGTATCTCTGGTCAGTATTCTTTGAAGACCTAAGTCTTGCCAAGAGCTATGTGAATAGGCTTGGAAGCAGATCCTGCCTTGTTTGAGTCTTGACTCAACTTGAATGTTAAAGCCCTCACCAAAACTTTGATTGCAGTTTGTAAAAACTTTAGCAAAGCTATGCAGTAAAGCTGCTTCTGGGTCCTGGATCCCTGACCCACAAAGAAAAATGTGAGCTAATAAATATTTAATGTTTTCAGCCACTAAATTTTGGGGTAATCTGTTGCACAACCACAGATAAATAATACAACATAGATGCTCAATTGATATGTGACAAAAGTGTCAAGATATTTTAAGGGAGCAATATGTGTTTTTCTATAAATCATGGAAGGACAACTAGACACCTGGCAGAAAATGAACCCACGTAATCACCTCACACCATATGAAATGAAACTAAAAATAGATCCTAGACCCAAAAGTAAAGACTCAAGCATCTAATCTGAAAGAAAATGTACCCGAAAAGGCATCATTGTGATTTTGGATTATTTTAAGTAGAATATCGAAAGCAAGCATAAAGGAAACTTTGGAGACATTGGACTTCTTAAAATTAAGAAAATTTGAAAAACAGTATTAAAAAATGAAAAAAAAAGTAAGGCGCAGGCTGGGGAGAAATACTGGCAAAACACATATGGGATAAAGGACTAGTATCCAGAAAAACTCCTCAATCCAAAAATAAGGAAACTAACAATATAATATTTTTAAAGGAGGAATATTTGAACAGACACTTCTATCCAGAGGTACAGATAGGAAATAAGTACATGGACAGATTCTCATCATCATTAGTCTTTATGGAAATGCAAAGCAGAGCCACAAATAAATATTACTACCCACGTAGAATGGCTGAACAAACAAGCAACCTGATAATATCAAGTCCTGACAAGGATGAAGAATAACAGCAACTCTCACATATTTCTAGTGAAAATGACAAATGGTATAGGCATCTTAGCTAACTATAAAACCCAGTAATGTCACTCCTAGTTATTTAACCAATAAGATGAAAACATTTGTCCACACAAAGATCTGTAATGACTGTATATAATAACTTATTTATAATTGCCAAAACATAGAAACAACCCAAATATCTATTAACTGGTGAACAGATAAAAGAAATTCTGGTTCATCTTTGTAACAGAGTACTATTCAACAACAAAAAAGAATAAGCTGTTGAAATATGCACAACATGGATGAATTTAGAAATCGTTACCAAAGTCTGTATACTGAATGACCCTATTTATATTACATAATGGAAAAAATAAAGGAATAGGAAGAGAAGTCAGGTAAATGGTTGCCAGGGGGTTGGTGATTGCCTAAAAGGGGAATAAGTTCACTTTTGGGCAAAAGCAAAACATTCTATATCATCATTGTGGTGGTGGTTATGAAACTACTTAAGTTTAATGAAACTCACCCAAGTATATATCTATAAATGGTGAATCTTACTATATGTAAAGTAACATAATAAATGTGAAATAAACAAGGAACTAAAGAAGTAAAATAAGTAGATATAAGCAATAAAACAACACACATAAAGATAAAATAATAGAAAATGTGAAATCTGGATATGGAAAAATTAAAAATGTTTTATGTTAAATACATTTTAAATACATTTTTAAAGACTGAGAAAAATATTTGTAACATATAAAAATGCATTAATATCTTGAACATATGGAGAACTTCTGCAAATCATTGCAAACAAGGAAAATAACCCAAAGAAAAATGACCAGTGACAATAGCTATCACAGAGAAAACATTCAAACAATCAAAACATTTCCAGAAAAATACTAAGATGACAGGAAATCAGAGAAATGAAAAAAATGTATAATTCTGAGGTATAATTTTTCACCCATTTTGTTAGCAAAAATTAATAGTTTCGATAAGACCTAGTGTGTCTGAGGGAAAAAATGTTTTAGGAAAAAATCATGGCTATTCTATTTGTCAGTATAAATTGGTATGGGCTTCTTAGCAGAAAATTTGACTGTATGTATCAACACTGTATACATATATATTTAAATCAGGGATGCCAAGTCTAGATATCTATTATAGAGAAATATTTGTTCAGGGATTAAAACAATAAAATATTTTTTTTCAATTTTATATGTCATAGTAAAATACTAAAAATTAAATTATCTATCTGTACATATGTAAATGATTAAAACATTATAAATCTACACCATTGATTGCTTTATAATCTTTAAAATGAATATTATATACATACACATATATGTGACATAAAAACATGCAAAGTTGCTCAAGATATACTGCTAATGCAACTAAAAGCAAGTCACAGAATAATATGCACATCATTCAATTTACAAACTATGTGTTTATATACATAAGCTTATAGCGAGGTAGAGATGGAGATTATATGTAGGTATAAAAATAATTGTACGTAGAGAACCTTTTCAAAAACTGCACATCAAAGTAATAACAATGGTTACCCAAATGTAGAGCGGGATTTGGAAATAGTATTTGGAAGATGTATTTTCTTTTTTTTCCTCTATGTTTCTGTATAATTTTACCTATTTTCAATGGTTACCTAAAGGCAGAGAAATGAGATTTAGAGAGAGGAATTTGGAAGAGGAATGTTTTTCTATATTTTTATATCATTAAAAAAATTTAAAACAATCGAGTATTTCCTTTTTTCTAATTAAAATAATTAACAGATAAATAAGACACAGTCCTTAACTTCAAGGAGCTCACACTCTGAGATAAGAGGAGACAGAGAAGCCAACCAGCAATTGAAATGTACTGTGATGTGTTCTTTGAAAGGAGTGGATACTAAACTTCCATAGAATCATAGAGGAAGGAGGATGTTATGTTTCCTGGAAAAACTGGGGACAGTTTCACATAGAAAATGCATTTTATGAACAAGTATAGTTCATCTGTGGGAAAGAAAGGGAAAGTTATTCTAGAAAGAGATAACCATATACAGTAAATGAGCACACTCTGAAATCAGATAACACGTGTTTAAACACACTACTTTTACTAGCAGACCTATTTTGAGAGACTACCTAACTTTCAAAGCCATATCTGCAAAGTGGGAATGATAGGATCATCTTTGGCAATCTGAGGAATGATGGTATCATTAATATAATAAACAGAGCATAAAGGAGGAAGATCAGGTTTCAGGATGACCACAATGAGCTTAGCTTTTCATATGTCAAATTAAAGATTTTGAAGATTAGAAGAGTTGAGACTGAGGATAAGGAATAACAAATCGCGAACATGCAGGATACATTAAATCATGACAGTTGATTAACTGTACATGAAAATTGTGTTGGCTGAGAAGAGGCCACAGTGTGATCCATGGATGAGCAAAAAATGGCATCACTTGGGAGCTAGTTTAAAAAGCGAAATCTTGGTCCTCACCTCTAATTCAGATCTGATGAATTAAAGCATACCTGTTAACCCCCCTCGAGTGATATATAAGCATAGTGAAGTAGTAAGCACTGCCCTAGAGAACACCAGATACTGTTGGTCAATTTGAGAAGAAGGGGTCAGCATGCAAGACAGAGATGCAAACTAAGCAACAGACTGCATATTTCATGATATTTGTAGACCGCATGGTGAGAAGGCCCATGGAAACCCTTCAAAGACTTACTGCTTTTTTAAGAGAAAAATCCTGGTGGTGTTGAATACCATTCTTTTCTTCTCGTCCATTCTAATCATGTTTATTGTGCTCCTGACACCTTCCATTATACTTTCCATAGCTCATTATTTTAGTAGAAATTGTGCTGCTCTCTTCACATTGAAAATGATATTGTTTCTGTGGCACCAGCAACAACTTTGTGTTCATTCACATACACACATTAAGGAGTGGATTATCATTAATTATGCACTAAAATGTTCTTGGCAACAGAGTAAGTGACAAAACATTTGCTTTTGTCAGAGTTCTATTAGGTGAACCCAAGTTGAACCACAGAGAAATATGACACTTTTCTTTATTTTAATTTGTATCACAAGGTCAGGTTCATGACAGTGACTCTATTTTGCACATTATTTTCTCTATCATTGTAATGATGTTAATGGAATTCTTTTAACTAAGCTGTTTTTATCAGGTCTACAACCTATTTATTGCATATTCAGAAGAAATTTCATGTTAACATAATTTAATCTACTGAAGGTTGAATTCTATAATAAAAATATGGATTTCTGAAGAACATTGTTTAAAAGAGTTCAAATGATGCTATATTTTTACTATTTACAGCTAATTCAAGCAGAATTGGAATAAATAAAGAAAATTATAACAATATATTTAACCTAGTTCCAATTATAGACTCAAGAAACACTTTTTATTAATTAATAGCATAAGTCACAAGTTACATTTTACTGTAGAAGTGATTGGAAACATCGAGCTTACCATTAAAGCATGCATTAAAAAGAAGAATCTTACAAGGAAAATTTTTCCTAAGGCTAATCCAATGCTAGTTTCAATGCTAATGTAAATTACATTATACAATTTCTATTGATGATTAACTCCAAGTCATAAGTAATTTCAAACAACCTCAGTCTGGTTTCTGGTACATAGTAAACTCAGTAATTGGTACATTGTACCTACCCCATTGTTGCTTATGTAAAATTACTTGAATTAAGAGATGATTAAATGAAGAAACAAGATATTGTTTGTTATACCAACATTGCTATCTGTAAACTAAAATTTAGTTTTTGAAATATAGCATAAATAGAAAAAATGCTTGATTCTTTCATGCATTTTACTGAGACAAATACCTTTATTCTGTATTCATTCAGTCTCTACAATGTGTTACAAAATAGTACAAATAAAAATAGTACTATGGTATATTGATATTCAGTTACTTTTTTGTTTGTTATTTTATTTGTAAGGTACATTGATTAGGTTTTTTTTAAAATAAGTTAAAACTGTGTAGATTTCTTGGAGTCTATAATATGGACAGAAATGAGACCGAAACCAGAATTCCTGAATCTGAATAATGGGTTTCTCTAAAACTTACAAAGTCCTATTTATTAAACTCCTGTTTTTAATTGGATTGATAAATTGATTTATTCACAGGCACCTTATATGAGAGTAGTAAAACAGGGGCCTTTTTCTTTAAAATGTCTGCTTTCTGCCTAACCACAATGAATCTCTTGAGTTCAATGAGCCAGAGTAGAAAAAGATACTGGGTAAACCCTGTATATGGAAAACCTGGCATTAACCATTCTGTGATTTCTGAGAATCTTCTATCATATGAAAATCTTCATCATAGCCAACTAAACAAACAACTGTAAAAAATGTCAAGGAACACTTTTACACTGTTGGTGGGAATATAAATTAGTTCAACCATTGTGGAAGACAGTGTGGCGATTCTTCAAGGACCTAGAAATAGAAATTCCATTTGACCCAGCAATCCCATTACTGGGATTGCTGTATATATCCAAAGGATTATAAATCGTTCTACTATAAGGACACGTGCACACGAATGTTCATTGCAGCACTGTTTACAATAGCAAAGACCTGGAACCAACCCAAATGCCTATCAATGATAGACTGGACAGGGAAAATGTGGCACATATACACCATGGAATATTATGCAGCCATCAAAAACGATGAGTTTGTGTCCTTTGTGGGGACATGGATGAACCTGGAAACCGTCATTCTCAGCAAACTGACAGAAGAGCAGAAAATCAAACACTGCATGTTCTCACTCATAGGCAGGTGTTGAAAAATGAGAACACATGGACACAGGGAGGGGAGCACTACACACTGGGGTCTGCTGGGGGAAAGAGGGGAGGGAAGGTGGGGGGTGGGGAGTTGGGGAGAGATAGCAAGGGGAGAGATGCCAGATGTAGGTGATGGGGAGGAAGGCAGCAAATCACACTGCCATGTGTGTACCTATGCAACAATCTTGCATGTTCTTCACATGTACATCAAAACCTAACATGCAATAAAATAAATAAATGGGGAAAAAAATGTCAAATATCACACACACACAAACACACAAACAAGTATCTTATATTAAGTGGCTACATGGTAGATTGTAATGCATCTGTGCATGTTGCTTAACTTGATTTCTTTCTCTTGTAGGATATTTCTTTCATATTGTAATATGAGAGGAGCTGCCAGATTTTCCATTAGAGTAACAAGTTCAACATGTTAACATGGAAACAACATGTTAACATGGAAACAATCACTGATAAAGAAGCTACGTTGGAAGGATGATTCCTATAAGAGTAATAAATGACTTAGATTTTCATACAAGTGTCGAATCTATCAACAAGTAAGGAAGGATTCTATTATCAATGTGTTCTCGCTGCAGATTTATAAGTCACTAAACAAAATGATAGGAAGTTGAGTTTGTGCCAACCCCAGACTGGCCAAAGTCAAAACTGTGGAGCTGTGAATTTGTTATATTCCTCTGACACCACCTTCTTTAACTTGGACATATGCCCCATTCTTTCATTAACCCTAGGACCTCTCAGTAGCTCTTTTTTCTCAGGATTCCCCCTGGTGGACCTCTTCATAGCTCCCATTTCTCAGGATTCCCCATGGTGGTCTAATGGAGATTCCCTTCCTCAGCAACACAAGGCACCACTAGTCCTTTACCTCTTCCCAACCTTGCCATCCACATCCAATCAACAAATACTGTACTTAACACTCACACTCATAGAACCATGCTTTACTCTTATATGAATATTAGTGTTAAGGCATTTATCTTTTATATTTCTTATATTATTTCCTTTTAATATTAAAACGGTATTTTCTCAGTTTTTAAATTCCCTTACCTAAATGCAGAGAATATTTCAGCATTTCTCAAACTACATTGTGAGACTAGTTTCTACAATAGCTATATACAAATGTACCAAACTTGTGAGAATGAAGCATATAGAAAATTATAAATTATTTTAGCAATTATCTCTAGCTATAATTTCACACATGTTGATCTTGTTTACCTATCAAAGACAGAAATATTTTAGAACTTCTTCATTTCTTCCTGTATTCAGGAAAGTGCAAGCCCAAATGAGCATCAGGGAGTTTTATATAACTTTCTTAATTATGCTACTGGAGACATATCCATTGTAGCTGTTTAATTTAGCTAGTTATAGCACTGAGTTAGGGTTACAGGTTCTAACCCATCATAGCCAGATGCTAATTTTCAGGTTCTGGTCCAAGCTTTTCAATGCAGATCCATTACCATAAGCAATTTACCCCAATGAAGACATAGAATCACATGTGAAGATCAAGTAAATAAATCACAACCCAAATTGGAATGTATGTTTGGCAACTACATCAAGTCTTTGTTCTCCATTAAAGACAAATAAAGTGTATTTTCATTCCACATTCCAGATCAAGGCTCAGAAAATACTTTATTCAGGTGTTTTCTAATTATGAGGCTATTATTACAAAACTTATCCTGAAAATAAAAGCATCATCATAGCAGTATTGTGTTTTATGCTCCCCACTATTCCCTCTATGTCGCATTTAAGTTCTAGTTATAACCCCTGTATATACAGTATGAATTCCCAGACAAAATTTTAACTCTGATGTCTATCTATCTATCTGTCTGTCTATCTATCTATCTATCTATCTATCTATCAATCAAATGAGTACCTATACATATTCATGTATATGGGAGCTGAGGAACTGCAGTGAATATTACTCCAAAAGACAACATAGGAAGTGTGATTTATATGTATATAAAAGTGAATTTATGAGATTGAATATTATCTTTTTGTATTTCTTATGTAACATGATTACAGCTATTCACTTCTTAATCTACACTAATTTATAAGAGGTTTATTTTCTTTATCAAAAGAAAGTTAAGTGAAAGTAAAAGTCACAGAGCACTAATTTAAAATCTGATGGCTTGAGTAGAGCAAGCACTTGAGATCATCTTCCTTGAATAGTCTCTGTCCAAAGGACTAGCAGTATATTTGAGGAAAACCTTTACTGCCATTACAGTCCATCTGCTCTTTAATAACTCAAGACTCTATGAATTGAAGCTTTTTAACCTCCATATGCATGTTTTACAAATAATTTCAGCATAATTTTGAGTCTTCATTTTATATATAATTCCTTTTGGCATTTTTATTTTGGTTTGATAATTTAAAGCATAATATTTGAGGCACAAAATGGAAAATATCTTTCTCTCTCTTTCCTCTCTCTCTATGGTGTAAAACCTTTATAAAATAGCCAGAATCCCCTTAATGGTCTCTGGCCACAAATCTCCCCCACCCCAAACCAGGATAAGAAATTCTTCCGGAATTCTGTTTACAGATATGTAATGCATTTTTTCTTTATTTCCAGCAATAGTAATTTTACTTTGATCTCATAGCCACCAAACCATTAACCACAAGGAAACACATCAGCAAGGTACAAGGCAGGCAATGTCTGTGATTTCCAGGAGAAGGTCATAACCCAGAAATTTTTTTTTAGAAAACTATTACAATGAGGAACGGGGTACAGCCACAAAAGGAATAGATATAATTTATGCTTGACTTACTTCAGCAGAATATAGTTTATTTATAAACTGCTTATGGCAAACTCTGTATGCCCCTGTTCTATGCATGTGCTGAACTGTCTTCTAGTAAATTATTTAAATTACACCTAGCAGTAATTCCTGAGGACTTTCATACTTCATTTTCTCTATTAATGTAACAGGGAAAAGCTGCTTTGCAAGGATTGCTCTAAATTCCCAGAGTGTGAGTTCCAGACTATGTATGTGTTGCATTATGCCTGTCAAAAAACTTGTCTTCTCCTGAAATTTATTACTGAAGTTTCTCTACCCTAGCTACTCATTGAAGCTTTACAGAAAGCTCATACATGATTTAAGCAGCTAACAGCACTGAAAGAAATAGGTCAGGTTAAAAAAAAAAAAGCTGAATTTAAGCTACCTTCACTTATTACTTATGCAAGATTATGCATAATTTAGCATGCTGCTGAATATGCAAGGACAGAATAATTGTTTACCAAAATATTTACTCTGAGTTGGTACCTGTGTTTTACTGAGATAAGGTGACTTCTCAGCATTTACTAATCACTTTTGAATTAAAAAACAATGAGTGAGTTTTTGATTGGGTTGATAACTGCACAACAGTATATGTAAACAGAGATCTTATTTAACAACTTCATTCAAGTAAAATACATGATACTGTTGTACAGACTGAGCAGTTTCATTAAAGTCATCCCATTTTAGAAAACATTTCTCCCCATTTTTTTTTCTTGACTATAGTCCTATCACATACATACAGAAGTGTAGAAAACATCTCTATAAAATTAGCCAGGTATTTTCTAATTTAAGCTGAACATTGAATACAATTTTCTAATGTTTGGAAGCAGGCCAAAAGGTTGAGACGCCACTAATATGAAAGAGAAATTTGGATTCAAAGTAGGGTCTTCAGGTCAGCTAGTTTCCAAAAGTAAGTATTCAGTAGAATATAAGCCTTCTTTGACATAACAGTATTTTTATTTGTGGCATTTCAAAAGAATTTTTTAAGAGAAAAAATTCTGTTCCTATAAGAGACTGCTGGCTGGTGTTTAATTTATAAAATGATCAGTATCCCTTACACCAAGTTGAAAATTCCATATAACCATCTTACTTTTTAAGTTGAAAAACTATCTCATGGTGGTATAAATTCATTAATTGTCATAGTTTGAATAAGTCCAAATTTAAAATTTATATACGATTTTTATAACCCTGAAAGAACTGTCATATTTAACCCTTATTTTGAATGAATTAAGGTATTGATATGAATTACTTTTTAATTGTGCAAATTTATGAAATAAAACCTAAGGATATAAGAGTCTTAACACATTTGATTCAATCATCAGGAATAGCAACAAAATAGTTGAAATTAGAAGTGGTATTAAAAAATAGATACCAAAATAAATAGAATAAAAAGCTACAAGTAGCTTCTATTCTTTTATCTATATCTACTGTAAATAAAAGTAGATTCTATCTAGTTATCATATTTTAAAATGGGAAAATCTCAATATAATGGAAAAAAGGTAACTTTTATGCAATGCTCTTTAAATTAAATAAATTTAGTGAATACACATTTAGATGAACACCAAAATAAATTACAATTGTATTGAGTCAATATTTAAAGTATTTGAATCATACAAAATGAGAAAATCATAAGCTCTCCTAAGAGAGGGTAATTTTAGGCTTTGATGTGATAGCAGAAATTAGAAAGCCAAAGATACATTTAACTATACAGAAAGTCCTTTTATAAGTTTTCATAATAAGAAGGAATTTGGCCTATGTAAAAACATTTACGGCAACTATGGCCACAGAGTTTATATGTTATATAAATCAATTGTAAAATAGATAAGAAATATATTCAGATATATCATAAGTAAATATGTATCTATAAATATATCTATATATAGATATAAATCTGTAGATAAATATGTATTTATCTATGTTTATTTATTTAGACTGCAATTTAAACAACAATGAAGCGACATTATTCTATCAAGCTTGACTTTAAAATCATCATGCTCCCTAATGGTGGGATGGAAAGATAAGTTAATGTTAGAAGTATTTGTGATATTGAAAAATTTTAAATATTTAGAAAACAAATAGAAATATTCATGTTATTTTATATATTGATGTTAAATATTAAAATTGTGGTCTATTTAGCAATATGTATAGGCTTTCCTAAAATACATTTTTAAGTTTAAGAGAAAAGTATAACTACAAGATCATCATGTCTCTATAGATAGGAAATGGGGTTAGAAAAAGTAAACAAATACAATTGTGGATGAGAATCATGGCTTTATGAATAATAGTTTAATTTTAGCTGGTTTTATAACAATATTAATTATAAGTATTTTAGAACATTATGTCCCAAAGTTGATGTTTGTGAATTATTGTCCATTTAAATCTCACTACAACTCTATGAGCTAGGAGCTAAGAATGTCTTTCTAGGTGTCTTGAAGAAATCTCTTCTCGGTGGATTGGGGAGGCATTTGCCTATTTAAGAAAATAATTTTATTTTTGTTGCCATGGAAAATATATTGGGCATTAAAATTTTCTTAGCCCAATATATTTTTGATGGCAACAAAAATAAAATAATTGCCACAGTACAAATGTTTGGAGTAGGATGATACATTACTGGCATATTTCAATCATGATCCATAAAATTAATATGACTATAACTTCTAAGTATACTCACATGTATTTAATGAGGCAATGTATAGCCCTGCTGGTAGAGAAATTGCTAAATATTTCAGAATATATGGCCTTAGGCTGGGCACCGTGGCTCATGCCTGAAATCCCAGAACTTTAGGAAGCAAAGGCAGGTGAATCACTTGAGGTCAAGAGTTTGAGATCAGCCTGGCCAACGCAGTGAGCATAGTCTCTACTAAAAATACAAAATCTAGGAGGTGTGGTGGTGTGTGCCTGTAGTTCCAGCTACTCAGGAGGCAGAGGCAGGAGAATCACTTGAACCTGGAAAACGGAGGTTGCAGTGAGCTGAGATCTCTCCACTGCACTCCAGCCTGGGTAACAGAATGAGATTCTGTGTCAAAAAACAGCAACGACCAATAAACAAATATATATATATATCCATAAATAAATGGAAAATTGGTTTGCATTTAAATCCATTTGTTCAATAAATTTTCCAATAATTTTATTGAATTGGAAGAAAATTATTGTGAATACCTTAACTCAAAAAACATCACACATTAGATCCACTGATTAAATCAAACACCAAAAGGTTTAAAGGATCATTTTGGAGAAATTGTAATGACAGGAATTACCAATATATGGATAAATAACCATGTATGCATATTAGTCTTGTAATTTTTCAAATAATGACAATTTCAAATAACTGATCATTTTTTATCATATGTTAACATATTTAATAGAAGGACACATAGTCATAAAATGTATGAATCCCAATGGAATTTTTTTAAAAAAATTTTGTGTTCAACAAAAATGTACTTTAAAAATCAAAATCAAGTCTGTTAAAGCAGCATATTAATTACATTTCTTAACTGACTGGATATCATAATCAATAACTTCCATGTTAATTTTAATATTTCTACACAAATACAAAAGAAATTGTATTTTTATAATAATTTTACTATACATTTTGCCTAATTCCCCACTCAACTCCTTTTTTCAAACTTTTTTATTCAAGATGTTTTTTCACAATTGTTTTTGCTTTTTGTTCATACTTATATAAAACGGAAGAGAGTAGAAATTTGAAGTTTTAGGTAAAGACACAAATTTTATGATAATTTTTTATGTTTTATTAAGATATTACTGGTTTCTTTTCTACGAATTCAATCTTAAAAGAATGCTTACAGGATTTTCTTCATGTAAGCTTTAGAAAGTAGCTATGGTGTCAGATTTCCCTCCAGAAGAAAGTTATCTTACTGCATTGGATGCTCAATGCTACTCATGTGTTATCACTTAATTTTTTTTTTTTTTTTTTTTTTTTTTCAAAATTCCTTTGAAGAATACACTCTTTCTACCTCTTACATGCATTTAAAAACCAAAGCAAAATTGAGTAATTTTCTGAAAAAAAAAATGAAGTATATGAAATACCTTAAAACATTTCTCATTTTTATCAATTTATATTGTATTTCAACTTGACTTTGTTGCTTCCACGTTTCATGATTTTGTATTTGTGTAATCTTCATGGTCATTTGGGCTACAAAGTTGTTAGTGCCCTTTCCAAGAATTCTTTAAAATCATGGTATCTGTAAATCTAGTTCAATGTATAACATGAATTGACCTTCTGAGATTTTCTTCTCCTCCTTTATATCAGGCTTAGATGTGAAAATTCATGAGGAAAGGGCAGCATATTCAATCAATAGTGCTGAACAAAATTTGTCAGTTCATGTAAAAATTTATAACTCTTGTTTACATTAATAGCTAACAACAGGTATACTAAACACTATAAAAAACAAAAATGTAGTAATTTTTGTAGAAAATTCTAAAGAATATTGCATATTCACTATCTCAAGTAAAAAGAATTGACAGACTGGCAGAAATATATGCAAAGCATATACAAGACAGAGAATTAGTTATCCAGAGCATATGACAAATTCATAGAAATCAATACAGGAAAAATACTAAAATAAAGCAATAATTTGAGGAGACAATTAACAGTGGAAGAAACCTGAACCTCTCCATCTCCTCTACACTATCCCTAGTAATCAAGAAATGGTCCAATGGGATATAATTTCACACCCAATAAATAGGGCAAAAAAATTGAGATTCTGAAAATATCAAGTGTTGATGATATAAAGATTACAGTCACATATTTTCAGCTTGTTGGATTGTTAAAATCACTTAGGGAACAAATTTAACAATATCAATACAGATAAAGGTTCAAATTCATAGCAATTTCATCAAAGTATATACTCCATCAACATTCTGACATTTGAGTAGAAGGAGCTTATAACATCATTGTTTATTTCTGAGGGTGAGTAGGGTATTTATTATGTAATTTATATATTCTAATGCCTAATACATTTCATAATTACAATAATACAACATATGTTTTATTTATATAGGCATAATTCTAACCACACATTATCACAAACACACATCAGCAGATGCAATTAATATGCATTCTAGTATAACACATGTGTAAGAAAATTCATACTTTAAGCAAATTGGTTAACTGAAATAAAAAACCAAGTTCAATACTTTCGCCTTATTAATTAAGACTAAGTCTCCTATTTTGCCTTCTTTTAAAATAGTCTTTGTTAGGGATAATCAATCAAATACTTATACAAAAGGTTACATTCTTATACTATATTCAAGCAGAAATACAAAAGGGAAGTTATTGCAGTTTATTTCTAATCTGTGTGCAGTGACAGTTCAGTGTTTTGTCCTCATTACAGACTGTGAATCTTAAATTCACAGTAGTGCTTTCTGATTGGAAGGGTTTTCTGTATTTAAAAGGCCTCATAAATCAGGCAGGATAATCCTGCTCATTCATAGTCTTTTCTGAATCAAAATAACTTATTCTGAAAGAAAAAAAATTAAGGACAGTGGAGCTGTTCATTAAAACATTATTAATAACAATTTACATGAAATGTTATTATTTTTTCCAACTGAAGTGGATAAGTGCCCAGTTAACCACAATATAATGACTGTAGAAGAACACCATGCTTACATTTAGGTTACTATTTTAAGATCCCCCAGCTAAAGTGGGGCTCCAGTACCAGAGCAGCTAGCAATCCTGCCTTTATAAGAAATGATGGGGAGCTGGATGTGGGTGTACAGTGAGCCTTCTGTGGGATACTTCTTTGGCCTGACAGACAACCAAATACCTAGTTGTCCTACCTATAACAGGGGGTCCCTCACATGGGAAACCTGTTTATACTAGCAAATGCCCTTGTGGCTAATCTGACTCATGTCTAGTTTATTACTGCCTGACCAATGCTCTGACACTAGAAGCCCACTTTGTGTCTGCCCACTCCTTCCCCTATGGGGAAAACTTGGGTTGGGGTAACCCCTGGTTCTTCAGATGGAAGGCAAAAATTCAACTCACCATCGCAATACTAAACAAGTTCAGGGTTTGACTTACAGATTCTAAGCAGGGAGGACACAATGAGTCAGGAGGGCAGTCCTTCATCCCTGGGTATGGGAGAGAGGGATGAAAATCAGACAGAGAGAGAGAAAGAGAGAGCACACACAGCAACTAGCATTACATAAAAGGGAATAGGGCATGAGTTTTAAGTTTTCAGGCAAATTTCTGAAGGGTCTGTTTAAAGGAAGTGGTGGGAAAGCAAAGACACCAGTCTGCTAGGCAGAAAAAAATGACTAATATCTTATATCTGGACTCTGGCTTGCCATTTGGTTGTTATGTTCTACTTACTTCTTTTTTGTTTGTTTGTTTGTTTGTTTGTTTGAGACGGATTTTCACTCTTGTTACCCAGGCTGGAGTGCAATGGTGCAATCTCGGCTCACCGCAACCTCCGCTTCCTGGGTTCAGGCAATTCTCCTGCCTCAACCTCCTGAGTAGCTGAGATTACAGGCACACGCCACCATGCCCAGCTAATGTTTTGTATTTTTAGTAGAGGCGGGGTTTCACCATGTTGACCAGGATGGTCTTGATCTCTTGACCTCGTGATCCACCCACCTCGGCCTCCCAAAGTGCTGGGATTACTGGCTTGAGCCACCGCGCCCAGCGTGATGTTCTACTTCTAATGCCTAGGAAGGAAACTTTGCCCTGTTGTTCCCATTACAGTTACTCATGTGAAATATCTTGTTCCTAATTATGATTTTCATGTTGGTATGCTATGTAGGCCAGAAAGCATTGTGCTATTTATTTTACATTTATAATCTCTCCAACAAATATCATAGCATGCCTCACTATTGTCTATCATTTGTGAGGCAATTTAAGTAATATAAGATCCCTTCTAACCAATATATTCATTGATTTTATGATTCTGTATAATAACCAAATCCTTAGTTTGAATTGTCAGAACAGCTTTGTGTTTCCTCAGCCTTAAGTCAACTATTTTTCCCTTTACTTTAATGTGAACCATCTATCTTGTGATTTTTAATCAAAATCCCTAAATGCATTTAGTCATTACTGCTTTATTTATTATTGAGAAACTGTATTCTGTGTATTAATTATTCTGTTCTTATGCTGCTAATAAAGATATACCCAAGACTAGGTAATTTGTAAAGGAAAGATGTTTGATGGACTCACAGTCCGACATGGCTGGGGAGGCCTCACAATCACAGTGGAAGGCGATTGAGGAGCAAAGTCACGTCTTACGTGGCAGCAGGCAAGAGAGCATATGCAGGGGAACACCGCTTTACAAAACCATCAGATCTCATAAGACTTGTTCACTATCATGAGAACAGCATGGGAAAGACCAGTCCCCATGATTCAATTACCTCTCACCAGGTCCCTCCCATGACACCTGGAAACTATGGGAGCTACAATTTGAGATAAGATTTGGGTGGGTACAGACAAACCACATCAGTGTACTATGCTAATTTGATAATAGTATGTCAAAAATGAATATAATCTCTACTCTGTAGAAATTCACAATGTATTGACAGGAGAATTATCAACAAACAGAAATTTTAAGGTGAGTGAGACCATTCTAGCACGGGGAAGGAAGAAGTTGTCCTTGACAGGCATCTAGGTCAGTTTTAGGAGGCTTTCTGAAGAAGAGTTCATCAGTTTGAATTGAAGAATGAGCAGGAGTTAAGTCAAGAGTTAAGAGTGAGGTGGTGAGGGGTGGAGCATGGTGGAATCACGTAGGGAAAAGCTGTTCTAGGCAGAAGGGGCAGTCTATTGATCAGCTTTGAGTTGCAAAAAGCATTTATAACTGAGCTGGGTTCTTTAGTTTACTATCTCCATCTGGGACAGCAACTAAATGGACATATACAGTTGTATAACATACACAGTGGATCATCAATTTATGTCTTTCTCTTCATTCTAAGTGACACAAAAACTTTTATTGCAGAACACCCACAATTTACTCCACTCCAAATTCATCAGTGTTTTATTGAGGATTTAGATGCTTTAAACCTGCTAACAAACAATTGTTTACATGCAGAACTATGTTTTTTTTAACATGTGTTGAAGCTTATTAACTGCTATGAACTAAATGTGTTTTTCCCCAAAATTCATATGAGGAAACCTAACCTCCAAGATGATGATATTAAGAGGTGGGACCTTTGTAGGTAACTTGTAGACAATGAAGGAAGAGCCCTCATGAATGACATTAGTGCTATTGTAAAAGAGGTTTGAGGGTCTTTGACTTCAGCCATTTAAGGACACAGCTAGAAGGTACCATCCATGAGGCAAGATAGTGAGCCCTCAGCAGACACCAAATCTGTTGACACCTTGATCATGGACCTCCCAGCCTCTGGAACTGTCAAAAACAAATTTCTGTTTATAAATTACCCAGTTATAGCAGATTGAAAGAACTAGCATACCAACTTATCCTATAAATTCTTAGAAGTTATGTATTTCATTTTATTTCTAGCTCACCCTCAATATCTAGAAGATTGCTTTGGAAATAGTGCACACTTAGCAAATGTGCTTATTTACAATCAGTAAACAAACAAACAAAAAACTATGCTACTTATTAAGATTCTAATAAGAAAATATTGGCAATAACATCTGCTTTAAGTTTTTATTCATAAGTAGAGATTACCTTATAAATACGCTTTCAATTATGAGTAATAAAAAATCAATATTTCATTAAATATTAATATTCCTACATAGAGAGAAATATATATGTCTCTCTTGGGTACAAATATAAAGACATAAATAATGAGTCTTTATATAGAAGTATATGGTTTTTATACTAATTGTTAATCACTAGGGGTTTTTAATGAATCAATACAATGCAATGTAACTTCAAATATATTTTTCTCTCTATCACAATTTTTTTATTACTAGGTTACTCTGAATTCTATTTGACTAAAAAATAAATCTCAATATTCCCAAATAATTTTCTTACATTATTTAAGATTGTTTTAGCCCCACTTAATAGAAACTCAGCTTTCATTAACTTCACAAAAATAGCAGGGAGTAGAGAAAGGGAGGTTTCCTAACTCAAGGATTTCATGCTCAAAATGAAAATCTAAACTATTGCAAGAAGCTCAGGGATTTGGTAGACCTTGGAGGCTATGTTAACTAAAAATTTTAATGCTGCTGGGCTACTTTCTTCATTTATTTTCTTTCATTTTTATTATGTGTTATTAGCATACTCCATAGACCTCCTCTTTCCGTGTGCCCACTGACACTACCAAAGTTTTATATTTTATAGCATTTTCCACCAGAGAAAGAAAGAGGCTCCATTAAATTCCCAATTTTCTAGGACATGAACTATGATTAGGCAGATTTGGATCAAGCATTTACCCCCAAGTTAACAGTGGACATAGTGGATCAGGTTTAATCGAGGAAAAGGTGTGGAGGGGGTACCTGGTATATCATTTGGGTGAGGCAATTCTCAGTTGAAGGTGAGCAAGCTAGATATGAGCATAACTGCTAATTTCACTCCATCTTCCACTTATTTTAATAAAGATTATCCAGTTATTACTCAGTGAATATCAATAAATAATTTCTATATTTTTCTTTTAATATATGGGATAAACATTCTATGTTGAATGTATTATGTATTTTCTGTATCACATTAACGCATCTATAAAACACATGATTTATCATTTATTAGGGTCTCTAAAGCCTGCTCACAATAGCATAAATTATATATGTCTCTAAGTATATATATATGTGTGTGTGTGTATGTATATGTATGTATATCTATGTGCGCACACACACACACACACACACACACACACACACAAATGTCCAAGGGAAAATTAACGTTGAAAAATCAACCTAGATATTATTGGTGATGTATAAGAGCAATCATGCAAAAACAGGTGGGCCAAAGTGTGTTTCAACTAGCCAAACCTGTCACAACAAATGTTATTAGTCACCTATAGGAGGAAACCAAAGACTGTATAATTCAGCCTCCTGTATAAAGATGTTGCTAAAATGAGACAACAAGCTTTGGTTAGGTCAACTTGAAAATTCTGCACTGATCAACATTTGTATTTTTCATTGTAAATTGATAAATTGTCATTTGGTGTTTAATGTAGCATTCTCTGTGAACATGATAAATGGGTATCCAGCTGTGTGGAATCTATGAACTCTTGATGTGCTGACCTAAACATTTGCTGATCCTGAAAGACTGAGAACCAGATACCAGATCCTGGAACATTGCAAGTTTACCAATGGAGAGATAGGGATATTGGTGATCTCTGGGTTGTCAGTGTGGGTAACTCATTCAATTCTCTGTCTCATTGGACAGTCTTCAAAATGCAAAAGATATATTCAATTTGATTTGGTAGCTTTTCTATAAATAAAAAAATTAAACAATTATTGCACACCATTTCCAGAAAAAACAACAGAGCTTCTCCCATATTTCTGTTTGTAATTAATTTCTAAGGGAAAACATTTTCTTTGCTTTTTAAGAAGACCACAGTCTTCTTACAATGTCAGCATCAGACTTGGATTATATTTCATTCTGTGTTTACTGTGCATACTCTGTTAGCTGCAAACATATTTCTGCCACGTTAAGTTTGTATACATGTCTGCTTTTCTATATAATGAAATGTTTATGCCACCGAAGGGTTTCAAATAGCATAACTTTGGAATAAAATCTTGCAGATCCCCTAAGTGACTCTAAACAGGATCAGGCCAAGCTTATATAACCAAACAAATAATCTTAATCTCATTTTGTCTTTTTATTCCCCATTTTTAAAAACAACAACAATTCTTAGTAACATTATAGAAAGCAGTGCTGGCAGCAATTTCATTGCCATGTTATCATCAGTGAAAAAGGAAGCAGAAATAAGTCACTGATCATTAAATCTTTTAATAATCCACTAAAACATTGCAGCTGATTTCTCCAGCCCTATTAAGTTCTTATATTTAAGTTTCTGTTAATAAAACACATCTCTCAGTCACAGGACAATTTAAAAATAGTATCTCAACACTAGACTATATTTTAAATAATATTTAGCTTTCATATAAATACTATGGTAGATTTTTACCTTTAGTCATTTCTTTCTCTGCACTGTACTAATTGCACTGGTTCAGCTCTCAAAGTATTTTATTTTCAAATGAAAGAAACAAACTGTATTCATTGAAGAGATAGTATTATTTATTTTCTATCATATCATTATGCTTACATATGTATCCTTACAGGCTGAAGCAACCACCTATGTGCAGTTAAGTCCGTAAGTTGCTGATATCATGTCCTCTATTCCACTATTTTTCTATCTAGAATTCTCTCCTAGTCCCTCTCTATTCATCAGTGAGGGTACTTTTCTTCCTCCAAGTACCAGCTGAAATTTTATTTAGTTGGGAAATGCTCATGACACCCATGGCAACTGAGACTGTCCCTTTATGAGAACGTATATACTATCTACAAAGCAACTCTTCCTCACTTATCTCACACTTACTTATACTGCTTTGAATTGTTTGCAGATTGCTTCACATGTGGGCCATTCTTTCAAATACACTTTGAGTTTATTGTCCAAGGGTCCATATCTCCTACTTTACCCCTGTGGATTACCTATATATTCCACAGCAACTTGGTAATTTATTGTCAGTGTACAGGATAGTTATTTACTAAAAACTGAAGATTTTTAAGTGTTATTTTTATTTCTAAGTCAATTTATTATTTTCTGTGTCTTCAGCTAAGACCATTTGCATTTTAGTCTTTCTTAATCCTAAAAAGAAGATGATATAAATTATCAGGTTACAGACAAACTTTTTGGAATAAAACAGAGTATTATATAATGCATGAATAATCAATAAAACAGGACTAGACTTTTTTATTCTGATCCTTGTTCTCTAGGCACAATATAAATATGTCAAAGATTCCAAATAAATATTTACTAGTCAGATGAAATGAAACAGGTTTAATTGTGAACATGTGATTGTTGGGCTAAAACTGTGAATTTAGGGACTACAAATTATAGTTACCTAATTCAGCTGATATTGTTTCCATTTCTGCTTGCAATATATTTGTAAAGTCACTATAGTTTTGTTTAAAATATGAATCTTATACCATATGCACAAATACTGGAACCCTAGCCTTATGTTTCTACAAAACCATTACGTTCATATACTTAAGTTGTGTTCATGTCTTGCTAAAATTTAGGTTGTACAAGTTGTTTTAAATTATTATTAAAATCTGCTGTCAACAAATAATTTTTAAGAAGGAGCAAAGTGAGTAGTTATAAAGGATGTCAATAAACACAGACTTAGGCAAGGACATATGAGTCAGTCTTTCAATGGTATCAAGTATTGAAAGTAATGACAAATACTGCAATTACTCTTGCAACAACCTAATATGTTTTTCAATATTTATTTTTAGTTGTTTAGAAACTGTATCCTTAGGAAGAGAAGTATAGGACCTGAAAACAAATCTGAACAGAACTGGTGTAACATAATCAGCTCAATATTTTCTGAATTTGATCTGGATATTTTGATTTGGCCTCTACTATAATCTACTCAAGATTTGGAGAATTAAGTCCTCAGCATTTCACAAGGTAATGTATGAAGAGTTTTGATTCGTCAGCTAGACCACCTGATTTGAAACCTGAATCTTTTATTCCTTATTAGCTTGTGAAGTTGGCAACTTCCTTAGCTTCTCTTGGCCTCAGTTTTGTCATCAATAAAATGAAGAAAAAAATGTTTTGAGAATTAAATGCTTTAATATATTTAAAGTGCTTAGAAGGATACCCGGAATAGTATAGGTATTCAATACAAGTCACTATTATTATTAAATTTTCATAAAAATATAGCTTTGCTCTTGTTCTGGCACTCATTGTTCAGTGTATATAATAAAGAAAGCTATAGAAAGATCAATTCAATCTTCAATGATTCCAGCATTGCAAAAGCTAAATAAGTTTCTTCCTCAATAACTGCTTTTCTTGATGAAAGACACTGTTATTGGGTTATGCTTTTCTCTATAAAATTCTTATTCACAAACACTTTTTTTAACCCTCTTAGGGAGGCTGTAAAGTTAATATGGAACTTACATAATGCTCAAGCTTATAATGACTAGACCTCTATACACAGACTAAAAGAAAAAAATCTCTCTTCTGTGTTAGAATATACTGTCCTTTAGTCTCTTTGCTTTGGCTTCTGATTTCTTGATTTCTACCTGCCTTCAGGGCAACCTGAGTCCACCCAATCTGTGCCTCAACTTCCTCTTCTCTTTCCTTTTTTTTTTTTTTTTTTTTCTGAGAGGACAGAGTCTTGCTCTGTCACCCAGGCTGGAGTGCACTGGCGGGGTCTCAGCTCACTGCAACCTCTGCCTCCTGGGCTCAAGCGATTATACTGCCTCAGGCTCCTGAGTAGCTGGGACTACAGGCTCGCAAGTAGAGACAGGGTTTCACCGTATTGGTCAGGCTGGTCTTGAACTCCTGATCTTGTGATCCACCCGCCTCAGCCTCCCAAAGACCTGGAATTACAGGCGTGAGCCACTGCAGTCACCCCCTCTCTTCCCTTTCTTACACACTATAATACCCTGATCTTCTGAGGTTCAATGACAAGCAATAAAAAAACAGCTATTTTGTACATTAATACAGAGAACACTAATCTTCTTACACTTCATAAAATAACCAGATAATTTTTCAATGATTATCTGTAATATAGTCATCACTCTAAACAGTAAAAAATCTAATTATAAAGCTGTAATTTATTCAGAATGATAGATTCCCAGCTTCCTATATTCTTTTGTAACTACTGAATAGAGACTTTTCCAGGGAATATTTAGTTAACTTGACACTTTTGAAAATTTCCATATATTTGTCAATATAGGGAAGAAAGAGCTAAGGCTAAATAAGTGACTAACAATTTGGGGTTCTATGGGATTTCGATTGTCCCTATTATTTCTATTCCCATTTCATTAAGTAATAAGGAGAACTTCCAAAACAGCTTTTGTTAAAAACAAACAGCAAATGCAGAAGGAAAGCCAGAAAAATAAATACATTTAAGAAAATCTGTAACAGTACAGTGCATTGCAAGCCATAACACTGTGCTATGGAGTCCAATGTTTTAGGGCATAAACACTTCTTAGAAACATACTTTCCATACTATCTATTCAAATATAGCAAGCAAATTGTACTGTTGTAAATGAGATCAAGCAATGACTATGTGTTTCTATATACGTTGACACACAACCTGGACACTAAGACACCTAGAACCAGCAGACATGGACAACTGCTATTCTTGGGGTCTGACAAATTAATCCTTAAGCTGCTTGGGAAAATATGACTACTTATCTTCAAGCTACTCAATACTATGCAGCTCTCCTTCATTTCTTTTACATGTTTGCCTTGCTCTTTTGTTATCATGCTTTGGTCTAAGCACTTTTCATTATTATACAACCTGGGAAGCATGGAGTGAGTTATAAAAAATAAGTGGCAAAACTAACAAAGATCAATATTGTGTTTACCAACACAAGCAACTATCAGAAGCTGACTCCAGGAGAAATTAATGAGCAGCCCTTCGAGTCACTAAGTGAGGGCAGGGAAGTGGCTGGAAGCTGCAGAGGGTTCAAGAAGAGGACTGTATTCAAGTGGCATTTCTCTGTGAGCACTTCTAATGAATTGTCTCAATTTACTAGAACCAGACCTGTATCTCCAAGCCTCCTATCATTCATTGTGATTTGTTTTCTCATTCATGAATATTCACTTTTGAACATCATTTTGTAAGCACAATGTTATGTTCTTTTTTTATTTAAGAGGACTCCCCCCACCCCACAGAATTATATATCTGTCAGACCCCACAACACCTGGATCTGTCCCTCTCTCTCATATTGTCTGATCTTTCTTTCGATAATTCCCTTTCCTGCTGTGGTCTTCTTTGACATCTGAATAAAAAGTTTATTTGTACTAGTAGTAATAACAAATACAAACCTTTCTATAAGATGTAAAATTTCCAATGCATTTCACACATGTTTTGTGATGTGCCCTCACAACAAAATGTAGATTAGGGGAATACTGACATGACTCCTCTATTACAGACGAAAAAAACTTAAGATTCACAGATGTTAATTAATTCATGAAGAGACTTTCCATTGAGCTCAACTTAAGAACAGGTAAAGGGCTAGATCAGTGTCATTTTGACAAAATCTTCCATTGCTCAAATACGCATTATTTATTCTGGGAGAAATAAGGTCAGAATTAATTTGGGAGAAACTAGGTTTTGCATCATATTTACCAATATTTTATTTACCCTACCCTACACTAAATGCATGCCAAACAATATGAGATGACTAAGTACAAGATAAGTGAAAAGTGAAAATTAAACATAACAAGTTTGTGAACAGTTAATATATATGCCTTATTCAGAATTTTTAGAAAGGTAGCCACAGTGTAATTGTTAAGGCATTTTTTTTTCTGTTTTTTGTTTTGTTTTGAATTTCAACTAAATGACAATCATTATGTTATTTTTTCATAATAACTTAAATAATTTCAAAATATTTTCTATAGGAAGATAGCTTTGATTTTTAAATAAGCTCCATAGCTGCAGAACCCATAGAGAAATAGTAGCAATACCACACAAGATGGTTAAACAGCTTATGAATTAAGCTCCATATAAGCAAATTTCTTTGTAAGTAATTTATATTGTATGGCAAACTTGTATCCAACTAGAACAGCAAATTAAAACATTAATCACATCTGTAAAATTTAGGGCCTTGTGCATACAGAAAAAAATATTAGGGAAATACATTTTCTTGTATTGCTGAAATAAATATTCCACATATGGAAGCCAGTCTAATCCTTCTCATTATAGTGTGGATGAAGATGAACATTAAGCCCATATAACATTTCTTCCTGAATTAGTCGATAGCTCATTTTAGTAGGTAGCACATATTTCCAAACCTGAAATGCCCATGCTCAGTCAGATTTGCAGTCCCCTTTTCCCTCACTGCTCAGGCTTTCCATCACTGTTAGGTAACCACTGTGATTATTCCATATCCCATCCTGATGAGATGGCAAAACAGCTACAAGCTTTCTTCCCTGCATTAAGCAGGTTGTAAGCCATGGAAAACTAACTTGCCCTGAAATTATCAAGCATTCCAGCACTCTGTAGCTGCACCAAGGCAGGCAGCCTGCCAAAACACATACAGGACACCAGCCCCTATTCTCAAACACATTTTAATCCAGCTGTTCCTCACAAAACATCCAGGATGCTTTGATTTACTGCTCTACTTAATTAGAATGTAGAGTATGGGAGACCATCTTACACACAAGATAAGCATCCTGAATGACATTTTAAACTTTATCAAATGCAGTGGTGGGTTTTTGTTAGTTTGTGTGTGTGTGTGTATTATTCTCATAACTAGATATTGAAATGTGTGTGCAATGTTACTGCTTTTCTGGTATTGTAGAACTGCGCCCAAACATGAAGGCTGACTGTATGGAGAAGATACAATCAAGGCAGTGTCCACTTCAAGCTCTCCTTCCTGCAATGAAAATGCCACTCCGAGAACTCTATTGCTCCCAGTTCAGGAATAAAACAATGCATTTTTTTCAAACGTTGAGTTTCCAATTAGAATTTTAGGGGTTTGAATGAAATTCTGAGGAGGTTTCTATATTATGAATGTGGCTGTGTTGCTATCAGGTCTTTCCTTTGGGGACATAGCTTCCCTGAGTGACTAGTCCAGGCAGGTTCAAGCAGAGCCTCTACCTGCCTGGTAACCCACATACATGAGGGTCATCTAACAGGAGAAATTTCCAAATGCATATTTAATTATGTGGAAGGCAATTTAAGCATAAGTACCATAATCCCTAACATTCCTTACAGATGGAAAAATTAAGATAATCATAGTGAGATATTTAAAAATTTAATAATACTAGGTGCTTTGAGCTCTATGACAAACCAATCCCATTATTTCACAAAAATTAAGCTAGAACATTTGCTTGTTATTCAATATCCAGTTATTGAAAAGAGATGTTATTTCCATAAAAGGTCTAAAATTCCTCCCCCAGATAAAATAATACCAGAAGAACCTGTATTTTAGCACCACATATAACATGATCATGATTTAAGTAACCAATTGAATGTAAGGTTTTGTTGAATCCACAGAAAAGGAAGCATTGGCTTTCCAATGAGTTTCTAATTCATATGCTTCCTCTGATTTCACAAATTTTTTTTCAAATGTAAAACATACCAAGAGCAGAGAGTAGCAAAATTAAATAAATAAATAAACAAGAAAGAAAGAAAGAAAAAGAAAGAGAAACAGAAATTTTCCCCAAAAAATGTATCTTTAAAACTTTAATACATTAGGGTTTTAAAAATTATAAAGCTGATTTTTGTAATGTAATAATAGCATAAATAATATAAATAATTTACATTGTACATTAACATAAATTCATTTATTGCCCTTCATAGACATATTTCATGACCAAGGCAGAAATACTGCATTTTTAAATAACAAGAATATTGCTGAAAATTTTCAGCAATAGGTATACCCTCACTTCTGTTTATATTTTAGCATTTTACGTTTATATACTTAAAAAGAATAGCATGGCATTTTTTTCCAAATGGCTTCCAATTCTTTAATGGTTAATTTAGAGTCCATGTAATTCTTTGAATTATTATGTAAAAAGTCTAGCTGAGTTGTGTATATGTGACACCAAAACAGTTAGCTTTGTAGAAAACTATTCGGCCAAATCTTGGGTTGATGTTACTAAGGATAATACACCTTTCAGATTTTTTTTCCCAGCAAGTGATTGTTTTGGCACCATGCATTCATTATCTGTATTCCTATTCCAAAGTGTATTCCAATCATTCCTGAAATTATTAATCAATAAATGTTACCACAGAAGTTTCCTAATTTATATTGTTTAATTTAAAATATTTGTTTATTGAGCAATAAGCATTATGAGTGGCACTTCTTCAGAAATCAGGGCATTTAGATGAGAAGCAGGAGGGGTAAAAGGAGGAGAAGGGGGAAAGAAGATGAATTAAGAAAATGTAGCAATCAGAACCTACAAACAAGTGGAGAGGATATCAAAGTAGGATCCATAGAACACTACTTCAGTGAAATGCTTAGTAAAATATATAGAGATTCTGAGGTCAAATACTTTTGATAATACTACACAATACAACCTCTCTTTAAGTTTCACAATGGATTAATGCTCGAATACCAAAGGTCCTACAAAGTTTACTAGAAAAAAACACGTTTAATTTTGTTAACTTCTGTGGTAGACACTGAGATGCACCCTCAATATCCCCCTGTAAGGAAGTGTGTGCTGCCCAGCTACAGGAAGTGCATCCAGCACTCAGTCCTGGCTTTCAGCTCCAGGGTGCTCCCATCTGTTGTCTGACCCAATGCACAACCCACTGACAAGCAGCCTTGCTGCTGTGCACTGCTCCAAGATTTGCTGATGTTTTGTCCCAAACATGCACTGCCATTCAATGTCCCCTGCCCAATAGGATTGCTTCCAACCTGTTCCTTTCAGAAGGGTTGATCTCTCACCTCTGCCTCAGTCTAATTTTAAATAACACAATCTGAGACAACTACCAACCAATAACTTAATTTGACCTTGCAATTTATTTCAGAGCACTTGCTGTGGGGAAAGCTCAAATAAGGGGTCTGGTGGCACAACCCCTTCACCAAGACTTAGGAACAGAGTGTGCTGAATCTAACTTGAAAAGAATTTCACTTTTTACCTCTGCATCTCTGAGTTGTCCAGCAGAGAAGTCAATGAATTGTTCTTTCTTTGACCTTTCCTTCAGTCTTTACAATTTTATTGCAAGTATCATCTGGAATTTTAAAAATTAGAGTTGTGTTTTTGTCCATGCTTAAGTCCTTATATATTGTAAACCAAATTTATTTCAAGAAGCCTGTTTTCAGTTTGTTTTAGGGCCTAGAACACAAGATCAGATGGTTTGCTTTCTCTGCAAAGAAAGGTATAAGCAGAGTAGCACTTTGCCTATTTCTAAGGAGTATACTTAACATATTCATCTTTGGGACTTTATAATTATCTGGAAAATATTTAAATATTGGCTAAAAGTACTATTAAAATGCAAGTTATCTATCACCACTAAAATCACTTGGCATCCTTGCATTCATAACTGATCAGTTATTAGACTGCAATTTTAGGACACAAGTTCATTGCAATACTCTAACAGGCAATTTGATGTCTTGATAATTAATTTTTGTTACTAACGTAATATTTCAGTTTAAATATGTTTTATTTCATTTCTAAAGAGTATAACTTCTAAATATTCATTTTCACAGAGATAAATTCTCATAAAATGTGAAACATTTGACCTAAAGTTGAAATATTTTAATAGATATTAAAAGAGCCCCAAAGATAAATCTTTACAGAATTAATTAAAATTCTTAGATTCCATAACTTTTCTGTATGAACTTTAATGAAGAGAAGAATATCTTTATCTTTCCTTGGTTTGAAATTTTGGTAGGCCATGTTATGACATGACAAAGAAACCAGTTGTAAACACACTCTGAGTACAAATTTAGTAAATTTAAAATGCAATTGCACTCGGAGTTTGAAATCAGATTAATTTTAATTGTCATCATTTTAAGGATATATTTGGATATTTTAGGTCTAAGGTTTATCCATTGTTATATATGAGCTGATTTTTTTCAAATATTTAGTGAACAGTTTTACTTTAGTTTGACTAATACGATGAGCACTCTTACCATTTCTGGGAAATAATAAACATGTTCTATCCTTAGGCTGTATACGTGTTTATTAAGCATGAAATATTGTGCTAATCATATATTTAGAGTTTGCCAACAAAAGTAAACAAAGAAATGAAAAGAATGAACCAGAAAGATTACCAAATAAAAAATGTGAGCTTCAACCACAGTACCAGAGTAGAGAAGGTGGTGACAAATTGCCATTTCTTCAGTATCTGGAGAACTTTAATTTCCTCTCATTTTTGGAGAAGGGGGTGGAGTCCCAACACTTCAACACATTTTGCCATGAAGACAAAAAAGGGTGTTAAATGGTTTTCCTCAAGCTTGTAGCACACAGCTCTGTGCTGCTAGGTGTACCAGTAATTCAGTTGCAAGTAAGCTAATGAAGAAATTAAATCACTTGCCTTTTTCTTGTCTCTTCCTTAAAGAGGTTGCATTTTGTGCTGACAGTGCAGAGTTGATAAAATAGCAATTTTTGAAAAGCTTGCTCATTTAGCTACTCTCAGAACCCCTGCTGACATCACTGACATTTTCTCCAAATATGCAAATACTGTAAGTCACTTTCTAAGATGCATGCATATATTTCCAAAAATGTTATTATTTTATGATCAACTAGGCATAAATGCAGAGGCAGACTAGTTTCCTGGCTTTGTAATGCCACACTCATGAAATGACTTTTTTTTTCTAAATGAGATTTGGTAGGAATCTGTCACAGCCTCATAGATCTTTAAAGGTGAGTTATTCCTTTTATATAGAGTGGGGGTTATTTTAAAGCCTTCCCATTATATAAACATAAAAATAGGAGGTAAAAGCCCGTAAGCCCAGCTAACTTAAATACCTGGGTGACAATGGCAATATTATCATTAAACTCAACACACAACTTTTGAAATACAGTGCAGATGCAGTAGGCACGAATACTATCTTATTTAAATGTCTGTATTAAGCACAACCACTCTCTGCTAAAAATGGGGAAAAAACAAACAAGTCATATTCATCAAAGTAATTGTGTAGGTACTTTCAGTACCAAAATGCCTAGAATGAAGGATTGAACTGCTAACGGCAGCAGTGACAGCCATGAATCATGGTAGGCTACTCCGGGGCCTTTACCACCATAAAACAAAAGATGTAGATGAAAAATGCTGCAATTAAGTGATTTGATTTCTGCCCCCTTTTTCCTACTGCATTCGTGCATGGCTGCACAGCAAAGATTGATGGGAAAAATTACTCTACGTGATCTCTGACAGAGCCTTGGAACAATTCTATAAGGGGGAAACATACAAATCAAACCAGCTTTCTTGTATTCAAACAAAATAATACATATAAAGCAAATACTTTAGCCTATATCCAAAGCACCAAAATTTGCATGCACACATAAATTGTTGAGAAATGCTCTGCTATCAAAACCAAACTCATGGATTTTCCAGCTAGTTGGGTTATACTGATATTTGTTTAAATAAATATTCAATCAGTACTGCCGAGTGGCATCCTCAATATGTCTGTGCTCTGAGAACAAATTACAGATACAAATTTGTGGAGGTAAAACATTCTTATATTTTATATCAATACATTATTAATGAAAATACACATAAAATAAAATAATAGAAAATTTCACTGACTATTCAACTCCCCTGTCATTATAGTCATTTAGAGGGACATTTTTAATGGGTATTCACCACTCAGTTGGGGTCCCACATACAAAAGAATCATACTTGAATACAAGGGACTATTTCATTGTGGTTGATATGTATGTTTAAAAGATGCTAAATTTGCAACATCCAATGAATAAAATAAACAATACTGCTAATATGAAGAAAAGATAACTCCTATTATCAGAGGCTGAAGTGAAATTATATGGGTTTCATTACCTGATGAGAGAAGGTCACTCAGTCTCAGTCCACTCTTAAGATATGCACAGTCAATCTGACTTCAATTTGTGCAATAACATTGCCCCCTCCCCTGAATGGAGAAGAACATGTGTATACTTGACTTTGCTATGTGTACTGAGGCTATGTTTAAAGGCTGCTAGAATAGTGGCGTTGAATTGGATAAATTCTTACATTCTACCTATAAACATTTATTCATCTGTCTTTCAAATATTGGGATGCTTTAAATTATGAGTTAATGACAGCATTTTGAAAGACAGTAAACAGTTTCAATACTACTATTTCTTTACGTCTAGTCAGAAACATTCAAAAATACATTCTACTGAAATATACTTTACTACAGCTTCTCAGGCAGTTACCCAAAAACAGTGTGCTGAATTGTTTTGGTTCTTTTGCTGTCAGCCACAATAGGAAACCTCAGGGTCCCAAGGCCAGAACTCATTAGTGGATTCTCTGACTTTAATAATGAGGAAATCTGTGAAATACTAGCATGGTTTGATGAAATATCACAGACTTGAAAATCAGGAGACCTGGGCTCACCACTAATTAATATTAGGCTGAACCATAGGAAATCACTGTTTTTGTAGCCTAAAAATGGTTGAATATCACAATAATAAGTAGCTCCACCTATTTAGTTTGGTATAACATAAGCACTCAAGTTTCAATTTCTTAGATATAAAATAGACAAAGTGAATATTTGTAATTTTTACAAGTAGGTATTTAATATGCTTTGGTCAAGTTTAAATTTTTATCTTTTTCTGCTTGGTAATAATTTCTATTCTTTGCCAACAATCATTAAATAAGTCAGCAAACTTTATCAATTTACCAAGTTATAAGGATCATATCTTAAGAAATCAAGGTAAATGTAACTATAGAATAAATTCATTACGTGAAATTTCTTTAGGAATTGATTTAATTATTTCTTTTATAAATGGGGTTCTGTGTATCTATTGGGACACTTAAAAGATTTTTCACTTATTTTTGGTAGATTATCTCTTTCTTATATAAAAATAAAGAATATAAGTAGCAAAAAAAAATAATGCCTGAGGACAATATGGAAATTTAAACATCATCATAGTAATAAATATGCTGTGACTAACCTTAAAATTTGTTTCTGAGCATCCTGGCAGACTGAATAAAAAGGGAATAAATGTTAGTGCCCTCTTGTCTTTCATCTTTTATATTTAGATTCTTAAGGTCAAGAGACATCTCTTATTCATTTAGATACTATAAAGCAGTCTCTTCCTTTTTATCCTGCCCCTTTTATTAACCATTTCTCTTTTACAGTGGAATTTTTGGTAAGCAATTAAATAGATTAGTGTAGAAACTACATGACATAGAAGACTTCTATTATATTGTTCAATATTTCATACATTGGAATGTATGGTGGTATATAGGGAAACCCTTGTAACATAACCACAAATTGAATAAAGGGATCAATATAACCTTAAAATACTTGATCCTCCAATATCAGTATGATTAAATTATTTTTTAGAAATAAGGAAACCATAGTTAGAGATATACTATCCTAAGTATTTTAGATTATTTCAACAGTGTAATAATCTAAATAATTTTAGATTATTTCAACAGTGTAATACTAAAATTAGAAACATAAAACATATTTTCTGTTCTCTTAATTTTTTTTTACTCAAGTATGATTGGCATACAAGGAACAACACATTTAAAGTGTAGAATTTGCTAAGACTTTATGTCTTAGCATGCACCCTTGAAACTACCACCATAATCAATTAATAAGTGAATTCATCACACCTAAAAATCTTCTTGTACTCCTTTGTTATTCCTCCCTCATATTTCTCTCTTTATACTGATGTTTCTGTCACTGTAGATTAGTTTGTACTTTCTATAAATTCATATAAGTGAAATCATACAGTGTGGGTTTTTTTTTGGTCTGGCTTCTTTCATTCAATATAATTATTAACATTTTGAAATTAGTCCATGGTGTTGTGTATATCAATAGTTCACTTTTTGTCAGAGCTGAGTTAGTGTTCCGTTGTAAGAAAATATTACACTTTTAAAAACACGTTCACCAGCTGATAGACATTTGTGTTGTTTCAAGTATGAGTTATTACAAAGAAATCTGCTTTAAACATAGCATCCTTTCTCTTAATATTAAAAGAATGAAAATCCACAGACTGAGAGAAAATATTTGCTAAGCACATATTTGATAAAGGACTTTTATCCAGAACATATAAAGAACTCAAAAATCCAGTAATAAGAAAACAAACTACCCACTATAAATAGGTAAAAGATTTGAACACATTACCAAAGAAGACACACAGTTGGTACATAAGGACTTAGGAAGATGGTCAAAATCATTAGTCATTAGGGAAAAGTAAACTTAAAACACAATGTGATCCCACCTATTGGAATGGCTAAAATTAATATAAATGGCTATACCAAGTCTTGGCAAGGATGTAGAGAAACTAGAAGCTACCATATACTACCAGTAGGAGTGCAAAATGGTATACCCTCTGGAAAACAGCTGAACAGTACCTTAAAAAGTTAAAGATATACCTATCATATGATTTCAAAATAAATTATTTTTAGACTGATTTTACTAAAAGATAATTCTTAGCAACCTTGAGGCTAGAAGTATGCTTCTTTCTTGGCATAATCTCTGTTCATGCATAATTCTCTCCCCTTTTAACAATTTAATCATTAAATACCCTTTGTATCCTATTAATTTCCAATTTTACATGTATATCACAGGCTTTGCCATTGAATGCTAAACTTGAATATCCAATGCTTACTTTATTAACAATAGTTCTTACTGGTTGGGAGAGGTGGTTCACGCCTGTAATCCCAGCACTTTGGGAGGCAGAGGTGGGCGGAGGATCTGAGGTCAGGAGTTCAAGACCAGCCTGGCCAATATGGTGAAACCCCATCTCTACTAAAAGTACAAAAAATTTGCCAAGGGTGATGGTGGGCACCTGTAATCCCAGCTACTCGGGATGCTGGGGCAAGAGAATTGCTTGAATCTGGGAGGCAGAAGTTGTGATGAGCCGAGATCCTGTCACTGCACTCCAGCCTTGGAGATAGAGTGAGACTCCATCTCAAAAAGAAAAACAATTGAGTTCTTCCCTATGCTTTCCCATCTGAGGAAACAGTACTACTCTCCACCAGTTGGTTAAGCCAAAAATTCTAGAAATCATAACTGATGTGCCTCTTCCCTCACTACCCCTTACTATTCCCCATAGACAACCAGTTAACACAATCTGTTGTCTCTCTCTCAAAAACATGTTCAGAATCTGTCCAGTTCTTATTTGCATTGCTACTTCTATAGCTCAGATTTCCATTGCCCCTCATTACATTGCTATAGTAAATTCCTAATAGCCATTTTTATTTCCACTCACAATCCTAACCGCTGCAGTCTATAGTTCCTACAGCATTCAGAATATTCTTTTTAAAACCTAAATCAGTTGTTATTACTCCCCTTCCTAAACCCTTCAATGGCTTTCTCTACCATATGGAATAAAATTCAAACTCTACCATAATCTAAGTTATCCATCAAGTTTCTGATTTTCTCATGCCCCTACAACTCCAAGACTGCTCCAGGCACCCTGGCCTTCTTTATGTTCCTTAACTCTCCAAGTTCATTCTCACCATTGGGTCTTTGTACTAAACCTGGTGCCACCAGGTCTTTCTTATGCCTGCTTTTTATCATTTGGTTTTCAGGTATAATATCTCTGCAGTGAATATTACCTGACTACTGAATCTAAATTAGCACCCCTCCATTACCCTTATGCCATTGTCTCATTCCATCATGATAGTATCTTATTAATGCATTTATTTCTTGTGTGTTGTCTATTCACTTCCTCTAAGACATTATCATTATTATGAAAATATTGAAATATTGTCAATTTTTTTATCTAAATCAGGAATAATATTTGGCAAGTAGGGAGCAGTCAATATTTTTAAAATGAACTTCCTTTGGAGGATACATTTGTATGAGTTAAAGGTAATTTTTATTCCCCCAAATCACTTATTTATGTTTGTTTTTGTATTTTTGTTTGTTTTACTTATATAAAAAAAATGAATAAGTACATTCAAAAAAAGAAAAAGGAGAGAAATGCTAAATTGGAATGGAAATTTTTAACATAGAATAAGAATTTTACCATAATTGGAAGGCTAGGGAACTGTTGCTTGATAGGACAATCATTCTGGGGAAGAACACAAAAGCATAAAGCAAGCCCTCATATTGCGGTCTTCTGTCTCCATTAATCAAGTTTATAACAGCCACATGTAGCACCACCAGATGCTGAAATTTTTAGTGCCTAGAAAAATCTCAGATTTTATACCAGACAGCCGCTAACTGGGGGTGCACAGCAAGTCACGTTACTGCCCTATAATCCACAGGGTTTAAATAAAGTCTCTTTGGTCAGCTCCTATAACCCTAGGAACAAATATTGCCATTGACTACATCTAGGGGCTTCGGGTGTCAACGAGTCTTATTAAAGGGAGAAAAATGACAGAATCCTACAAAAAATAAATTTTCATTTCTATCTTAATGGTGACACAATCCAGAAAGTCAGCCTCTTCCTTTCAAAATACTGGTTAATAGTGGCGACATTCAAAAGAGAATAAAATGGCCCAATCAGGCAGAGGGTATGAAAAATGCAACCAGCAAAGTCAATGCCCTAGGTGATCTTTAAGTAAATAAGCCTCCTTAAAGTACAGTCAGCCACAGAGCACACAAGCTGGAGTAAAGAAATGGGAAACACGGAACAGGAGCATGCAGCAACCACAAGAAAAGCAAAAGTCACAAAGGGAGCCCAGAGACAGTGTCCTCTAAGAGAGAACATGATGGAGAGCAGCCCATTTAGTGTGTCATTGCCAGAAGAAGAAATTGTGTAGGGAAAAGTGAAAGAAGGTAAAGATCTAGCAATGAAAGCAGCAAAGGCTTTGAATTGCTAAATATGGAATACATAAAAAGATCTTCTGTACATTTCCCTCATTGTATGTGGGAAAATGGCTAGAAGAAGTCTATTGAGAAATCCAAGCATAATTCATTGTATTAGGAGAGTTTAAAGGAAGCAATTAGCATCTATACCACACACTGTTGGTTATGTTTACCTTAATTGATTAATAAATTTGGCCATTAGTTAATAGATGGTGTCAGATCTGTTTATCTACTACATAAACCCATTTTAAAATGTGAGCTTCAATTTATGAACCTTATCAGATAACTGATTATTTCCCATATATTGGAGTTATGAATAGTAATCAAGTGCCAAGAAGAAAAAGCAGATTATTCAGATTCCCTCTCTCTCTCTCTCTCCCTCTCTCTTTAAATAATGCTTTGTTGCCTAGGCTGGAGTATAGTAACATGATTATGACTCAATCTCTTGGGCTCAAGCAATCCTCTTGCCTCAATCTCCTGAGTAGCTGGAACAGGTGAACACCACCATGCCCAGCTAATGTTTTAAATTTTTTGTAGAGACAGGCTCTCCCTGTGTTGCCCAGGCTAGTCTAAAACTCCTGGCCCCAAGCAATCCTGCAGCCAGAGCTTCCCAAAGTACTGAGATTAGAGGCGCAAGCCATTGTTCCCAGACATATTATTCTTGATTCGATCTGCTGTAGCCTAACTTCCCTAACAGAGTGGAGGGAGAAGAGGATAATAAATTGAAGAGTGGAATCAACCTAAATGGCCACCAATAGTAGACTGGATAAAGAAAATGTGACACATATACACCATGGAATACTATTTAACCATTAAAAAGAATAAGATCATGTCCTTTGCAGGAACATGGGTAGGCTTGGAGGCCATTATCCTAAGTATCTCCTCTTTGGACACAAAGAGGAAAACAATAGACACTGGGACCCACTTGAGGATGAAGGGTGTGGGAGAGGATAGGAAAACATCCTTTCAAGTATTATGCTTATTACTCAGTTGACAAAATCATCTATACACCGAACGTCTGTGATACACAGTTTACCTATATAAAAAGTATGAACATATACCCTTGAACCGAAAATAAAAATTTTAAAAAGAAAAAGATAACTAAATGGAATAGTGGAAAATTATGAGAATGAATGAACAAATGAAATCTACAAATAATAAATGAAGTAGACATGTGTTTATTTTCTTCACTGCAGTATAAATAGAAAGTATCTTACCAAAAAGAATAGAATAAAGTAGATAAGCCTTTTCTTAGGGGATAAAAGTAATCTAAACTCTCTGAGAGATTGAGAAATGTTTCCTTTCTCTTGAGTGTCTGAGTGTTTATGGAGGAAAGAGAAAACTAATCTAGACAGCCAGAATAAAACAATATTATTAAAAGAAAAGACATTTCAGTCTTCATTAGTCCATTACCATGCTGCTAATCATGGCAAAACCAAGATTGGGTAATTTATAAAGGAAAGAGGTTTAATTCACTCACAGTTCATCATGACTGGGAATGTCTCAGGAAACTTACAATTACAGTGAAAGGGGAAGCAAATATGTCATTCTCCACATGGCAGCAGCAAGGAGAAATGCCAAGCAAAAGGGTGAAAAGCCCCTTATAAAACCGTCAGCTCTCATGAGAACTCACTATCACGAGAACAGCATGAGGATAACTGCCCCCATGATTAAATTACCTCCCATTGTGTCCCACACAACATGTAGGGATTATGGGAACACAATTCAAGATGAGATTTGGGTGAGGACACAGCCAAAACATATCACAGTCATTGATACAATCCTAGAAAATAACCTTAAGTTCAGACACAAAATCTTATGTAGATTCTTATACCCTTTCCCATCCTCTTTGAACTAAGATTCCCAAAGCATAATCTCTGAGAATACTTTTCCCACAGATGCTTTACAAATATATTCTGACCTCGTCCTTCAGAGAGAAGTCTTTTCAAAGGTAGCAAGGGTCTAAAATACACCAATTAAGTTTACCTATCTCTCTCTATACATCTATCTATCTATTTATGTTTTTTAAAAAGGCCTTAAAAATCTGATAGCTACAAAAACAAAAGGGATAATGTAGAATTTATTCAGAGTGTCAGAATATGAAAATTGACTTTGGAAACATAAATTCAAGCAAAAGATTATCTTAATTTCTATAATTGTTCACTAAAAGTTCCAAATTTACTCAATTCATTTTTATATAGTAAAATCACATCTTGCAGTCAGTTAGGTACAAATATATTCAATATTCACTCAACAAATATTCATTCAAAAGTTTTCTTTATGCAGGATGTATTTGGCCTTATGCTCAGGGCCGTCATACCCTTGGGGAACAAGAGAATAACTTTGATCATGTTCTATATCTTATAAACTGCAATATAACATTTATATTCCCAACATGGTGATGAAGCCCCGAGAAAAAATTCTACTTTTGATCTCAGATTATTCCTCAAAACTACTCAGGTTTTACTTTTTAAATGTATTCTGGTATATAAATTTTAAGGTTTTTGAGAACTTCAAATAGATTTAATGAAAAAACATTATTCAATTACTTTATTTTAAAATATTTGACCCACGATATTCAAAATACTACTTAGTGATTTTTTTTTTAATGCATAGACTCATTGATTTAATAGTCTAACTTCTTCCACTAAAATATAAAATCATGGTTATATTCATTACACTTAGATAGATCTTTCCAATAGTATGATGTAATTATTATTTTTAAGTTCACATGTCTTAAAATCTGATGTTTTAAATGGCTTTAAGGACATAAAATTTTAGCTTCTAAAATTCACTCTTTTAAAATTTACTATACAATATCAGGAGTCAATTTGAAGTATCAGCCAAAATGCGCATATTTTTTCTAGTCACATAGTCTAAATGTATAATAAAATGTAGAATATCGCTTTTCCTCAAGCATTTCTTGATTATAAGTTATATATAAACCAATCATGTATGAGCAAATGGATAATGCTAAAATTTGATCTTTTAAAATTAAGTATACTTAAATGAGAATATAACACTAAGGAGATAAATACTTTAAGACATTTTAAGTAGAAATAAATATAAATAAAACTTTATAGCTTAACTTTTAAAATACTTCTCTATGAATTAAACAAGTTTTATTTAAAATATTTTGCTCATTTTTTTCAGTCATCAATTCCCTAGGTACATGTAACTGTCGCCTATATTTCATCTGGGAAAAGTTAAGTTTACAGGTTTTTTAAGAAAGAATAATTAACTTTCTTGAAGATAATTTCCCCTTCTTTCTAAAAAAAAAACAATGAATGCTTAATACTAGTCTACAAAATAATGAAATTTTAAATGTAATAATTATCTTTGTCACCAAATAGTATATGGGTCTTATGACTATATATTTTTTTATTTTAGGATAACAAATTTAAATTATAAGATATAGATAATTACTTGCACATTGAAATTATGAGTGACAGATTGGCATTATTATGAAAGATTTACAGATGCATTGGACAAGAAATATTAACATCATTAATAGCTACCATTTGTTATGTCCCTACTAAGTCCCAGGCCTTATCCTAGGCCCTTCGCATATATCATTATTAATAGTCACAACAATCCTGCAAGGTATAGGTTATTTTTTTCATTTTTACAGCTGGTGCAACTGTGATTCAGTCCAAGTAAGCACTTGCCCGAGGCCAAACAAGTGAAAGAGCTGGAATTCAAACTCAAATCCCATCAATTCTGTTTAGAAGACTTTAACTTTATTCATCTATGATAAATAATGTGTAAATATGTTTCCTATTTGTTCAAAATTCACTATCAATTAAAATGTTTCCAAAAGTGGCATCTGACAACAAAGCATCCATAGGCTTCATTAAGATACTAAGGCATTTGGGAACCATGGTGCTGATATTAACATGTTCAAAATTTAAACTTTAAAACTTCACCATTGATAGTAGTATAAGCATGTTTGTTGAGACAGAAGTGATTTCACCTTCATTTTCAAACATCTGTTTAAGAATGTCTTTTAGAAACAAGGTGTAGCTGAACATGATAACTATTATATAATACCCCCCTCAAGGGAAGGTTGCACTTATTCATAATAATAATGTAAACTTTTGTTTTTGTTTTTGATTTTTGAGACAGCATCTTGCTCTCTGTCACGTAGGCTGGAGTGGAGTGGCCTGATATTGGCTCACTTCAACCTCCACTTCCTGGGTTTGAGGATTACAGGCGTGCGCCACCATGCCCAGCGATTTTTTGTTTTTTGCAGAGATGGGGTTTCGTCATGTTGGTGAGGTGGTCTTGAACTTCTGGCCTAAAGTGATCCTCCTTGGCCTCCCAAAGTGCTGGGATTATAGGCATGAACCACTGCACCCAGCCCAATAATGTAAACTTTAATTGAATGCTTACTGTGGGTAGCTAAGTGCTTCAAATGCATTATTTAACTTTTACAACACCCTTATGAGGAATAATATTTCGATTTTAAGATAAATAAATTGAAGCACAAAGACTATGACTCAGTTTACTCATAGCCAAGCAGTTAATAAATACGAAGGTTAAATTTATACTTCAAATTTGCCCAACTCCAAAGTCTAACATTCATAACTTCTACCTTGCTCTATACACATTGGCCTTTATAAACGAACATAATCCATATCGTCACATAAGGACCGGGGCATGGGCCTACTAGGACTGCACTAATAGACTGAGCCTATAAAAGGGATGGCTACAACCATGCCCTGGCTTCTTACCACGTTTCAACTCAAGAATTTATTTCTTCACTTGGAAAGTGAACTCTATGCATTAGGTACTAGATCCATATAAGCAATGCAGTTTGCAAGATCCTGGTATCTTTCTTTTCTGTAACTGAATAATGCTACTAAAAATAGCTCCAAAGGTTTGTTGTTGTTTTGCTATCATTTCTATCTCTCCCCATGGGCATTTTAGAGGTTAAGTGAACTATGTGTATTAGAAGTCATATATGTGTGACTGGAGTCATACAGGGCCGGCTCCTGTCCCTGCTCTGCTAAGGCATGTGTAACCTCAGGGAAGTAGCACAAACTGTCTAAACTTCAGGGGTGTGTGTGTGTGTGTGTGCGTGTGTGTGTGTTTAATCTATAAAGTGAAAAAAAAAAACTATTATTTACCCCAGAGGACTGTGTGAGGAAAAAAACTAATGTCAAAGTGCTTGGCACAGAGTAAGCTCAAGAGAACTTAGCAATGATTACTTTTTATTGTTATTGTTATGAAATTGAGAGGTTATGCAATGCAATTTATGTGAAATAACTTAAAATCACTCAAAAAATTAATGAGGACAAAATATTCTCTGCTAATGTACTCTAGCTGAGTTTTAAAATTATATTTATATGTATATGTGTGTATAACTCTCCATCTGTATGTATAGATACATAGATACCTGGTGTTAGATACCCATTAAAAATTCAATTTTGTTATGCATTTTGGTCTCCTTTTTTCCTCAGTATTTTTAGATGGTATGGCTGACAAGATCAGCATAAGATATAGATGGAATGATAATATGCAAAAGCACACAGAATTCTCACATATATAAATGCTGTTGAGTTATTTTAAGACATTTTGTGGAAACTACTAAAGTGGCTGGGATGGGACAATGATGCATCAACTGAATTAATCACTATCATCACTCTTCTAAAGAAAAACAAAGCAAGTTCAGCACACTCAATCATCACGAACACGAGGAGAATGGAGCCGCATAAAACCAGGACAGGGTCTCCTGTTCTCCGGTAGGCAAGGTTAAAAATTTGCAGCCATTGTAGACTGCGACACACTCCCTAATTCTGAAATCTCTATTTATAAACACCAGAAAGGAAATTTTTTTGTTTGCCTACTTGTCTGCTTGTTATTTATTTATTTGGTTTCCTTACAAAGAGAAAATGTAACTGCTATGGGACTGCAGAAAGTCCTGGAACCAGACATTTAAGCCTATCAATGAAGAATTTACCTGATGGTAAAAGTAAAAATGACATAGATAGTAAGTGTCAAAGACATGTCATTGAGAAAGGCAGCTTTCTTTTCACAAAAGCTGGCAGTTCTAAGATGTGAGGTTGCCTAAGTCTCACCAAATCTCAGATGTCAATGTAGGATCAATTCCAGCATCTAGTTTTTTGCACATTTTTTCACAGATATAGTTGTTTGCCACTGATCCAAATGCATTTCTCTCCCATGTACTGTTACTCAAGAATAACCTAGACACCAAGGAGGTCTTTATAAAAGCCTATGAAAACAGGCAATAGGCTCCACAGTGACTTGCTTCAGCCTGAAAATGAAAGTGGTGACATAATCAGTTAACCTCACTCACACATGTATCCCCCTAACCACTCAATTACCCACAGTCTAATATTTCACCACATGGTTTATTTTAAAATATAGAAAATTTAAAGAACAGTGTATTATGGCTAGGAGGGAATATATTTATAACCAATAGAGTTGAGACAGTTTATAAGTATATTAGGAATAGGTGGCTGATAGTGTCGATTCTTAAAAATTCAAATTATTTTGCCCTGTATATATTTATATCACTTTATGAGATATATTTTCTCTCTATAGTATACTTTGCAAATACTATACTATAGATAAATGTTGGGTTTGACACTACAGATCACAAACAAACATAATACAGTGAAGATGGGATATGCCAAAGCAGTAACTATAAGTAATTTTTTACAGATATGATATGTGTGAAAGAAGAAAAAGAGAAATGACTTAATCCAATTTGCTTCATTCATAGAGATTTAGGAATTAAGTACATTTATATTGTTCAACACTAACAGTGAGGATTGGGAAACAAAAGAAGGGGTCTAAATATAAGAGGTGAGCCTATTATTTTCTGTTTACCTTCACTTACATTTATAATATAAATACTCTTATAATACCCTGTGCATTTCTTATTCACTTATAAACAGATTTGTATTATATGTGTGTTTTATATATTCATATAATAAAAGTTTATTTCAGTATATAAGAATGAGCAAAAACAAAGGCAAATAAGCAGTTTCTAAACAAACATCATCAAAATAAACTGCATATGTTCAGTCTAGAGAATATGATTCCAATTATAGATATCAGAGATAGCAACAGTCTTCTGTTTATACCATGTGAAACAGCAGAGAGATGATCACTTAGCTTTTGTTTTGGTTCCAATTCATTTTTTTTCAAGAAGTGTAATTAAAAAGTGCATTAATGCCACCAATTATGGCCTCCAAGGGACCAGAAACCCCATGTTACTCCGTGATGGAACACAACTGAGCTGCAAACATCCATTTACCATTATAATGCTCATTAATCCTGCCAAAAACAACTCATTATGGGACTTCAAGGAAATCATCTCATAGGCAAACACAGCACAGAATCTGTCATTGCCTTCCTCACAGTAAAGCTGCAGAGGTGGAAACTCTTCAATGTCTCTAATTTATGAAACTGAAAACAATAATTTCACTTTTTATTAAGCTAAGATGTTTCTGTGAAAGAACTGACCTAAATTCTGTCACACTTTTAGCAAGCAGTCTTAATAAAAAAATAGATTTTACTCCAAACCTCAGTAATATAAGCCTGAAAACCTCACTTACCTACTTACCAAATTCTTCCAGAACCCTGTCTCATTTCACTGGACATCAGCACTGTCAGGAGTTTTTCTCCCAAAGTAGTAAAAAAAATCATCATATCCATTGTCATCTTTCTGGCTTGACCTAAAATTGAATGTAAATCCTCTCTCATTCATTAAAACCTACATAAACTCTCTCATTCTTTAATCAATTTTGCATATTGAAAAATGTCTGATTCATTTTCAATCCTCAGCTCCAGAGAGGTCTATACCCAGTTGGAGCTCTCTGAATACTTGTTGGTGATTTCACTATTACTTCACTGTTACAGGAAAAGTAGCCTTAAAGCACCCTACAGTAAATAAAAGGCAAAGTTCTCAACTATAACTATTAGATAAGCAATGATTGCAAAGATGAATTACTAGCAAGGATATTTATTTAGAATACATTATCAATTCTTATGTTTCAAGACTAAAAACAAACTACAGTATTCAATGTCTTGTCAATATAATATTTCTTCTGATATTACAGGAGTCTGCCTGAGCAGAAATGATCTACACAAGATATTTAAAGGAGTTTTGGAAAAAAGCTTAATTAACCAGTAAACTAAGTTAAAAATAATTTGTTTATGTTTAATCTTTTTTACAGTGTTTAAAGGAATTAAGAAGAAAATTTGTAAGAAAGGTTTTCTTCAGTGACTATATATTTTCTCTCATAAAATTACTGGAAAGTGAAAAGTACATGAGATAATATAGGAAATCTAATAATTGTCCATCTTTTATCAAAATTGCTCTCTAAGAATTTTAACTAATCTTATATTTATATTTTGAAAGGATCATTTTGTGGAATTCTAGTGTAATCAGTAGCAAAATTAGATGAGATGGGTTGAATCAATAGGAAAACGAGATCTAACTTGACTTTTCTCTGCAAATGCTGAAAGTAAATAGTTGAGTTAAAAGGTGAAGCAAAATATACAATTTACACAGTGATGAAACAAAATACATTTCCTTATTGTTTAGTTTTCAGGGTTGGGAATTAAATCTTGATAATAGGTACAAATCAGGTGCTACATGCTCTCACAGAACACAGGAGTTATTTATGCAATTGTCTAATGTCTTAATTTAAGGCCGAGGGCTGCTTCCTCAGCTTTTAGAACCTGATTCTACTCCCTGAATCTAGAGTCCTGGATGAGGAGTTACTTTGGAAAGTTTATTATGCCTTTACAAGCTGGAAGGCTTGCTGAGAGCTGGAGAGGAACAGATCTCTCTGGAGAGGAGCTAGACTGAGTGGGATATATGTGATGTTGGAAGAGCATCTCTGAATCTGCCAAGAGCTAATTGCCCTAGTAGGGCAAGCAAAGAGAGAAAAAGAAGGAAATCTTGGCTTAGATTATAGCACACCCATTACCCAGTATATTGTGCCTCTGATAAGACCAGCATCTCTTCATGATCCCACTATGGGCCAGGACACCAAGAGCTAAAACAGATTAAGTATGATATTCAAAAGAGGAATATAAAATTTCTTGTACTCTAATTTTGTGGAGTAAAATTTATACTCGAACAGGATGAATGCCAAAAATTCACAATCCTATTTCTCCTTGCTGGTAGAATTTCAATATGGATCTTACTTTATCAGGCTAAAAGTTGATCCAGTTGGAAACTGAAGTGAAGGCTGGCTGGTACTTCCATTTACTTCCTCAGACTACTGCTAAATAAGTAACTGTTTCTTTGATCACATCCTTGCTTCTAGGAAGGCATAAAGTTAGATGGGAGGGGATTTTTCATGTATGGTTTTTGAACCACAAGAAATGATGAGTAGAAAATCCTCAATACTGTACCAGTTACATATTGAGTACTAAATCTTGAATAGGTATATGTGAGGTTAAATATGGAAAATATTTTCACAAACTAGGTATTTTGAGGTTGTGAAAAATGAAATGGCTTTATATCTAATAAGCAAATGGAAAGGGGACATGTTCAGATAGGTACCATATTTACATCTGGGACTTATTCTTTGGAACTTTTAAGTGGACTTTTCTCAGACAATTTTCTGTGAAACAAATTTTAAAATGTTTCCAGCCTACCAAATTTTAAATGTCCTTGTATCTTTTGAATTGTTATTTATATAAGGAGGCTTTCATTATTGTTTGTGGCTATGTATATTCAACTCCAAAACAAGTTACATATGAATAATAATAAATTAAAAGAATTCTTTGCTGCATTTTACATGTTTCAAAAAGCTAATGTGTAGAAGGAAACTCTTTTACAATTTGAAAGTGGGCATTCTTTTGGATTAGAATAATCAGTTCAGGTGAAGTGTTTAAAATACCAAGTACCATGTGTTTCCTGGGGTAGAGAGTATGGGATTTCCAAATCCCTCTGAGGTGTGGAGTCAATACTGTCACAAATGCCAGCTCATTTCTGAATAGCCCACGTAGAAATCTCTATCACTTCCAAAAATTTAAAAAATAATATTCAGCATTTTGTCATTAGCAAAATAAAATGTCACTATCAAGGTGTTGTAAAAGAATGCAAACAGTTGCATTTATTAGTATAGCCTAAATTGGTTTTTTTTGGTTAAGTGCTCCAGAAATGACATCAATAACTCCAACTATGTAAATACATATGTGATAAATTCTCCATTAGCATATGCATGTGCACACACATGCATGAGTGCGCATACACACAGACACACACACACACACACACACACACACACACACACACACACGATAGTGAAACATACCAGAAGGGAAGGAAGAAAGATTGTCCACATCTTTAAAGAGCAAGAGCAAAAATATTTGGCTGAGAACTTGTCTCCTAAAGTCCTGGAGAGGCCAGTAACATAAAATTCATATGGCAAATGCACAAACATTACAGAAATCTTTCAGGGTTAGTTGTTTCATTAACAATCATTATTAACAAGGCCAAGTTGAGACTAATGTACACTTTTATTTTAGTAAACAATTGCTAAGGCATTCCTGTTACTCTGTTAGCTAATTGAAAAACTTGTCTCCCATTCCCATTTCTCCTGCCTACGCTCAACACGGGGTTTCATCATCATCATTAAAGCAACCTAAAATAGATAAATAATCATCAGTATTGCTGCAAAATGTATTCAATAACAGGTTGAAAAGTATTGATGAAATACTTGCTGGATATCCTGCTTAAATATTTGTCTTCCTTTGATAATGGTTTATTGAGTTTACCTGAGTTGACATGCAAGATAACACTTTTCACAATTTTATTGCATATGCAGGCAGGACCTGTCTCCATTTGACTTGACTCAGATTGCTTCTGACCACTTTTCTAATTTCACTCAAACCCCTTTTCCCAGGTGCTAATTTCTCTTCCACCCTAGGACAATCAACTGCAAAAACCATGTTTATAACATACACATCCCTGGCTGAGACATATCTCAATAATATATTTAAAATACCTGTGGAATATTATTTCTAGTGACATTAACTAGTTGACTTTCAGTCATCAAATATTTAATGCTACATGCTTCAAAAATGATATTTCATTGCCTGATATTTCATTTCATGGTTTTCACTCAACTATCAGTCTTATAACAGGGCAATCTCTAACTCATTTCTGTAAGTCAGATGCAATCAGTTACGCATACAATTTAGACCTCAAAATTGTTCATGATGAAGCTAACTGTGGAAGAAAGGCTGTAAAATTTTAAGTTATTTTACTACAAATGTTTATCTTATTAGAAAAAAAATGAAAGGTATCATACGCTCCTTCTGAAATGTTTCAGAACATCATGCAAAATATTATAACTTGAAGCAATCCTTTAGGATGGAAGTCTTTGTCACTATTAAAGGTATAGTGTCAAAATTCAAAGGCACCCTAGCCATAGACTGTGGTCCTGGCTTGACTGGTTTTATGATGTAAAAGCCATGACGTGTACCACAAGACAATGTTAAAACAACCAAGGCAAAAAACAAGTGATACAACTCAGAAAGTTATGAAATTCTACCCAAGCGACACCCACCAAGCCAATCTTTGGACAGGAGTTACAGAATTTAGCTATAGATGTTTTTCAAATTCTGAAAAGTTTAAACATTTTGTAATTCAAATACTCTATCAAGAAACTAGGAATTTTAAGTAATTTTCAAAATTTGTGAAATTAATTTTCATAATGAATGATTCATTACCCTGAATCTTTTGTGGTTTTTTTGGTAATGTATGTCAGGCACTTGTTAGAGGCTCAATAATACTGGATAAATTAAACTGAACTCTACTAATGAGACAATTTATTAAATATAGTGGAAGGCAGAATGGCACTTAGGCAAGAGTAGACATCTTGCAGTTTGAGTATTGGCTTCCCAGTATTCAGCTGTCTAAGCTTCAGGAAATTACTTAACCACTTTAGGTATCAGTGTATTTATCTGTTAAATGGAAATAATTACACTTTATTAAGTGAAAGATTCAGTGCATTAATTATACACATATCTGTATACATTGGAAGAGCTCAATAGGTGTTACCATGTATCGTTTAGTGTGCTTACAAAGAATAAAAATATATAGATTCATAATATATAGCTAATAAAACAGGATGAAAACATGTTTCCATAATAAATAAAATACAGTTTTTAAAAATTTTAATTAACCATTAATATTTTGAAGTTTTCCTTTTATTTTCTACCATATCCATACTAAGATTTCAATCAACCAGAAAATGCTTATTATTTTGTATTAATAGAGAAGTAACAGCACATATTTTATAAAGATGTTTTTAATTGATCAAATGAAATAATAATTCACTAAGATCATTTGGAGAATTCTATGTGAATACTTAGAAAATAATTTAAAAAATAACCACTCATCTAATATGGTTTAATTTGTAGAGCAATTTGAATATTGTTTCTCCTGCTATCTTCAAGGAAGTGTTATTCAAAGGATACAGAGTATATGAATAATTCTTCCCTAGGTTTGAAGGGACTTAGAAGGAGCAGGAACAGTGCTCCCAGAGGTTATATGGTTAATTTCCTCAAGAGCCTACAGCATTGAAAAAGAGCATCATTGGTCAGAAATCCTGCTGTTGATTGTACAAATACCATGGATGCTACGTATCCTTTACTAATGTAATGTCTTAGAGATGATGCACCAGTGTAATTGGATTGTCTAAGCATAGCCAAGGGCATTGGTAGACTGAGTCACGGAATGTAGCCTATGCATACCAGTTAACTGGCTCTTCTAGCATGTCTCTGAAAGAGAGCTTGAATTGTTTCCTCTGGAATACCAAGAAGACTGGCCTTTTTTTGTGAGAGAGTGTTGGTAATTTCATTCTCCACTGTAATCATCACATAGATGAATGAGTAGATAAAGAATTAGAGGCTACTATACACAGCTTCAAGAATTTTCTGAATAGAGGAAGGAGAAAAGGGAACCCCTTGGCTGGGAAATGGCAAAAAATGGCACCTGGAACCAGTACAAGGAGCTCCTCAAACTGAAATATGGTCCAGAGGATTTAGGAATTGTTTTATTTTTCCAAAATATTATATGTAACATGGCCCAATCAGTTAAGACATTGAAACAACACAAAGCCAGCCGTATCATTCATAGGCCCTTTTTAAAAAGTGCCTTAAAATTACTTCACAGACTCAACAGCCTTGGACCGTTTTATGATTAAAAGCTAATCATTTCTCTCCAATGTTCTTTGATTGTCCCCAAAACACAAAATACAGCAAGAAGCTGATTTTTTTTTTTTTTTTTTTTTTTTTTTTGAGACGGAGTTTCGCTGTTGTTGCCCAGACTGGAGTGCAATGGCATGATCTCGGCTCACCGCAACCTCCGCCTCCTGGGTTCAAGCAATTCTCCTGCCTCAGCCTCCCGAGTAGCTGGGACTACAGGCACGCACCATCATGCCCAGCTAATTTTTGTATTTTTAGTAGAGACAGGGTTTCACCTTGTTGACCAGGATGGTCTCGATCTCTTGACCTCGTGATCCACCCGCCTCGGCCTTCCAAAGTGCTGGGATTATAGGCGTGAGCCACCGCGCCCGGCCTAGAAGCTGATTCTTAAGATTGCATCTTTCTGTAAAGTATCTTAATTATTAAGAATGAAGACATTTAGTTAGTAGGATGTCTATGATGAGAAGGGACTGAGAAAACTAAAGATTGAAAATAATAGCTAAATATAAGAAAATGCCTTTTTAAATGATCTTTAGAGCTATAAGCTAAATATTATTGACTTTGTCCAAACTTTCAAATACAGAATCCTTAAGCTGCAAAGCAATAAGAAACATAATAGCTTTAAAGATATCAAAAAGGCCTTTTGCCCATGATATATGCAGCACAGTAAAGTAACAAAAATATAGATCTACTCTTCTAAATGAATGAAATATGTACAGTGAAGTTGTAGTATCTGATGTCAGATATTGATCAGTAAGAACATAATGAATTGTATGATCTATAAGACCATAATCCTGCTATTAATCTGCCTTTCAGGTTATAATCACATACAACTTCAAAAAGGTAAACCAAATAAGCAATATGTTCTTCAACTGAATTGAAATTACGGAAATTATATACAAATTAATGTTTGCAATTACCCTATGAAAACTGAATGTTTTTAAATACTTGGTATCAGATTGACTATGAGAGAAAAGAAATGCCATCTTCTCTGTATTGATCAAATTTATACAAATAAATACATTGGTACTTTTGGATACTAAAATGTTCATCTACATTTATTATCTTCCCCAACAGCACAGATGTTAAAAATAAGCTTTAATATTGATAATGTTCAGATTATGATAACTTTTATTTACTGCCTTGAAAAATTCCCAGTATTAGTAGGTTATTAATTTATGTAAGTATTCATTGCTACAAAGGTGAAAGTGTACTTCATCATCAATTGACAGTGGCCAGTGAGTTGAGAAACCATGTTGCTTTTATGGATTTCATAGGTTTTCTGGTATGACTCTATGCCTGTAGCAGGACTGTCTCCAAACCACATCAGTTAGAAAAATATCTATTACATTTTAGGAGGTTTGTAAAGGTATGACTTATTGGGACTTTACTATTTTAAGTGTTAAGATTGCAATATAATTTTTCTTTCTTTCCTTTTCATACTCTCGCTCCCTTTGGCTCACCTGCCCTATTCCTAGGTTAAAGGAAAAAAAAGGTAAACAGCCATGAAAAACAAACAATTATTGTTGTCACAAATATCCTTTATAATTCCAAATTTTGTTTTTAAATTTTTCCATACTGTTTCATTACTTGTTCTTAAAACAAAATAATTTGATGGATTTTTATTGTTTTATTATTTATAGCCTGTAATGTCTCAAATTTTGTCTCAAATTTACTTATATACAATTTAATGCTCTTTCATCTTTTGTTACTAAAATGGGATTTTCACTGTCTCATATAACAACCAATTATTGGGACCAGCAATATTAACTGTAGAAACTCTTCCTTCATTCTCCTTCTCTGCAGTTTTCAGAATTTTTTTTCCTTTTCTGTACACATAAGCAATTAGTCACAATAAGAAACATCCATACTTTTGAAGATCAACAATATTTCAATCAGCTGATCTTCAATTTTGCTCTTTTTTTAGTCGTGCAAGCAACCACTAGGGTAGTTCTCTTTCCCTCACATATTATGAAGCTTAAAATTAAAAAAAATTAAGCAGCATAATGTATATTAACTACAATGAAAGTACTGTTTCTAGATTTCCAACAATGAGTTCTCTATGTTGCTTAATATTAAAATACATTAATATTTCTAGTTCTATTTTTTACAAAATTATGTATTATAAAATTAATTATGGTGCAAGTAATATATTTTATTTGAGCCATATAAACTCGTGTTTGAAATATTACACTTGGCTAAAATTTTATCTTGGGAATTTAGGGATAGGAAATGCAAGTCAGTAAGATTTATAATAAAAGAAGAAATACATGAAGCATTAGTAAATAAGCAAAACAAGATAATATTTTAGATATCTGTTATCTAAAATAATCATGGGTCTCTTAAACAAAAACTCTTAAAAGACAACCTCATACTTCATGATGCATGAAGGTAAGAAAACACTTCATACTTCATTTATTGACAGGTAAAAGTGCATAAGCTTTGACATTTATTGACATGAAAAGGAATATAAACTTCATGAGAGTAAATATTTTGTCTGGTTTGCTCACTGATGTATTTCCTAGCACTCGGAACACTTTGGCACTCATTCAGCAAGTATGTGTTGAATAAAAAGAAAGTATATTTTCCTAAGGAAACATTTTCTTCCTACCTCTTTCACTCTCTTCCTTTTCTCTCTCAGTTCTTGCATATTTGATTTATTTGATTTTCACTTTTTTAACCTCTGGACCTTTTCCCTTCCTTTTCCTCCTAATTATTCTTCACTCTTCACTATGCAGTTTTATAGTCATTACCTTAGGGGAAATCTCCCCTGATCCAAAAAATCAAGGTAGCTTTTGCCCCCTTTTTTCTCCCATATCATTTTGATTTCCCTTTTAGTGAAATTCCTCATGTTGGTAATAATTGTTTTAAAGCGTGTGCTCCTCAACTAGACTATAAACTGTATTAAAGAATGGGCTGTATCTAACCTATTTTCAATTTAAACTTAGGACCATATGCCTGGAATGTGGTGAGTTTTCAACAAATATATGATAGCTAAATAGAGGGAGGATGGAAGGAACAAACGAAGAATGGAAAGTAGGGGTGGACGGAAGAAAAGAAGACAGGGAGGGAAGAAGGGAAGGAGGAAGTTAGGGAGGAAGAGACATCTTTCTAGGTTCCTGTGAAGGAAGGCTTGTTCTGATGTTGCTTCTGTTTGCAAAGATAGCTATTATAATACAGTTGGCCAAATACCTGGCACTGACACAGAAATCATTACTAGGGTCCCAAACAAGTAGAAGAAAATCAAGTTAGAATAAAAGCAATGAGGATACTATTTGATTTCTTAGAAATTCATTGGTACATGTAAAGTATGTAGTTCACAAAAATCAGCACACAATATGAACAAAAAAACAAATGAACTATATATGTATATATAATTTATATGTCTACATATATAATCTCTATTGTCTGTATATATTATATGCATATGTATATACCTTATGTTATAGGTACATACTCTTATGTGTGTATATATTATATATATAACTCCCCACTTATCTACTTATAAAATCTCATCTGTTGCTATGCACCCAATTTAAGCCCTATCAGCTCTTAATATCTTCTCATTCCATGATTCCAGAACAATTATCCACAGATTTTCAACCTCTTGTGGACTCAAAAAACACTTGTAATTTTTCAAAACTATCACTGTTATGCAAACTATGGTGTTGTAGATGTGTATGCCCCCTAAATGCATACCATTGATAGCCTTATTAATTTTTGTGGTCTCTCTCTTTTTTAAAGCAACTAGTACCTGGTGACAATCTTGAGAATTATTTTGACCTTCATTGCAGGGTGGCTGAGAACCAATAGGGTAGTAGCTGTGTTTTCCACTATAAAAATATGCAAAATATAATAAAGGACATTAAAACATGTGGTTCTTTGAAGTATAGAATAATGCTTGGCCTTTCAGAAAAACATTTACCAAAAATTTGCTTTTAACAGTAATCTCCCCAATAGAATGTCAAATATGAATCAACTATGTGATTTTTCTATGTCTACAATGTGTACAGTAACTTGTTTAATGCTATCAGGTCAAAATACTTTGATTTGTAAAACAATTTATTTCTGTCTAATGAGTAAAATAATGGTATGAATACAGTTAGGGTGAATTAGCATTTAGTTAGCATATTTACTTGTGAAAAGTCTACATATACATGCATACTTAGGAATTTTAACTTGTGTTTAAAAATATGCTATTCTGTTTCATACATGCTTATTATTTCAACATTTATACCAAAATATTTATGAAAAATAAAGATAATAAGATAATATTTTTCCAATGTGGCTATAGTCCCATGTGTTATAGATAGGCCATTTTATTACATATTAATTATAGCTTTTAGCCTACATTTTTAAAGTATCAAATTATGCTTCATATATGCTTGTTTTTACCTTTTAAACTAAGGTATTTATGACTAACAAAGACACTAAAAAGCAACATGCCCCTAATGTGGCAAAAGTTCAACTGTCTTCTGGGTATGTTGCTCTAATATACCAGAGAAAGCCTTTTCAGAA
>NW_022436946.1:51310233-51311614 GCF_009761245.1 Sapajus apella
AATAACGATTTCAGAAATAATTTCTGAAACAAAGACAAAATAATCTATTGTATGGTATCTTATATCAATGTGGCTAAAATTTTCAAGCTAAGTTTTATAAAGACACAGATCATATTTCACGTGGGTGATTTTTGTATTGATCTTCCATAAATCCTGATAGCATAACATACCAGTAAAACATAAATCAGTGAAGGGATTTCTGAAGTACATTGGTATAATAGGTCCTAGGAACTTGCTTTAAGATTATTTGGTTCCCATAAGGTTCAAACTCGAAAAGTTCAGATGAATAGAGAGTGACCATATCTACAGACTCTGTCTGAAATATTAGATCTCATCTGTCATACAGACTTGACAAAAAGTACAGGATCATAGTTGATTCATCACTGAGTTTTCCAACAATTATAGTGTTGGCTGACATGCACGTAGTACGAGAAATCAGGGACTCAAACATTCTACAATGTTTAGCGTATTTAAGAGCAAGACTCCTTTTTAAAAAGAAAAAAGGTTAATTCATTTCAGTGCTAGGTATCTGCAGTCATGTGCATGGCTAGCATGGACCATTCTATATAAAAGGTAAATAAATACAGGAAAAGAGAACAAGAGGATTGGAGTGAGGATTTTCTCTATAGAGAAGTATTATGGGACTTTTTCAACTTAGGGGGAAGCCCAGGCACTGTAAAAAAAAAAGTGTCAGTAAAATAATAACCAAATTATTTCATAAAAATTACAGAGTATTTTTCCTTTGCTAATATTAAAACACAAATAAGACTTTGCTTGTTTGCTGAGGCAGCCAGTAATGAAAAAAATGTAGCTTTCTCTTACTAAAGAGCAATGTTATTTTTATTTTGGCAAACTTCAGAGCAAATGCCCTCTCCAATGACAGATCAAATTCTCATAGTTAAACTACTGACAAGAAAGAACAAATCTATTTTCACTATATTATTGAAGGTCTCAAATATCTGTGAAGAATCCTCACTATGCCATTTTTATAGTAATATAGGACCTAAATGTATTCTATTACTCAAAAAATTAAAATTAAATATTAATCTAGAAAACCATTCGAAACCTGTAATACTTTAATGTTTGTGCTTCCTCTTATAGACATCATATTCATGAGTATTTACAGTATCTGAAACTCTGAAATGTCCCAGGAGTAGCAAAGGAAGTTCTGAGGGCTTTTATATGTTTCCTGTTGCTAAGGTAACCACATCCTTGATATCCATGTGTTCGACATGTCACTCTCATTTTGTGTCTGGCTCTCAGAGAGCCAGCACTGGTGCATGGCATCAAAGAAACACAAGAAATAAAAACAAGACAAAAGATCATGGCCACTTTTGTTTCTTCTCAAAGATTTTATATATATATGTATATATAATATATA
>NW_022436946.1:51312014-51327350 GCF_009761245.1 Sapajus apella
GGTAATGCTGAAATACTTAAATTCCTAAATTGAAGATATGAAGAAAATTTGATGAGAAAAGAAGTACTAGTATATCAGGGTTTTCTATAGATAATATTATTAAACACCATCAGAAAATGAAAGGAAACAAGTTTATATATGATCACCTATAGAATAACATGCACACATGAACAAAAAGCAAAGGAATACTGAATCAGTGTGTAAAATGTGCAATAAACTCAATGAACCATTAGGAAAGGCATTTTCACTTTCAATATACTCACAGAAATGTCTAAATACCGAAGTCAGTTCAACCATGAAAACTTTAATCAACATAAAATATGCCTAATAGAAAAGCAATTTATCCTTATGTGTTAAATATTAACTCATCTATTAATATTTTGATCACTATTGAAAGCAAAACTTTTTCTACATTATGGTTCCTTTTATAAATAAAATATATGTAAGTATAGATTAACAAAAAGCACATTTAAGCAGTTTTATAATCATCATTTATGTAATGCTGTGAAAAACTGAGATATTTTCATAAAGTCATAAACAAATGACTTTCCTGCGCCTCACTTTAAATACATTTGGTAGTACAGTGCACAACTAAAGAGACAACTAAACGCAAGAGACAACTACAGATGATTAATCAAACAACACTGTTTCTTTTTTCTTGAATTTTGGTCTAGGCCTGTCGTTACCTTTTCTGATTTTAATTTTCAAGTTTCAACAATAAAACATGATTCTATGGTTTATCTCTGCCTTAATATAGAGGTCAGGAATCCAGCAACTTCTTTTGATTTAGCATCATCTTCAGTGTGCAGCATGAATAGCAACCCAGATTCTCTATTTTTCTTCTTTTATAAGTCCCTCTCTCTCCAACAATCTACAAGTACCTGATAACTCTTTCCAGTCACTGCCTACCAAGATTGAGCCAATGCTTAAACTGCTGAATATGAAGTATAGAAAGTGCTTCAGTGTCACCCAGCAATGTTAATATATGGACAAATGGTCAAAAAGTAAATTGCGTTACAGAGGACACTTCTCAATACAATATAAATATTGTATCATCATTTTAGCATCTTGGCCAGACAACACTCAGTTTAATGTTCCATTTTTTTTATTAAAAAATATTGAAAAGCTCATGACATCAAGGTTCTACTCAAAATGTTTAAAAGTAGAGCAAACATGTAGAAAACACAGACCTAATTCTGATCAATAGCTACTAGGTCTAATAAACAGCACTGATAAGAGTGTACATTTTCTCATTCTACCTGAGTATGCCTGAGTAGAAAATACATGATTTGGGCTTCAGCATGCATTGATATAATCTGTCTTTCTGGTGTTAGAGTATTACCAGCTACTGTATGGGTACACGTTGGTGAGCTGGTAAGTTTTGATGAAAATTAAGGAAATATGGAACTGACATTAGTCAGTTTTTGAGACTATGACTACTAAATCAAACTGACTGAGAGCACAATATTTTTTAAACCAATAATATATTTTATTTGTAACTGTTCTAAAAATAATTTTATACTGATGTAGATAAGTAGTAAAAAAAATATGAAAAATATAGGTCCATTAATTGTTTTTATACAGATGCTTCTCACCAGGTGATCTAATTTCATGTTAGCTAAGTAAAAGCCCCAATAAAAATCAATTAAGAAGATTTCTTTCTCTAGGAAAAATGAAATAAAAGAGGTGAGACTTACCCTGCTGACTTAAACAACTGAAAGCCTAGACAAAATACATAAAATAAAGGTTTTAACAACACCGGGCATTGGGCAATGAGGGACAGTGATCCTTGATGGACAGAAAACAACAAACGGGGTGGATTTTATGATTACCCCAGCTATAGTCTTGACAGGGTCTCCAAGCAGCAGTAGAGAGAGAAGGTACCCAGGTGGAACCAAGCAAAATCCCTATTATGAGACCAGGAGTTGGGAGTCTGGAGAGAATAAGACAGCTAGACTAAGAAAGAGTAACAGAGAGAAGAGAAATGCATAGAGCGAGAATACCAGAGATCTGCAGAAGGTCATTCGGGAGTATTTAACTGATTACTGATGAAAGGATGAATGTAAGACTAGAAATAACTTCTGTACCCACCTGTCTGGATGACAAACACTCATAACACATGAGGCATTAGAGAGAGTACATAAAAGAATTTTGTCTAAGTTGATCTATCACTAGATTAATAGCTTCTCTGGCCCCACCTAAGAAAATTTAAAAGAAGACCTAAAAGGATCAAACTGCTTCTATAAACTAAATCCCAGAACAAAGCTCAAAATATTTATAAAAATGCAAAAATACTCAGTACCCAGAAAGGTAAAATATTTTATAATGTCTGGGCATCCAATTAAAAATTATGAGGCATACAAAGAATCAGAAAAATAAAACACATAATGAGAAAAAAATCAATCAATTGAAGTTGATGCAGAATTGATGTTAGAATTAGCAGCCAAAATCATTAAAATAATAATTATTAATTTTATCCCAAAAGTTTAAAATGTTAACTAGAAAAACAGAATAGAAAGAAGACCCAAATTAAACTACTGAAGATGAAAACTATAGTGTCTTAGATAAAAAGTACATTGAAGGTAAGATGCGTTGGCTCATCCTGGTAATCCTAGCACTTTGGGAGGACAAGGTAAACAGATTCCTTGAGGTAAAGAGTTTGAGACCAGCCTGGTTATATGGCAAAACCACATTACTACAAAAACTACAAAGATTAGCCAGATGTGGTGGTGTACACTTGTAGTTCCAGCTACCTGAGGGATTGAGGCAGGACCGCTTGAGCCAAAGAGGCAGAGGTTGCAGTGAGCTGAGATTGCACCACTGCACTCAGGCCTATGTGACAAAGTGAGACCTTATGTAAAACAATAAATTAAATAAAGTACATTGGATGAGATTAGTTGCAGATTACATATTGCCAAAAAAAGAAAAATATTAATAAGCCTGAAAATAGCAAAAGAAACTATCCAAAATGAAGCACGAGAAAAAATATTTTAAAAATAAAAACAGCTCTACGTTTTTTAATATATCACGGCTCAGTGGATTTTAATATATTCACAGAGATATACAATAAATATCATTGAATTGTATACTTAATTGAATTCTTTGGTATGTGAATTATATCTCAATGGAGCTGTTTAGAAAATATGAGCTGTGGGCAACTTCAAGGTATTTAATACATGTGTATGGAGTCCCTAAAAGAATGAGTAGGAAGATAGAAAAAATATAAGTTTGTAGAAATAGTGGCCAAAATGTTCCCGTTTTATTAATGTAATAAATCCAGAGATTCAATAAGCCCCATACATTTTAAGTACAAGAAAAAAATGAAATCCAAGAGTATCATAATCAAATCACTCAAAATGAGAGACAAGATAAACCTTAGAAGAAGCCAAAATTAAAAAGACGTTCTATGTAGAAATGAGGCAGGATTATAGGGTCTGGAGGTAGGGAACTTAAGGCCGATTCTTGCTAACTTGCTATAACAAAATCAAAATGAAAACCCCAACTTTCCATGCCCAAGCAACAAAAGTACCAGAGGCTACTCCCTTTGCAAGTCCCCACATCTCTGCTTCACAGATGAAAAATTGAAAGTACTTCTGATTTGTTCTCTCCCACAACTAGTCAGGCTGGTCATGGACCAAGTCTTCATTTGCATAGGTTTAACTTTGTAACTTCACTTCAGCCTCTGATTGGTCCTTTCCTGCAAGCAATCAGACCAACCACAGGCCACTACTTCATTTACCTAGGGTGTACTCCTATACTCCTAGTAACCAATGGAAAACCTCTAAAGGGTATTTAAACCCCCATATATTCTGTAACTGGGCTCTTGAGTTGCTTGCTTGGCCTTCCCACCCTGTGGAGTGTGCTTTCATTTTCAATACATCTCTGCTTTTGTTGCTTCATTCTTTCCTTGCTTTGTTTGTGCATTTTGTCCATTTTGTTTTTCAAAATTTCAAGAACCTGGACACCCTCCACAGGTAACAGAAACACAGAGAAAAGAATGTCAGCAGATTTCATATTAAAAAAAAACATTTAAAAAAGAAGGTAATGGAGCAACATTTTTAAATTACTGAAATAAAATACTTGCATTAGAATCAGGTACATTTAGGTCTTCAAATTTATTCCATTTCAAGTCGTTTTGGTTGCTCTAGGGCATTTAAATTTTTATATAAATTTTCAAATTATCTTGTCAATTTCTACAAGGACAGCTATTGGGGTAATTGTGTTGAAACTATAGGTCGATAAGTGGAAATATTGACATTTTAGCAATATCAAGTCTCCTGATCCATGTATATTGTATAACTCTTGATTTACTTAAGTATTCCATGGACCCTGTCGATAATGATGTGTCAGTGTTGGTTCATCAATTATAATTCATGTACCACATGATGTTGGTTGTGGCAGAGGTTTTGTATGGGGATAGGATATATGTTAAACTTTGTATTTTCCACTAAATTGCTGTGAAACTAAAACTTCTCTAAAAAGTAAAGTCAATTAACTTTTAATAAAGATTTCAAATCAATAACCTAAGTCTCAATATTTAAAATCTAGGAAAATAGAAAACTGAACCCAATGCAAGCAAAAAGGAAAGAAATAATAAAGACTATTGCAGAAATAAGTTGAATAGAGAAAAATAATTTTTAAAATCCACAAAAGCAAGAGTTCTTTTTTTTAAAAAAAGGCCAATAAATTTTGCAAAATTTTAGCTAGATTGACCAAAACAAAATAAAACAAGACTAAAATAGGGAATTAATGAAAAGACATCACTACCAACCTTAAGAAATAAAAATAGTTTTATAAGGAAATACTATTAAGATCTGTATGGCAAATAATTAGATAACTAAGATGAAATTGACTAATATCTAGAAAGACACAAATTACTGAAAATGACTCAACAAAAATAGAAAATATGAATAGGCTCATAACAACAAAGAATCCCAATTTGTAATTTTAAAACTTCACACAAAGAAATAACTGAGATGCTGTTACTGTTAAATCCCAGCAAATATTCAAAGAAGAATTAGTATAATTCATCATATATTTTCCAAAAAAAAGAAAAGGAAGGAATACATCTTAACTCATTCTATAAGGTTACTATTATTATCATATCAAAACTAAAGACTTAACAAGGAAAGAAAATTACAGGTCTATATTACTTTCAAACACAGATGCAGAATTCTTCAACAAAATACTAGCAAATCAAATCCAGCAACATAAAAAAGGATTATACACCATGAAAAATTGAGATTTATCCTAAGAATGCAGGGTTGCTGTGACATCCAAAAATAGTATATCACAGTATATTAATGTAATAAAGGAAAAATTATGATTATCTTGACAAACAGAAAGGCATTTGACAAAGTCTAAAACCTTTCATGATTAAAAAAAAACAATTATCAAAGAAAAAGCTTTCTCTATCTGAAAAATAGCATTACAAAAATTTCATAGTTAACTATCATGCCTAACAAGGGAAGACTGATGTGTCTTCTTAAGATCAGCAATGAGTCAAAGTACTGCATGCATGATTGTGTATTTCTACAAATTTAGAATATTTTACATAAATCTTTTAGTGCATTTAAACTTTTTAAAAAGTTAGAATTTGAAATACTTATCAAAAGCATAATCTCAAAGATTGCATAATATTCTATCAAGTTAATACACTATAATATAGTTGAATACTTCTTATAGAAAATATGGTTTACTAGTTTATGTGCATAGAGTTGTTTGTAATAATCTCTGATGATAGTTTGAATTTCTGTGGAATCTGTGGTAATATCCCCTTTATCATTTCTTATTGCATCATTTTGGTTATTCTCTCTTTTCTTTTTTATTAATCTGGCTAGTGGTCGGCGTATTTTGTTGATCTTTTCAAAAAACCAGCTCCTGGATTTATTGGTTTTTTGAAGGGTATTTTGTGTCTCTATCTCCTTCAGTTCTGCTCTGATCTTAGCTATTTCTTGTCTTCTGCTATGTTTTGAGTTTTTTTGATCTTGCTCCTCTAGCTCTTTCAATTTTGAAGATAGGGTGTCAATTTTTGATCTCTCCTTGCTTCTCATGTAGGCACTTATTGCTATATATTTTCCTCTAGAGACTGCTTTAAATGTGTCCCAGAGATTCTGGTATGTTGTGTCTTCATTCTCGTTGGTTTCGAAGAACATCTTTATTTCTGTCTTCATTTCATTGTTTATCCAGTCAACATTCAAGAGCAAGTTGTTCAGTTTCCATGAAGCTGTGTGGTTCTGGGTTAGTTTTTGAATTCTGAGTTCTAACTTGATTGCACTGTGGTCTGAGAGACTGTTTGTTATGATTTCCGTTCTTTTGCATTTGCTGAGGAGTGATTTACTCCCAATTATGTGGGCAATTTTAGAGTAGGTGTGATGTGATGCTGAGAAGAATGTATATTCTGTGGCTTTGGGGTGGAGAGTTCTGTAAATGTCTATTAGGTTTGCTTGTTCCAGGTCTGAGTTTAAGTCCTGGATATCCTTGTTAGTTTTCTGTCTGGTTGATCTGTCTAATATTGACAATGGGGTGTTAAAGTCGCCCACTATAATTGTGTGGGAGTCTAAGTCTCTTTGTAAGTCATTAAGAACTTGCCTCATGTATCTGGGGCTAGTAAACCTGGAAGAAATGGATAAATTCCTGGATACTTGCCTCCTCCCAAGCCTAAACCAGGAAGAAGCTGAAACCCTGAACAGACCCATAACAAGGTCTGAAGTTGAGGCAGCAATTAAGAGCCTACTACACAAAAAAAGCCCAGGTCCAGACGGGTTCACAGCCGAATTCTACCAGATACACAAAGAGGAGCTGGTACCATTCCTTCTGAAACTATTCCAAACAATACAAAAAGAGGGAATCCTTCCCAAATCATTTTATGAGACCAACATCATCCTGATACCAAAACCCGGCAGAGACTCAGCAAGAAAAGAGAACTTTAGGCCAATATCCATGATGAACATAGATGCAAAAATCTTCAATAAAATACTGGCAAGCCAATTGCAACAGCACATCAAAAAGCTTATCCACCATGATCAAGTAGGCTTCATCCTGGGGACGCACGGCTGGTTCAACATACACAAGTCTATTAACGTAATTTACCACATAAACAGAACCAAAGACAAAAACCACATGATTATCTCAACTGATGCAGAGAAGGCCTTTGACAAAATTCAACAGCCCTTTATGGTAAAAACCCTCAATAAGCTAGGTATTGATGGAACGTATCTCAAAATAATAAAAGTTATTTATGACAAACCGAAAGCCAATATCATAATGAATGGGCAAAAACTGGAAGCATTCCCTTTGAAATCTAGCACTAGACAAAGATGCCCTCTCTCATCACTCCTATTCAGTATAGTACTGGAAGTTCTAGCCAGAGCAATCAGGCAAGAAAAAGAAACAAAGGGTATTCAAATAGGAAAGGAGGAAGTCAAATTGTCTCTATTTGCAGAAGATATGATTGTTTATCTAGAAGACCCCATCGTCTCTGCCCCAAATCTCCTGAAACTGATAAGCAACTTCAGCAAAGTCTCAGGATACAAAATCAATGTGCAAAAATCACATGCATTCCTATACACCAATAACAGACTTAAAGAGAGCCAAATGAAGAATGAACTGCCATTCACAATTGCCACAAAGAGAATAAAATACCTAGGAATATAACTAACAAGGAACGTAAAGGACCTCTTCAAGGAGAAGTACAAGCCACTGCTCAACGAAATAAGAGAGGACACAAACAGATGGAGAAACATTCCATGTTGATGGTTAGGAAGAATCAATATCGTGAAAATGGCCATACTGCCCAAAGTAATTTACAGATTCAACGCTATCCCCATCAAGCTACCAATGACCTTCTTCACAGAACTGGAAAAAAACACCTTAAACTTCATATGGAACCAAAAGAGAGCCCACATAGCCAAGTCAATTCTAAGCAAAAACAACAAAGCGGGAGGCATCACACTACCAGACTTCAAACTATACTACAAGTCTACAGTAATCAAAACAGCAGGGCACTGGTACCAAAACAGAGATATAGGCCAATGGAACACAACAGAGGCCTCGAAGGCAACACAACATATCTACAACCATCTGATCTTTGACAAACCTGACAAAAACAAGCAATGGGGAAAGGATTCCCTATTTAATACATGGTGTTGGGAGAACTGGCTAGCCATGTGCAGAAAGCAGAAACTGGACCCCTTCCTGACACCTTACACTAAAATTAACTCCAGATGCATTAAAGACTTAAACATAAGACCTAACACCATAAAAACCCTAGAAGAAAATCTAGGCAAAACCATTCAGGACATAGGCGTAGGCAAGGACTTCATGACCAAAACACCAAAAGCATTGGCAACAAAAGCCAAAATAGACAAATGGGACCTAATCAAACTTCACAGCTTCTGCACGGCAAAAGAAACAGACATTAGAGTGAATCAGCAACCAACAGAATGGGAAAAAATTTTTGCAGTTTACCCATCTGACAAAGAATGGATATCCAGAATTTACAAAGAACTAAAACAGATTTACAAGAAAAAAACAAACAAGCCCATTCAAAAGTGGGCAAAGGATATGAACAGATACTTTACAAGGGAAGACATACATGAGGACAACAAACATATGAAAAAATGCTCATTATCACTGGTCATCAGAGAAATGCAAATCAAAACTACATTGAAATACCATCTCACACCAGTTAGAATGGCGATCATCAAAAAATCTAGAGACAACAGATGCTGGAGAGGATGTGGAGAAATAGCAACACTTTTACACTGTTGGTGGGAGTGTAAATTAGTTCAACCATTGTGGAAGACAGTGTGGCGATTCTTCAAGGACCTTGAAATAGAAATTCCATTTGATCCAGCAATCCCATTACTGGGTATATATCCAAAGGATTATAAATCGTTCTACTATAAGGATGTGTGCACACGAATGTTCATTGCAGCACTGTTTACAATAGCAAAGACCTGGAACCAACCCAAATGCCCATCGATGATAGACTGGACAGGGAAAATGTGGCACATATACACCATGGAATATTATGCAGCCATCAAAAATGATGAGTTTGTGTCCTTTGTAGGGACATGGATGAACCTGGAAACCATCATTCTCAGCAAACTGACACAAGAGCAGAAGATCAAACACCACATGTTCTCATTCATAGGCGGGTGTTGAACAATGGGAACACATGGACACAGGGAAGGGAGCACTACACGCTTGGGTCTGCTGGGGGAAATAGGGGAGGGACAGTGGGGGATGGGGAGTTGAGGAGATACAGCATGGGAAGAAATGCCAGATATAGGTGATGGGGAGGAAGGCAGCAAATCACACTGCCACGTGTGTACCTATGCAACAATCTTGCATGTTCTTCACATGTACCCCAAAACCTAAAATGCAATAAAATAAATTTTAAAAAAAAGAAAATATGGTTACTTTTAAGTTTAAATATTATTTATGTGTATATATAAATACTTGTACTCCATATTTGTCATATATATATATATATGTGTATATATATATATATATATATATATTATTGGGTTCCTTGTACCCAATATTATTTTAGAGATATAGGTTATACTAGGTAAAATAATAGGAAATCTTTAAAAGACTTTTATTCACTTGCTAAAATCCTTTACCAGTAAGTTTATACTGATCTATATCCCCACCAAAAATTGGGATCTCACACCACACAAACTTTGAGCAATATTTTGAAACTTCTACATTTCAACAGAAGCTCATTGTTGTCTTAATTTGCATTTAAGTTGATATTTAATATATTCATATTTTTCATATGTATTTTGTTATTCCTGTTTTTGGATTTTTATATGTTCACATTTTTGATAAAAATTTACTAGAGTATTATTTTTCTTTATGCTTTATATAGAAAAAAATTCACCTTGGATACTATTATATTTGTTCATGGTATTTTCTTGCTCTTTAAGTCTAGTTGTGAAATTTTTAATTTAGTAAACTTTTAAATTTAATATTATAATTTGAGTTTCTTGAGATACTCGGCCCAGTTCCCTCACATATTTTTATTGACTAAACTACTCTTTTTAGTGAGAACATACAGAACACTGTGTACATAAATTGAATAGTAGTATTATCCACTGTCTAGAAAAATTACCAAAACTTGTGAATAAAGCAAAAGGAGGACTGTATATCCTTTCAATGTCATACTGATGCATTAAATAAAAGGCCCAGCCATGAGCATTTAATTCACAAGGAAAATGTAATTTTCTTTGATATATTATTTACTATTTATCAGGGTCCAAGTTTTGAAATTACGTGTTAATTTATTATTTTTTCTGGTGGAGACATAATTGATTTTTGTCCAAAAGTAATCCCAAAGGTTATGATTTTTTTACCCTTAGGCCTTAAGATAATTTTATAAGTCATCTACCAATTCTATTCCAATGCTTTCTTCTTCAATGACTATGCTTAATATTCGATTGCTCAAATAGTCTTCCAAAAACCTTTACCATCTGACTAGTTCCTTCATTTATGATATAAATAGTTTCACACATTTTTTGAAACCAAGGGGTTAATTTAATCAGGTCTGCCTTGCTGCTTGCTTTTGGTTGCTTGCTTTTCATTTTTCTGGGATTTTTCCCTCGTTTTCATTGAACCTGAAAGTCAATAAATGCTGAACCTTAACTCTCACTGGCTACTTTATAAATAACATGCAAAGGTCACCATGATAACAGTCACTTTAGTTGTCTTATAGAAACTTTGGCCAGCTCCTGTTCAGCCCCAACTGGTTGAGACCATCCGACCTTCAATTGGGCCTGCACAAGAACCCCAGAGATGATATTTTGAAGTCAGAAGGCCAAAAACTCCACCTGCAAATCATGCCAGTGTCACCATTTTCTATGCATATGTCCTCTCAAATGCCATGAACCTCAACTGTGCTTACATAGAACAAAATCTGTTACTTTATTTTTCTCTACTACCAATCACTTTTCTCCATGCCTGGGACCACTCTACTTTTCTAACCCATAACTATCCCTAAGCCTGATCTTCTGTGAGGAAGATTTGTGAGCTTATCTCTCACCTCCTTACTTGGCAGCCTTGCAAACAAATCTTTTCTCTTTTGCAAAACTTGGGTCACAGTGATTGAGTGCATGCAGGTAGAATGACCTAGACCTGGCCGGTAACGCTTTAACATCTATTTCTTTAGATTTGACAATGGTCATATTTACATAACATTTACAACTTTTTAAAAAATTAACTTTACACATCTGTATTTACGTACAAATTTTTAAACACAAATATTTTTATCCAAAATTCTATCTTTATTCTTTTTGTGCCATTTAGTTTATAATTTCTCTTTGTGCTCCTCTCATTTTAAAAACTGTTCTTTGTTGTTTTTGTTTTACTTATTTATATCTTCACATATGATTTGCATGGTCATATCTCATTATTGTTCAATTTAGGTTACTTTCATTTTTTTCCAACATATTTCAACTTTATTTTGAAGATCAAAAAAGAAATATAGGCTTAGTACTTTATCATAGGTTTAAAGCCCTGTTCCTTGACAGTTACTTCATCCCACCTCGTCCCTAGTTGATTTCTTAAAAAAGTCTGTGTTTCAAACCCAAACGGTTGAGTACATTATTATTTTCATATTACATATGGTTTTATTCAAGAATAATAACTCTGTTAAATTTTATCACCCCAATTAAAACAAGGTTACTTAGTAATAATGTGCTAAGAACTATGCTGAGCCTTAAAATATATTATTTGGTCACTAAATTACCCTCTGAGATTGATTCTATTATTATCTCTCATTAAGAAAACACAATCTGAGGCTTACAGAAGGTAAGTGTCCAAGGTCACACATTTCTAAGTTATCCACCCAGGAATTGAATCTAATTTTGTCTTCCAGGAGCCTGTGCTCCCAACCACTATGAGATGTCGCTTTTTAGTTTAGATTCAACTTTATGTTTACATAATTTCAATGTTCAGCATTGGAAATTTTCTGTCACATTTTCATATTTTAAATTTTAATGTAATATCATCTTTAGTTAGCTACAATATACTGTCAAGACTTTTTTCTTAAAAAGGAAACTTTGGAAAATAGTTTGCAAGACCTATATAAAAATCTACTTTTCTATTGCTTTCACAGTCTAACGACAATCCAATGGCAAATAAAGATTACGTGTCATAATCTGTTGCCCTTTAAATTAAGTGTTCCAATGTCACTTACAATGTCATCTTGCAGATAAGACATATGTTACCAGACTAATTTTGGGGCATTATCTGTTTTATTTTTCAACTCAAATACTAACTTCTCCAGGAAATAATATGCGGTAATTTCAACATTTTTCAAGATGCATCTAGATATGTGCCTTTTTTCATTTATTTAGTATTTTAAGAGAGAGGTTCAAGATGGCTGACTGAAGATATCAGATGCCAGTTCTCGTAAAGGAAAACCAAAATTACTAATAGATTTTTTGCATCTAATATAAAGAATATTTTGCTGTAAGTGATCAATTTTTAGCTGTGAAAACTTTTCTTCAAATATGGCTTTACTAGTTCTGTTCCATTTTTTGCAATGTTTCCTAAAACTGTTCCTTAGGCTTCCCACTTGTACAAATGTATCTTTCAGTCTTCTATTTCTTGACCATTTTTGTATTGACTACCAAAGATTTTCTTAAAAGTATCTCACATTTCAAAGATATTTTTATATTGGGACCTATTGTTGTTGTCCTTGTTTTTGGATTTTTGCTTAAAGGCTGGAAATCTTATTTAGTTATTTTGGAAATAAGGATTGATCCATAACTTGGTTTCTAAATAATAGGCTTTGTAGATTGTTCTTGCTTCTATTTTGTGGATTAAGGACAAATCAGTAGTTTGATAGAAACATACTGGTTCCATCAAACAATTGAAGCTATTAAAATAAACAAGCAAATAAAAGAAAATAAGAGAATATGGCTTCATAGGCAAAAGGGTGTAAGATCTAAGAAGAGCAGATAATGATGTGGGTTCCGCGTGACTACTCACTATAACATAAAGCAATATTATAAAAATAAGAAATGATAGTGGGATGCTTCGATGAGTCACAAAATTGACAAATAATTTTTTATTTTACCTACCATGCCCATTTTAACATAATCAGTACCCAAATATTGATGATGATAATGATAAAAACAATGAATAAAAGTGGCAGAGGAGAATGAGAAGGAGAAAGGATACATATATTATGGACTATTATTTGTAATGCCCTATGATAAGCATTTTACTTTTTTTTTTTTTAAGTTTTAGTATGAAGAACAAGAACTAAAAAGTTAAAAATAGAAACATGTGAGGTTTTATGAGTTTTATTGTTTTGTTGATACTTAAGTACTGAGCACACATTTATTCCATGGAGGTCTAACGAATATTTTCTATCTTTCTAAGTTAGATATCGTGCCTGAGGGCTGTCTAGCCAGGAAAGAGTTTGACTAAAACTCCAACATTCATACATATATCTACCATCTACATAAATATTAAAATCTATATAATTAAATACACAGTATATGTTCTTCTTATATAGGTTATGATCAGTTTCTTTGAAGATTTTTCAATTAGAATAAGCTTTTAGACCATTGTGATTTCTTAAACAACTGTCTTACTTTCTTTCGTTTCTATCTAAATCATAGTGTAAAGTAATCAAAAGTTCTAGCACTTCACTACCAGAAACAGGGCATTTCCAACAGAACAAAAGGTCTTCTCAGTAAAACTAACGTTCAGAAATGAAGGTGAAAGTATTCCCACTTAATTTGAATTTTCATTACAATATTAAGGGATTGTTTTTCTTCAATTGCTACCTACATGCCTCCTATATTGTTTTGCCCACAGATGTTCTAAAGCGTTGCTTTGACAGCTAAAATTTCACTAATCAGCCAAAAGGACATTTAACTAACCAACTTGCAGAAAAAGAAATTTTATTATAAATGATACAAAATATAATGGAACAATACTAATTACATATTGTACTTGAGGAAAATGCCTCCAAATGATGCATTTTTCAGAAGGATTGGGAACTATGAGCATGTACTTGATAGAAATGAGTAGATACAATGCAGTTTAACTTGAACCACTTTTATAAATGTTGGACAAAAGGTTTTCATGTGCAATTTATATTTTTCTTGTTGTACAGGTCAAGGAACAATTCAAAATAATAATTTCTCTGATGTGGTTTTAGTGTTCCAGATATTCTAGTTTCTTTGTAGTTTTTCTAATATCTACCATTCATTAGAAGCCTGAAGTATGTATATAAAAAATAAATAAATATTGCTTACAGTCATGCAGACGACTTAAAATATTTCTGCACTTCATGGTGAATTGCTCATTCACCTGAGTGTTTAACAGTGTCAGTGTGCTCAACATTATCATGTTTAATTGAATAGTTCAACAAGATAACATGCCAGGGCACACATCATTCTGTGAAATCATTCAATGCATTAGGCTCACAATAAATAAAGTAACACTTAAATGCAATAAAGGGGACTTAGAAGAAAATATACAAACAAGAGAAAAGAAAGGGATATATGAAAGCAAGTGAAATTTGATAGCAAAATAAAAGGTAGGTGTGTGAATGGGAAGAGATTTCTGAAATCTGATTACACTAATTCTTAAACCTCATTTTCTCAAATGATATAATAACTTAAATGTCCCCCTCACCAGTACAAATTTTACTTATTCCAGAATACTGAATGCCTCCTTTTTAAGCAGGGAAAGTTCAAATTCAAATGAAAGTTTCAAATAAAATTAACATAATGTGCTAGTCTTTTATTTTATAAAGTTAAAAGAAAATTCATGTAATAAAAATGAATCTTATTCCATTATTAAAATTACTAAGGTAATTAATATATACAGAACAATATCAGGATTATCTATCTCTGTTCTATTCATCCTATGGATAGTGGTCAAGAATAATATTCCTAATATTGCCAGACTGCTAACTTACTGGACTCTGAATTATAATAATAGTATCTATATGTTTCTGAGTTCTGGGGCCAAGGCAGGTGCTCCTGCAGATTCTTCCCCAAACTGCTGAAGGTTGGCAAAAATTTAGAAATCTAATAGACCAAGGCTCAGATTCCAGTTTTACTGCTGGCTAAATGTGTGACCTCAGATAAATTACTTAATATCTCTGAGCTTCATTTTCCAGAAATGTAAAATGATGAGATTAATGCTTAACACAGAGGGCTGTTGTGAGGATAAATTAACAAAAGAAAAGTAAATATCCTCTTCCACAGTTGAAGTTCTAAGTTAATTGCCTGCCTTCCTTTCTTCCTTTCTTTTCTTTCTTTCTTTCTTTCTTTCTTTCTTTCTTTCTTTCTTTCTTTCTTT